>NW_025927604.1:510622-850622 GCF_022837055.1 Prionailurus viverrinus
CGTCCGTCTGGAGGAGGACCCAGGGAACGGCCCCACACGGGCGGGGGAAGCGCTGGCGTCCGGAGCCGGACGGCCGCCGTCAGCACCGCACACGTGGGGGGAGCCGTCCCCGACCTCCTGCCTGGACCCCCGCGTGCTGGAGGGCTGTCCTGTGAGCCCTGCCTGGAGTCCCCACCCCCAGGGTCTGGGGGCGGCCTCGGCTCCTGTGTCCGGCCGCTGTGTGTTGCCGTGGTGTGTGACGGACGGCTCGGCCCACCCGCCTGGGGCCGCAAGCGCAGATGGCGGGCGGCCGTCGGGGCGGGATCTCGAGGGCCGCAGGCACAGCGTCCGGGGCCGTGGCCGAGGCGAGCGGTGCACAGCCGTGTCTGAGTCTGTGCGCGGCCTGTTGTGGTTTCAGAGGTGAGGGCAGGTTAGCAGGCATCTGGGATCCTGGGAGGAGAACGGGACGCATCCGTCCTGCTGACACCAAAGAGTCACCACGGGGCAAGGAGAGGCAGGGGGCGCCTGGGTGGCTCAGTCGGTTGAGCGTTTGACTTCGGCTCAGGTCCTGATCTCACACTCCGTGAGTTCCAGCCCCGCGTCGGGCTCTGTGCCAACGGCTTGGAGCCTGGCGCCTGCTTTGGATTCCGTGTCTCCCTCTCTGCCCCTCCCCCGCTCATGCTCTGCCTCTTTCTCTCTCTCAAAAATAAACAAACATGGAAAACATTTAAAAAGACAGAAAAGAGTCAGGCTTCCAGGTGCTGTTCAGCGTGGGGCGGGTGGCTCCAGGCGGTGGCGGGAGAGTACCCGTGAGCGAATGAACACTGGGGAACACCCAGTGCCCTGGGCCCAGAGACCGACACGGCCCGGGAGCCGTGGGCCAGCGTGTGCACTCGCATCCGGGCAGCGGCCCGGGGGAGCAAGGTGGAGAGGACCCAGTTCCCTCTCCGGTGCTTCGTGTCGCTGGAAGGACACGCGGTTGGGCCCGACCCTGGCTCCACCGGGTTAGAGGCTGTGTGACGTGCCGTTCGCGGTCCCAGGCTCCCGGGAGCACCGTGAGCTCCCAGATCGGGCCGTCTTCCTCTGTTCGGCGCCCCTGGGAGTCCCACACCCGGGCTCTTGCAGCCTACACACAACCTTCATGTGGACAGAGCTCCTCCCTCTGTAACTTAGGGGACTGCGTCCGCCCGTCCCAGGCACGCTTCCCCTCGGCGCAAAGCCACCTCCGCCTCACAGCTGGGCGCACAGCTGGACACAGAGCTGGAAGGAGCTCGCGCTCAGGTCATCCGGAGCAGAAGATCCAAGGAGATGGCACAGGTGACAGGGAAGCGGGCCACTCTCTCTTCGTGCCTCGCCTCTAACGCCTGTCAACGACCGCCCGTCATCCCTCCAGACCCCCAGATGTCACTGCTACCTCTTGGAGATGTGCTGCCCCGGCCCCTGGGCTCAGCATTGCCCTCACCACTCCTCCCGTCCACGGAGTGCGAGCAGGGGAGGGCAGAGAGAGAGGGAGACACAGAATCCGAAGCGGGGGTCTGGGTTCCAGGCTCCCAGCTTTCAGCACAGAGCCCGACGCGGGGCTCGAACTCACAGACTTCGAGATCATGAAAGAAGCCAAAGTCGGACGCTTAACTGACTGAGCCCCCCCAGGCGCCCCAGGGTAAAGACTTAGGTGTGCAATTGCTGGCCGTACAGTCACTATATGCTTAATAGTTTCAGAAGCTGCCGGAATGTGTCCTGAAGCGGCTGCACCATCCGTGTTCCCGCCAGCCCTATGTGACTGTCCAATTGTCCCGCGCCCTCGACAACTTGTTACGTTCCCTGTTTTGAGTAACAGCTATCCCGGGGGGCGAGCCGTGGTTTCTCACCGTGGGTTGGTTCACATTTCTCTGCTGGCTGGTGACGGTGATGATCCCTTCGGGTGCTCATCAGCCATTTGCCAGGCTTCCTGGGTCAGATTTCTTTTTTTAAAGTCCTGGGAACTTGCACGAGAAGGCCCTTCACAGACGTGCCGTGGTGAGGTTTTCCAACGGCGAGCCGAGGAAGAGCTGGCTCCTCCTTTGCGCGTGGCTCCGCGGCGGCCGCTGGCAGGCTGCCGTCCCCACGTGGGGCTCCATCTGGCAGCTGGAGCGGGTGGTGCGACAGCCGGGACGCTTCACCGTCCTTTAACGCGAGAGAAGGCAGCGGTGGGCTTGGCCGTGCGTGTCCCCCCAGCCTGGGCGCACAGCGGTCGTTCTCACACGTGGCGGCCCTCGCTCGTAGGCCAGCACGGTAGCTGGGGTTCTCACCGGTTTTGTGCAGGAGGAAACCGAAGCCGGTCCGAGATTGCTCCGAACCGGTGGCGGGCCTGGGGCCCGACCTCGGGCCTCCGCTCTGTCACGGCGTGTGTCCGGAGACCCCATAACAGCAGGATTCAGAGAGCGCGAGGTTCTGCCGTGAGACCCGGCCTTCTTGTCCTTTTCCTTTCTGCGAGTCTGTGCGTCACAGTAGAGCACGCACCACAGAACTCCCCACGCTACCCATTTTTGGACGCACGGTTTGGCGGAGCGAACACGTTCACATGGCTGTGCAGCCGACATCACCGACTCCCGCCTGACCCTTCGTGCTGCAGAACTGAAGCTTGGTCCCCACCAAGCATGGCCCCCCCGGAGCCCCTCCCCCAGCCCCGGCCACCACCATCTACTCTGTGCCTCGATGAATCTGACCGCTCTGGGTACCTCCTGTGAGGAGAATTATACCGCATTTGCCTTCTTGCGAAAGGTGTGTCTCCCTTACTATGCTGTCTGGAAGGTTCATCCATAGTGGAGCAGGTGTCAGAATTTCCTTCCTTTTTAAGGCTGAGTAATACTCCGTCGTACGGACGGGCCACATTTCGTTTATTCCTTTACTTCCACAACGGGCACTTGGGTTGCCTCTAGTTTCGCTATTTAAAAAAATTTTTTTAATGCTTATTTATTTTTGAGAGAGAGACAGAGCGTGAGTGGGGGAGGGGCAGAGAGAGAGGGAGACACAGAATCGGAAGCAGGCTCCAGGCTCTGAGCTGTTAGCACAGAGCCCGATGCGGGGCTCGAACTCACGGACCGCTAGATCATGACCTGAGCTGAAGTCGGAAGCTCAACCGACTGAGCCACCCAGGCGCCCCTCGCTATTGTTAATAATGCCGGTGTGAACGCTGGTGTGCCAATGTCTCTTCAAGACCCCGCCTTCCGTTCTCTGAAGTACGCTTGCTGCGTGGATGGTGGCGTCTCTGTGTTTATTTTCTCCAGGAACTTCCATACTTTTCCACAGAGGCTGCACTACCTTATGTGCCCACCTGCAGTGCACAGGGGAAACAGACCTGGCATCCTTTTTAAGAGTGGAATTAAGGAGGTCTAAATTTCCAGTTACAAAATCAAGAAGTCATGGGGATAAAAAAAAAAAAAAACAGCATAGGAAACACAGGCAGTAATATTGTGATAACGTCGTGTAATGACGGATGGCAGCTACGCTCACCGTGCGGGATGCTGGGGATTGTGTGCAGTTGTGCGATCCCCATACGTCCGCCTGAAACTAATATGACCCTGTGCGTCCACTCTGTGAAAGCCACCGCACCAGAGTGGAGACAGGCCACATCCCGGGAGTTCAGGTGGCAGGATCCCGAGCCTGACGTCAGCCAGGAGCTCGGGGGCTCCCTGCCGTTGGTGGATCCCTGTGTTCCTGGCGTGGCCTGGCAGGGTCGTGCAGAATTCTATGCCCAGCCACCTCTGATCTGGTCACCGTGTAGAGCACAGTTTAGTCCGCACGTGGCCGATCCTGTAGACGCCTGCCCCGTGTCTGCCTCCCCCTTTTTGCATCCTAACACCGCTGCGCTTTTGTTCACACTTAGGGCCGGAGATGTGTTTACTGGCCCCGGGTGCTGGGGAGGCGCTGGGGGGGGGGGGGGGGGCAGGGAGGACAAAGGGCCCCCAGGTGCGGAGGGTGGATTAGTGCGGCCGAAACTAGAATCGCAGAGTCTGCTCTGGACACTCGTTCGCCGCCCAGGACGGGGAGCCGGCAGCCCAGGGCAGAGCGAGTGGGTCCCCCCTTCCTGGGAAGGAGGCCAGTTAGAGCCGCCCCGCGGGGCCGGGGCCCGACGCCCCTCGCCAAGGACGCTGTGTTATCTGTGTATTTGGAAGGAAAGGAGGGTTAAAATACCTCTTTGTCTACTGAGGACCGGGTCCATCGTGACTCATTTCTCCTTCCTTCCGTTTAGTAAGAGAGACGGGCCCTGTGCCAGCCAGTACGTTCCCAGGCCAGGCAGGGACTCCCTGAGACGCTGCGACACGCTGGATTGCTCGTTTAATTTAAGGCTTAAACAGCTCCAAGAAATACGTAGAAGCCTATGCATCACCGCGGAGGACTTGATCGGAGGTGGGTGTCGCAGGGCCTGCTGGCTGACACCCGCAGCGAGCTGGAGTCATTCTGGGGGACCACACGAGGCTGTGCGTGCCCTTGACACCGTGTGCAGAGAGGGCGCGGCTTAAAGAGGCGGATGTCCAATTGTCATTTGACTGTTTCTCTCTCTAGTTTCCACTTTACTGGTTTAACGAGTCCCCACGATCCTCGGCTCCAACCCGGGCTTACATTTTGGATTGCTGACGAGGCTCAGAACATGCGCGTGCCCCAGTGTTTCGCACCGACAGGCAGAGACACACGGGGTGGTCCTTCTCACGGGCCCTCCTCCTCCTGCACCCGCCTGGGGCCTGCGGGCCCGGCAGCCCCGGGTGCCCTGCACGCGCCCTGCTGCCTCCCTGGGACCCCTGCGGCCACCTGCCAGCAGCCGACTTGCTGAGCTAGGATTTCCCGTGTTGGAAACAGGAAACATAAAAAATGTAAGCGGCGGGGGGCGGGGGGAAGAAGGGGGTTGCATTTATCGTCAAGATTTCTGAGTGAAGGCGTTTCCCCCAGAATCCTCTGGTTGCGCAGAGACCCGGTGAGCAGATCAGTGTGCCCTGAGCAGGCCCCTCAATTGCAACCCAGCTCTGACCTTCCGCAGAGACTCCCTTCTTCCCATTATTGATTCTTTAATGGCATCTAATGATGATGTAAGGAGGCTGCCGGCCGGGCCCTTCAGTGCCATCGATCACTTGTTAAGGATCAGAGAGGCACGCCCATCTGCGTACCCCCGACCCGACATCCCTGGAGGATCCTGCGCTGCCCCAGGACCCCTCCACCCCGTCCGCCCTGCCCCCTCCGCCCGCCCCCCCCCCCCCCCCCCGTCTTCCTGGCCCTGCCCCCTCCGCCCGGGCCCCCCTAGTCCTTCTGTCCCTGCTCCCTCTGTCCGGGGGGGGGGGGTCCCCCAGGACTGCTCCCTCCTCCCCCCCAGTCTTCCCAGCCCTGCCCCTTCTGCCCAGGGTCCCCCCAGTCCCTCTGGCCCTGCCCCCTCCACCCAGGCCCCCCTAGTCCTTCCGGCCCTGCTCCCACTGTCCGGGGGGTCCCCCAGCCCTGCTCCCTCGGCCCGGTCCCCCCGCCCAGTCCCTCCGGCCCTGCCCCCTCCCTCCCTCACATGCCGTGTCTCTCTCGTGTCCCGCTGGCAGGCCTGCGTCCCAGCTCTCCGTACCTGAAGCACACGTCTCACCCCCCCATCTGTCTAAATCCTACCTGTACTCTCAAGACACATCTCAAATATCATTTCAAATGTCAAATAACAGAGTGATCTTTAAAAAATATAAATCAGATCATGTCATTCTCGCGTTTAAAATCTTTAATGGTTCCGACTGCCCTTTCCACACAGCCGGAGGGCACCCTGCACCAGGCCCACAGCCCCCGCTTGGGTGCCCAGTGTGCTGGCTGCCTCCAGCCCCCGGGCCGGGCCTGGCTCGTACAGACCGGGTGCCCTTCCTTGGTGCCCTTCGCCCAGGAGCGTCTTCCCGGCTTCCGCCTGGCCTGTGTCGCAGCCGGGTCCTTGTCCAAGTACACGGAACCTGGGGGACCCCGGCCCTGAGTGCCCACGCAGGGTAGCTGCTGCGGCGTGCACGCAGCGGCCCCGGTCCCCGCCTGTGGAGGTGACGTGTGGCCCCAGGGGCCTCGCAGAGGCAATGGACGGTGCAGGCGGTGAGAGCGTAGGTGAGGCGGCTGCCCCCAAGGGACTCGTGTGTTCCGGAAAGTGGGAGGGGGCAGGTGGGTCAGAGAGGCCGTGGGAAGGGCTCGCCCTGCCTTGCTGCCTTGCAGGATGTGACAGGGGAGGGGCCCTCGGCCCTGCAACCCTCTGGCGGGGGACGGTGGTCCCAGGGCAGCAGCTGGCCCGCAGTGGGGCTGAGCCTGGGGCCTCCTCACCTTCCTGACCCATTCGCTCCGAGGTGACACATTCTGGGGTGAAGCTGCTCCATTTGTGGTAATTGATTAGGGCAGCGACAGAAAACCAGGAGGGACCTGTTCGTCCCTGACCACGCCACGCAATTCTGTTTTCTCTGAGGCTCTGGCCCTCTGAAGTGCAGTCATTCTGTCCTGTCCCTTGTCTGTCTCCAGAGCCTACACCCCCAGCGGACCTGTGAACTTGGCAGGCATGCCCCCCCACTCACCCTGTGGGCACAGGTGGGCGGGGGAGGGTGAGTAGCAGGGGTGGGAGGGCAGCAGGGGTGGAGGGGGAGGAGGGCTGGGGGGGAGCAGGTGCAGGGGGAGGGGAGGCCTGGGGGGGGGAGGCAGCAGATGCACGGGGATGGGGGGAAGCATCAGGTGTGGGGGGGCTGGGGGACAGCAGGTGCGGGGGCCAGGGGTGGAAGCAGCAGGTGTGGGGGGAGCAGAGGCGTGGTGGGGAGCAGCAGGTACAGGGGGAGGGGGGACTGGGGGGAGCAGCAGGTGCAGGGGGAGGGGAGATGTGGGTGGGGAGCAGCAGGTGTGGGGGGGAGGGGGACTGGGGAGCAGCAGGTGTGGGGAGGAGGACTGGGGGGAGCAGAAGGTACAGGGGACAAGGGGTGGGGGGAGCAGAAGGTTGGGGGAGGGGGCTGGGGGAGCAGTAGGTGCGGGGGGCTGGAGGGGAAGCAGGTAGGAGGGCTGGGGGGGAAGCAGAAGTGCAGGGGATAAGGGGGCAGGGGGAGCAGCAGGTGTGGGGGGAGGGGGGCAGGGGGAGCAGCAGGTGCAGGAGGTAGGGAGGCTCGGGGGTAGCAGCAGGTGCAGGGGGGAGGGGGCTGGGGCTGGGGGGAGCAGCAGGTGCGGGGGCGCTGGAGGGGAAGCAGGTAGGGGCGCTGGGGGGGAAGCAGAAGGTTCAGGGGACAAGGGGGCAGGGGGAGCAGCAGGTGTGGGGGGAGGGGGGCAGGGGGAGCAGCAGGTGCAGGAGGTAGGGAGGCTGGGGGGTAGCAGCAGGTACAGGGGGGAGGGGGGCTGGGGCTGGGGGGAGCAGCAGGTGCGGGGGGGCTGGAGGGGAAGCAGGTGGGGGGGCTGGGGGGGAAGCAGAAGGTTCAGGGGACAAGGGGGCAGGGGGAGCAGCAGGTGTGGGGGGAGGGGGGCAGGGGGAGCAGCAGGTGCAGGAGGTAGGGAGGCTGGGGCGTAGGAGCAGGTGCAGGGGGGAGGGGGGCTGGGGGGAGCAGCAGGTGCGGGGGGGCTGGAGGGGAAGCAGGTAGGGGCGCTGGGGGGGAAGCAGAAGGTTCAGGGGACAAGGGGGCAGGGGGAGCAGAAGGTGCAGGGGGGAGGGGTCAGGGGGGATCTGCAGGTGCTGCGGAGGAGCACACACTGATTTCACAGTATTTTCTCTTGGTAATAAAAGTGATTTGCTCATGAATAAATGTGTATGGTTTGTAAAACCTCTTTAGGCCATCCCGAATAAACGAAATCACAAAAAGCATCTGTGGTTTTGTCGTTGATCCTTTCAGAGATGCCACCCCTCGTCCAGGGGCCACTCTGCGAGCTGCCCCGTGGACAGGGAGGGGGACTGGACTCTGCAGCCTGGCCCGTCCCTGCGTGCCCACGGGCCAGCCCTTTCACCCCTGGCGGGCAGGTGCCCCGCTGACCGCTGTGCCCAGGACACCTGGTCCCGTGCTCATCTCGTGCAGGCGCCGGTCCCGGGGCCCCGACTGGGTCTTGGTCGTCTGAGCTCTTTCTTTCCTCCCTGGGGACCAGTACCTGCCGGCCGGGCAGGCTGCGGGCAGCCGGATGCGGCTCCAGCAGGGGGACGTGGCCTCCCCGGACCGGGGGCTGCGGGCCTGCTGGGGCGGCGGCATGGCCGGGGCATGTGGCCGCCTCCTGGGAGCCCTCCCCGGCCCCTCAGGCCCGCGGGCCTCGCCCACGTTTCTCCGCAGCCCCCTGGGTTCTCTCTTCCTGCCGTCTGAGCCACCGCGGGATCATCTCAGGGACGGAGTGATGTCTGCTCTCTGGATGGTCTCCACGGGACCGGAGAAAGCAGATGGGTTGGGATTTAGGAGAGACCGTTCGATGCCGTGTGCCGAACAGAGCGCTATTTCTTCCTGGGAAATGCTTCCTGTCAGGTAAACACCAGCAAATCAAAAACCAATTCTGCAGGGGGATGATTTTTGCCTTCCAAAAGATGAAATTACAAAAGCTAAGAAACAATGTGCGCTCTGAGGAGAAACCCAAATAAAATGACTCTGCACGCTGTGTATGTTTTATGTGTGTTCTGCATCGTGAGAGCGTATATGCGAAGGTAATTCCGGGCACGGTGGCAGGTGTCAGGCCCAAAAGCGCCCGTTTTGCTTGCGGACGTCTCAGCGTCTGCCACGAAGCTCCACGGAGAACAGCAGCTGTCCGCGGGCCTCTGTCTGGGGCTGGCGTCTCCTCGAGTCCGCACGCGGGTGGCAGGGCGTTTGAACCCGTGTCTAAGACCTTACGGCCCGAAGGCTTTCCACCCGGTGAGGACGGGTTAAGGATGCCGGCTTTCTTTTGAGCGGAGCCCTGGCGCTGGCCTGACCGCTGCGCGGAGCTCCGGCCCTCACTTATCTTCATCACTGGGGACTCAGCCTGCTTTCCAATAAATCACACCCCGGACAGCAGCCCACGGATGTGGGCCCTTATTTCTTCTCCACCGCTGATAACAACAGACAATTGATTTCCTGTCCAAAGCTGGGTTCTCCAGCGAAATTAAAAGAGTCATGTCTCGAGGCAAATAATATTGTAATCTCGCTCAACCCGCGTCTCCAGCACGACCGAGCGTTTTATGCTTCTGGTCGTCCCGAAACCCGGGAGAGCCCTTCAGCTCCCTCTGCCTGTTTGTACGTCCCTGCTCCTGTAATTCAGGGGTGAGCCTCTCGAGCCCTGTGCACAACCCGCACACCCTCCCTCGCCCACCCGCACCACCTTTCTCGGACCGCACGCCCTCCCTCTCTCCCTGCGCAGCCTGCCCTCTGATCCGCGTGCCCTCCCTCGCTCACCTGTACACTCTCTCCCTGACCTCACGCCCTCCTTGTCTGACCTGCAAACCCCGCTCACCTGTGCAACCCCCTCCTCCCACGTACGGCCTCTCCAACCCGCATGCCCTCCTCACTCAGGAGAGTCAGCAGGAGCACTGCGTGGGGGCACTGGTGGATTTTACAGGTGAAGAGGTTCAATAAATACACGGAATTTGGCCAAGCCTGGACCTTCGGATGCCGGTGGAAGAGGAAGAAAGGAAGCTTGGCCTTCTTGTCCCAGGCCTTTGACCCCAGGACGCACGCCCGTCCTCCCTCTGTCCCACCGCCCCCTGGGGTGCACCCTGTACACCTCTGTTTGGCCTCGGGACAGCGCCCGGCCCGCCTGGTCCCAGCCGGTGGCCGGAGTGAAGGCGTCCGTCATCCACGAGGGCTGCCTCCGCTCCCACGGTCCCGGGACCTCCCACGGACACAGGCCCCGATGGAGACGGAGACGGGGAGGCCCCTGATGGGTCCGGCAGGGGTGCGGGAGGGCGGTGTGTCTGGGCGGGGCTGGGGGCGCCGGGGCTCTGCAGCGTGGCTTCCTCCCGCCACCCCCCGGACCGCGTGCTCGGCCGGCCTTCCAGCACGTGTGTCTTCGGGACCGTTGTGATCAGATAGCGCCCGGGAGCCTCTGTCGCGCGCTCAGCTGGTTGTACGCTCACGTCTCCGGGCGCCCTGGCGGGGAAACGCAGGGGGGAGGCGCGGAAGGGTGGGGGCTGGGCGCGGGGGAGGAGGCACCGGAAGCACACCGCGTCCGCTCACTCGCGCGTTTTGCGAGGGACGGACCGTCGACGGTCGCTACGGTCTCGTGATTTCAAAGACTCCTGCGAGTCCCGCCCAAGGGCACGGCCCGCGGCGCGCTCCCGGGCCCGACGGCGTCCGCACGGCGCGCTCTCGGCCGCTCGCGTGTCTGCGTGAGTCGGGGGTCAGCCTCTCGCGAGAGAAAAACCACAGAGGCGCCAGATGGGGTGGCGGCGGCGGGCCGACTCCGCGGAGGGGCCGCGCTCGGGCGGAGCGGCCGTTCTTCCCGAGCCACGCGGTGTCGGGCAGGTGCTCCGCGTGGACGGAGGCGAGCGCTTCGCCGTCGGTGCGGATTTTGTAGCCGTGATGAGGACACGCTGTTCCTTCGAAAATGTTTCTTAATGTGAAAAAAAAAAAAAAAAAAAAAAGACGTTTATTGGAGACATTTTGTTTTCCGAAGGTGCCTGTAAAGGCCGAGAGTGTCCGAATTCCTGATCTGCTGCCGGACGCGACGGTCGCCTCGACCTGCTTGTGTTCCCGGTGGCTGAGCTCGCCTGCCGGGTCCGGGGCCTGGTTCCCAGAGCTTTGAATGTCTCATCCTACAGCTTCTGTCCCACTCTTCCTCCCTCCCCCCTGTCTCTCTCTCACCCCATCTCCCTCCCCCCTGTCTCCCCCTCCCCCTCTCTCCCCTGCGTCTGTCTCTACCCCCTTCTGTCTCCCTCCCTTCTCTCTGTCTCTTTCACCCCCCCCCCCCGCGCCGTCTCTCTCCCCCCTTCTGTCTCCCTCCCCTCTCTCTGTCTCGCTCTCCCCTCCCTCCGTCTCCCTCCCTGCCCTCTGTCTCTCTTTCCACCCCCACCCCCCCATCTCTGCCAGGTTAGAAACACTTTACTGCCCCGTGACCACAGATCTATCTACACTTTGCACCAGTCACTTGGTGGCTGTATTTTGCAGCTTAACTTTGTGTCGCCTCCACCCCTTAAGTGGGCGTGTGGTGCGAACCTGTGCCTCATTCACAGTCCCCCCAGTTACGTGACTTCCCTCACCTTTTCTTTCTTTTACCTGATAAATTCTCACGTGGAGCTTACGTCCTCCGGGAGGGGCTCTAAATACGTTACCTTATTTAACCCTCACAAAACACCTGTTAGGTTAGGTACTATTATACTCATTTTACTGATGAAATTAAAGCCAAGACGAGTTAAGCGACTTGTGCCGAGTCGCACGGCTGCCCCGGGGGTTGGGGGGGGCGGAGCGGGATCGGGGCTGGGGGCCCAGGCAGCGCTGGGCTCGTGACCTCTGCGGGCTGCTCCCCCAGTCTGCGTGCCACCACTTGGCCTGTGCTAACTGCTCACACCTTTTTGGGCAATTTCTGGGTCTCTCTCCATTCTAGCAGCTTTATTTCAACACGAAGTGTCCTCTGTGCATCCAAATTGTTATTCTGTTAAAAGATTTCCTTGTCTTTTCTTGCTTTTCATTATGGTACGTAAATAATTCTACTGCAATTTTACCTGATTTGCACTAACTTTACACGTCGGTTTGGTGAGACGTGCACCTCTTCCTAGTGTCGATCTTCCGATACGGAACATGCTGCCTTCGTTCATGGGTTCAGACCTGTTCTTACAGCACCCCCTTGGCCTGTGGCTTTAATCGTTGGAGGCTGGCATAGGTTTTGTAAGGTTAACTCCTACATATTCAATTTTACTGTTCGGAATAGGATTCCTTTTTCACGGGGGCTCTGTTAACACTGGCATGTAGGAAAAGTATTGCGTTTTAGGTTTGTGTTAATGGAATTTTATAAATTCGTGTATTCTCAGGTTCTTTTTTCTTTTGGGTAGGCGTGTTTGAATTGTGTCACCTTGCCCCTCCCTTCCTGCTAGATAGATCCCTAGCCCTTTTTCTTATGTTGCTGTGGAGGTCGGGGAATGCCACCCCTGACGTACTGCTGGCTATTTATTCCCTATCAGCTTGTGGTTTGAGTGGATATTTTTCTGAAGTTTATTTATGTTGAGACAGAGAGAGGGAAAGAGAGAGAGAGAGAGAGGGAGAGAAACCCAACAAGGCTCCACGCTGTCAGCACCGAGCCCGACTTGGGCTCAAACTCACACACTGTGAGATCAAGACCTGAGCTGAAACCAAGAGTCAGTTGCATAACCAACTGAGTCGCCCGGGTGCCCCTTGAGTAGATCTTTTTAATCATGTTTAATCAGTCTTGTTTATTAAGAAGGTTTTGCAGGGGCGCCTGGGTGGCTTAGTCGGTTGAGCGTCCGACTTCGGCTCAGGTCACGATCTCGTGGTCTGTGAGTTCGAGCCCCGCATCAGGCTCTGGGCTGACAGCTCAGAGCCTGGAGCCTGCTTCTGATTCTGTGTCTCCCTCTCTCTCTGCCCCTCCCCCGTTCATGCTCTGTCTCTCTCTGTCTCAAAAATAAATAAACATTAAAAAAAATTTTTTTTAAATAAAAAAAAAAAAAAGAAGGTTTTGCAAATGTCTTTCCAGCGTTTATCCACGTGCATGTAGGGCTCTCCTCTGTTGGTTTCCGCTGGCGGTGAGTAGGCACGACGTTTGCCGTGTTGCAGACTCCTGCCTGGGTTTCGGCATGTGTGCATGTGCCCGGTCTCTAATGCGCCGCCACGGCACTCATGTGTCATTTCTGCATCTGTATTCATAAAGGACACCTGCCTGGAGCTTCCTTTCCAACCTGTCCTTGCTCGGGTCTCCAGGATATGCGTATTCTGTGAAATGAATTCCTGGGATGCGGCTTTGTGTGCTCTCTGGGAACGTTTATCTGGCATGGAAGTGATCTGCTCCATGACCATCTGGAAGCCTGGCCTGTGAACTCTCTGGGCCTGGGACCCTGTGGGAGACAATTCTTGAATAACATTTTCAATGTCATACACAGCTTTTTGTCTATCGCTTATCGATTCAATTATGGGACTGGTTTTCCTAGCGAAGAGAAAAGCATATATTGCCTAAATATCAGCATCAAGAATGAAATGTATTTATTGATCTTCCCTAGATAAATCGAGGAAACTGGCACATTTATATTCTTTTACCTCTCCGTCCGTCTTCTGCGTGTTTTCTCCTTACGTGGTCGCTAGGCTGATATTTGTGTATATTCAGTCCTCTCTCGGTCAAGAATTACACATGACAGGTGCATCCAATTTGAACAGTTATTCAAATTTGTGTGATGATGTGGTTTTAATCCTGCTTGCCAGTCTTTTATGCCATGACTTCCGATTTTTGAGGGACTTTTCCTCTGTTTCTTTGCTGATGACCTAGACTTCATTCCTGGGTAAATGCGAGTGGCTGTGGCTTCCGAAGCCTTAGCTAGGGATCGAATTGGGGTCACAAGTGTCCTTTTAAGCTGACGCCTCTGCCTCATTGTTCTCTAGCATTTGTGGTTGTGAAAGGAAAGGTGAGGCCTGATAAGACCTGACCGATACTTATTTGTAAAAGAAACGTGTTTTTCCTGCTGGCTCTTTAAAGGAGCTTCATCCACAAAATTAAAAACAATTGCCCAGTTTGACTCAGGTGTTGGAATCTTACCGTCAATTTTAACTGGTACACGCGGTGTCTACTGAGTGGCCCGATTGTCTGCTCAAGGACACTTTCTTCCGGTGTGGCTTCCCCGTGGCGCTTCTGTGTTGTGATCTCTACCGCGTGGGTCCTGTGTGTGTGTCCGCCCTGACTGCCCTTGCTGCTTTGCCCTGTGCCCCTGCATCATGGGCTGGCCTCCCAAGCCTTTGTCCCATGGCATCTGCAGAGTAGATGGTTTGGTTTTTCTGCAGAGTAATTTGTGTCTGGTCCTACTTCTGGACTCATTTTTTAAGTATTTTTGATGTGTTAGTCACCGCTGTAAATGATTGCCTTAACTAAGCCTGCTCCTGTCCTCTATCAGTTTGGTATCTTATTAGCTCATATTTCAGTTCCTATTTTCTAGAGCCCGTGCCTTCTTTTTTTTTTAAATTTTATTTTTTATTTTTTAAAATTTACATCCAAATTAGTTAGCATATAGTGCAGCAATGATTTCAGGAGTAGATTCCTTAGTGCCCCTGACCCATTTAGCCCATCCCCCTTCCCACAGCCCCTCCTGTAACAGTGTCTTCTGTTTTGTCCCCCTCCCTGTTTTTGTATTATTTTTGTTTCCCTTCCCTTGTGTTCATCTGTTCTGTGTCTTAAGTTCTCATATGAGTGAAGTCAGATGATATTTGTCTTTCTCTAACTGATTAATTTCACTTAGCATAATACCCTCCAGTTCCATCCATGTACTTGCAAATGGCAAGAATTTCATTCTTTTTGATTGCCGGGTAATACTCCATTGTATCTATAGACCACATCTTCCTTATCCATGCATCCATCGAGGGACATTTGGGCTCTTTCCATACTTTGGCTACTGTCGATAGTGCTGCTATAATCATGGGGGTGCATGTGTCCCTTCGAAACAGCACACCTGTATCCCTTGGGTAAATGCCTAGTAGTGCAATTGCTGGGTCACAGGGTAGTTCTATTTTTATTTTTTTGAGGAACCTCCATACAGTTTTCCAGAGTGGCTGCACCAGAGTGGCTGGTGGCGTTCCCACCAACAATGCAAAAGAGATCCTCTTTCTCCGCATCCTCACCAACATCTGTTGTTGCCTGAATTGTTAATATTAGCCATTCTGACAGGTGTGAGGTAAGGTGTGGTTTTGATTTGTGTTTCCCTGATGATGAGTGATGTGGAGCATTTTTTCATGTGTCAGTTGGCCATCTGGATGTCTTCCCTGGATGTCTTCATATCTTTTGCCCATTTCTTCACTGAATTATTTGTTTTTTGGGTGTTGAGTGTGAGAAGTTCTTCATAGATTTTGGATACTAACCCTTTATCTGATATGTCGTTTGCAAATATCTTCTCCCATTCTGTCGGTTGCCTTTTAGTTTTGCTGATAGTTTCCTTCACTGTACAGAAGCTTTTTATTTTGATGAGGTCCCAGTAATTCATTTTTGCTTTTGTTTCCCTTGCCTCCAGAGACGTGTTGAGTAAGAAGTTGCTGTGGCCAAGGTCAAAGAGGTTTTTACCTGCTTTCTCCTCAAGGATTTTGATGGCTTCCTGTCTTACATGGAGGTCTTTCATCCATTTTGAGTTCATTTTTGTGGATGGTGTAAGAAAGCGGTCCAGGTTCGTTCGTCTGCATGTCGCTGTCCAGTTTTCCCAGCACCACTTGCTGAAGAGACTGTCTTTATTCCATGGGATATTCTTTCCTGCTTTGTCAAAGATGAGTTGGCCATACGTTTGTGGGTCCATTTCTGGGTTCTCTATTCTGTTCCATTGATCTGAGTGTCTGTTCTGGTGCCAGTACCATACTGTCTTGATGATGACAGCTTTGTAGTATAGCTTGAGGTCTGGGATTATGATGCCTCCTGCTTTGGTTTTCTTTTTCAAGATTGCTTTGGCTGTTCGGGGTCTTTTCTGGTTCCATACAAATTTTAGGATTATTTGTTCTAGCTCTGTGAAGAATGCTGGTGTTATTTTGATAGGGATTGAATTGAATATGTAGATTGCTTTGGGTAGTATCGACATTGTAACAATATTTATTCTTCCTATCCAGGAGCATGGAAATTTTTTCCATTTTTTTGTGTCTTCTTCAATTTCTTTCATAAGCTTTCTATAGTTTTCAGTGTATAGATTTTTCACCTCTTTGGTTAGATTTATTCATAGGTATTTTAGGGGTTTTGTGCAACTGTAAATGGGATTGATTCCTTGATTTCTCTTTCTGTCGCTTCATTGTTGGTTTATAGGAATGCAACCAATTTCTGTGCATTGGTTTTTTATCCTGCAACTTTGCTGAATTCAGGAATCAATTCTAGCAGTTTTTTGGTGGAATCTTTTGGGTTTTTCATATAGAGTATCATGTCATCTGCGAAGAGTGAACGTTTGACCTCCTCCTGGCCGATTTGGATGCCTTTTAATTTCTTTGTGTTGTCTGATTGCAGAGGCTAAGACTTCCAATACTATGTTGAATAATAGTGGTGAGAGTGGACATCCCTGTGTTGTTCCTGACCTTAGGGGGAAAGCTCTCAGTTTTTCCCCACTGAGGATGATATTAGCGTTGGGTCTTTCATATATGGCTTTTATGATCTCGAGGTATGCTCCTTCTATCCCTACTTCCTTGAGGGTTTTTATCAAGAAAGGATGCTGTATTTTGTCAAATGCTTTCTCTGCATCTATTGAGAGGATCATATGGTTCTTGTCCTTTCTTTTATTGATGTGTGAATCATGTTAATTGTTTTGCGGATATTGAACCAGCCCTGCATCCCAGGTATAAATCCAGCTTGGTTGTGGTGAATAATTTTTTTAATGTATTGTTGGAGCCGGTTGGCTAATATCTTGTTGAGGATTTTTACATCCATGTTCATCAGGGAAATTGGTCTATAGTTCTTTTTAGTGGGGTCTCTGTCTGGTTTTGGAATCAAGGTAATTCAGACTTCATAGAAAGAGTTTGGAAGTTTTCTTTCCATTTCTATTTTTTGGAACAGTTTCAAGAGAATAGGTGTTAACTCGTCCTTAAATGTTTGGTAGAATTCCCCTGGAAAGCCATCTGGCCCTGGACTCTTGTTTTTTGGCAGATTTTTGATTACTAATTTGATTTCCTTACTGGTTATGCGTCTGTTCAAATTTTTTATTTCTTCCTGTTTCAGTGTTGGTAGTGTATGTTTCTAGGAATTTGTCCATTTCTTCCAGATTACCCATTTTATTGGCATATAATTGCTCACAATATTATTATTGTTTTTATTCCTGCTGTGTTGGTTGTGATCTCTCCTCTTTCATTCTTGATTTTATTTATTTGGGTCCTTCCCTGTTTCTTTTTGGTCAGACTGGCTAGTGGTTTATCAATTTTGTTAGTTCTTTCAAAGAATCAGCCTCTGGTTTCATTGATCTGTTCTACTGTTGTTTTGGTTTCGATAGCATTAATTTCTGCTCTCATCTTTGTTATTCCTGTGTTCTGCTGGTTTTGGGTTTTATTTGCTGTTCTTTTTCCAGCTCCTTAAGGCATAAGGTTAGGTTGTGTATCTGAAATCTTTCTTCCTTCTTTAGGAAGGCCTGGATTGCTATACACTTCCCTCTTTTTTTTTTTTTTTTTTTTTTTTAATTTTTTTTTTCAACGTTTATTTATTTTGGGGACAGAGAGAGACAGAGCATGAACGGGGGAGGGGCAGAGAGAGAGGGAGACACAGAATCGGAAACAGGCTCCAGGCTCCGAGCCATCAGCCCAGAGCCTGACGCGGGGCTCGAACTCACGGACCGCGAGATCGTGACCTGGCTGAAGTCGGACGCTTAACCGACTGCGCCACCCAGGCGCCCCTACACTTCCCTCTTATGACCGCCTTTGCTGTGTCCCAGAGGTTTTGGGTTGTGGTGTTATCATTTTCATTGACTTCCATATACTTTTTGATTTCTTCTTTAACTTCTTGGTTGGCCCATTCATTCTTTAGTAGGATGTTCTTCAGTCTCCCAAGTATTTGTTACCTTTCCAAATTTTTTCTTGTGGTTGATTTTGAGTTTCATAGCATTGTGGCCTGAAAATATGCACAGTATGATCTTGATCTTTTTGGGTTTTTTTTGTTTTTTAATTTTTTTAACGTTTATTTATTTTTGAGACAGAGAGAGACAAAGCATGAATGGGGGAGGGTCAGAGAGAGGGAGACACAGAATCTGAAACAGGCTCCAGGCTCTGAGCTGTCAGCACAGAGCCTGACGCGGGGCTCGAACTCACGGACCACGAGATCATGACCTGAGCCGAAGTCGGCCGCTTAACCGACTGAGCCACCCAGGCGCCCCGATCTTGATATTTTTGTACTTACTTAGGGCTGATTTGTGTCCCAGTAAGTGATCTATTCTGGAGAACATTCCATGTGCACTGGAGAAGCATGTATATTCCGCTACTGTAGGATGAAATATTCTGTATATATCTGTTAAGTCCATCTGGTCCAGTGTGTCATTCAAAGCCATTGTTTCCTTGTTGATTTTTTGACTTGATGATCTATTCATTGCTGTGAGTGGGGTGTTGAAATCTCCACCTATTATGGTATTCTTATCAATGAGTTTCTTTATGTTTGTGATTAATTGATTTATATATTTGGGTGCTCTCACATTTGGTGCATAAATGTTTACAATTGTTAGGTCTTCCTGGTCCATAGACCCCTTGATTATGATATAATGCCCTTCTGCATCTCTTGATACAGTCTTTATTTTAAAGTCTAGATTGTCTGATATAAGTATGGCTACTCCGGCTTTCTTTTGTTGACCATTAGCTTGATAGATGGTTCTCCATCCCCTTATTTTCAATCTGAAGGTGTCTTTAGGTCTAAAGTGGGTCTCTTATAAACAGCATATAAATGGATCTTGTTTTCTTATCCATTCTGTTACTCTATGTCTCTTGATTGGAGCATTCAGTCCATTGATGTTTAGAGTGAGTACTGAAAGATATGAATTTATTGCCATTATGATGCTTGTAGAGTTGGAGTTTCTGGTGGTGTTCTCTGGTCCTTTCGAATCTTTTGTTGCTTTTGGTATATATATATATTATATATATATTTTTTTTTTTTTTTTTTTTTTTTTCCATCTTTTCTCCCCTCAGAAAGTCCCCCTTTAAATTTCTTGCAGGGCTGGTTTAGTGGTCACAAACTTCTTTAATTTTTGTTTGGGAAACTTTTTATCTCTCCTTCTATTTTGAATGACAGCCTTGCTGGGTAAAGAATTCTTGGCTGCATATTTTTGTGATTCAGCACACTGAATATATCCTGCCACTCCTTTCTGGCCTGCCAAGTTTCTGTGGATAGGTCTGCTGGAAACCTGATCTGTCTTTCCTTGTAGGTTAGGGACCTTTTTCCCCCTTGCTACTTTCATGATTCTTTCCTTGCCTGAGTGTTTTGTGAATTTGACTATGACATGCCTTGTTGATGGTCGGTTTTTGTTGAATCTAATGGGGGTCCTCTGTGCTTCCTGAATTTTGATGTCTGAGTCTTTCCCCAGGTTAGGAAAGTTTTCTGCTGTGATTTGCTCACATAACCCTTCTACCCCTATTTCTCTCTCTTCCTCTTCTGGGACCCCTATGATTCTGATGTTATTCCTTTTTAATGAGTCACTGATTTCTCTAATTCTTAAATTGTGCTCTTTGCCTTAATCTCCCTCTTTTTTTTCTGCTTCATTATTCTCTATAAGTTTGTCCTCTATATCGCTGATTCTCTCTTCTGCCTCATCCATCCTTGCTGCTGCGGCATCCATCTGTGATTGCAGCTCTGTTACAGCATTTTTATTTCATCCGGACTAGTTTTTACTCTTTTATCTCCACAGAAAGGGATTCTAATCTATTTCGACACTCCAGCTAGTATTCTTATTATCGTGATTCTAAATTCTGATTCAGACATCTTGCTTGTATCTGTGTTGGTTAAATCCCTGGCTGTCGTTTCTTCATGCTCTCTCTTTTGGGGTGAATTCCTTCGTTTTGTCATTTTGAAGGGAGAAGAGGAATTAATGAGGCAGAAAAATTTTAAAAATTAAAATTAAAAAAATATTAAAATTAAAAATTAAACACACACACACACAAATCAAATAGATGATGCTAGATCCTAGGTGTGTTTTTGTCTGTGTGTTGAACATGGTTTGACGGATTAGAGAAAAAAAAGAGCGGGGGGAAGGAAATACTTTGAGAATTTGAAAAAATGAATACACTGAAGTAGACTAAAATGATGGAAGTAAATAGAATTTGAAAAATTTACATAAAAGCAAAAAATATAGTAATAAAAATTAAATAAAAATATTAATAGAAATTGAAAGTAAAAATGAATTTTTCCTTTTTCTGTATTCCAGAAAAAGAAAAGAAACGAAAAAGAGAAAAAAGATAAAAAAAGAAAAGAAAAAAAGGAAATCGTTTGAAAATTTGAAAAAGTGAATACACTGTAGTAGATTAAAATAAAATGATGGAAGTAAAATAGAATTTGAAAAAAATTACATAAAAGCAAAAAATATAGTAAAAAATGAAAGAAAAATATTTTTAATAAAAATCAAAAATAAAAATGAATTTTTTCTCTTTCTGTATTCAAGAAAAAGGAAAGAAGTGTAAAAGGGAAAAATAAAGAAAATTGAATAGATGGACCCACTAACAGATTGAAGGACTGAAATTACTTCGTGTTCTCTAGAAGTCAGTCTATGTAGCGCCTTATAGTCCATAAACTAAGCCGGCGGTGAGACTTGTGTTCTTGAAGAGCGAGGTTGGCCCAGTTGGCGGGAGCCCAGTGCAACGGCTCCGCTCTCCGCTAGATGGTGCTGCTAGCCTCCTGGGGTGGAGTGTTACCGTGCTCGAAGGTGCGTCTGCGCGGGAGTGGTCAAAATGGCGTTACCCAGCTACCCGGTCTGTTCTCCCGGATCAGCAATGGCGCACCCGTCCTCCGTCGTCAGCTCTCCTCCGCTCCCCACTTTTCCACTCTCCGTGACCAGGCCCCAGGCCGTACCTCGCTCCCGAGTTTTGCCTCAGACGCGGCTGTTTTCCCCGGCCCCTTACTCCCGAAGGACTGCGGCCCTGACCCGCTCCGCCCCTCCGCGGGAGGGTCTCCCTGAGCAACGGCCGAATGTCGGCCGCAGCCAGGAACGCCCGCTGGACCCTGCTGCTGCCGGTGCCCCGAGACCGCGGCCCGAGGCCAGCCCGCCCCAGAAAAAGTTGGCGAGACAGGCTAGCAGCAGCGTGTCGGGGATGGTGGAAAATGGCGACACACGTCTGGCCCCAGGCTTCACCCTCCACGACCCTGTTCCAGCACCGGCGAACGCGGCCGCCTTCCGGGGTCTGCCGGGACCAGGTGGCTTCCACAGTCTCCACCGAATGTCCTTCCGGCAGCGGAACCGCCTCTCCCCGTGCGGCCCGAGCACCTCCCGGACCCCACTCTGCTCCTGGGGACTCGCCCTTCCCACCAGAGCACCGCCAGGTAGGGAGCTGCGGGGTTGCAGCCTTGCACTCCCCTCCTTTAGAGTCTTAATGGGATTGAAACCCTCTCCTTTCTCCTGTAGTCCCTGCGGCCGGTTCCCGTTTTCCACTTTCTCTCCAGCTCCTTTGGGGGAGGGGGAGGGGGAGGGGTGCTTTCCCGTATTCTCCCCGCCCCCCTCCCCCAGTCTCCGTCCTCTCTCCGCCCGCAAAAGCACCTCCCTTCCCGCGGCTTCTCGCTCCCCAAGTTCCCTCGTCTGCGCCGCGTACCTGCTGAATTCTGTGGTTCAGGTTGTGCAGATTGTTGTGTTCATCCTCCAATCAGTGTTCTAGGTGTGTAGGATGGTTCAGTGTTGGTCTGGCTGTATTTCGTGGACGTGAGACACACAGAAAGCTTCCATGCTGTTCCGCCATCTTGGCTCCTCCCCCGAGTCCATGCCTTCTTTTATTTAAATAACAGCTTTATTGAGATGTAATTCACATTAAATTCGTCATATCATGGTCATTATCATAAAATTCGCTCTTTAGGGTGTACAGCCCAGTGTGCCCCTCTGTATATTCACCGAGTTGCACAACTGTCACTGCAGATTTCAGGACATTGGTGTCACCCCCCCAGAGCAACCGTGTACCCGCGGCAGCACCGCCACCCCTGCCCCCAGCCCCCCACCCCTGGCGACCGCGAGTCGGTGTCTATGGATCCACCTGCTCTGGGCGTTTTGCGTGAATGGAATCGTCCACTCTGTGGTGTTTGCGACCGACTTTGTCTTGTCAATGTCCTCACGCTGTGCTCGTCCCCTGTTTGTGCTGACCAGTTCGCCATTGTGTGGACAGCCCACAACTTGTTTATCTGTCCTTCAGTGATGGAGATGCCGTTTTCACTTTCTGGCCGCTGTAAATAATGCTCCGTTTAATGTTTGCGTGCGCCGTGTGTGCTCTGTGGATAAATGTCTACAGTGTTCTTGGGTAGATACCTCCAAGGGGAGATGGCTGGGTTCATGGGAACTTGATGTGTAACATTTTGAGGGACTGCGGAAGTATTTTCCAAAAGGAACGCACCATTTCACATTCCCACCGGTGGTGTGCGAGGGTTCAGTTCCTCCACATCCTCGCCAACCCTTGTTACTGTCTGTCTGTTTAACTTTTAGGCATCCCAGTGGGTGCGAAGTGAAATCTCACAGTGCTTTGGATTTGCATCCCTTTGAGGTCCAATGTGTGTCGAGCATCTTTTTTCTATACTCATTGGCCCTTTGGGTGTCTTTGGAGAAAAGTGTACCTGTTCCTTTGCTCGTTTTTTTTTTTTGTTGTTGTTGTTGTTGTTTGTTTGTT
Source organism: Prionailurus viverrinus (assembly GCF_022837055.1). Lineage (NCBI taxonomy): Eukaryota > Metazoa > Chordata > Mammalia > Carnivora > Felidae > Prionailurus > Prionailurus viverrinus. Next base: position 532,972 of record NW_025927604.1, read on the forward strand.
TGTTTGTGTCATTTTTTATATTTTTGAGTTGTAAGAGTTCTCTATATACTCTACATACTAGACGTCTGTCAGATCTATGATTTACAAATACCTTCTCCAATTCCACAGAATATGTTTCCACTGTTTTTGATAGTGATAGTGGCCTCTGAGGCATGAAAGTTTTTAATGAAATCCAACTTACCAATTTTTTAAAATCACACTTTTGGTATCATGTTAAGAAACCATTACCCAACACAAGGTCATAATGACCTATTCCTATGATTTTTACCAGGGATCTTCTAGTCTGGTCTTATATTTCGACCTGTGACACATTTTGAGTTGAGCTTAGGATATGATGTGAGGTAGGGGTCCACATTCATTTTCTCGTATGCAGATGTCCAGTGGTCCTGCAACTACTGTTTGAAAAGGCTGCTCTCTCCCTGTTCAGTCACATACAGGTTTACATCTGAACTCTCAGTTCTATTCCATTGGTCTGTACGCCTGTTCTCATGCTGTCGTAAGATGTCCTGGTTTGCCGCTAGTAGCAATTTTTATAGTCTCTTTTGTCTGGGGTAAGTATAGCCATTCCGGCCCCCTTGTGGTTATTGTTTGCATATGACTTTTTAATTTTAATGTATCTTGGAGATCTTCATGTACGAAGAGTTTTCATCTATTCTACAGCTATGTAGTATTCCACTTATGGCCGTGACGTAATTTATTTATGTAAATGTCATCCTTGAAATATTGAAATCCCGGCACAGAGTAAGAGTAAGTATGGAGCCTTTGTTTTTCATTCATTCAGGCACTTTGCAGACTCTCTCAATCGAAAGTTTCGTGCTTTTCTTCAGCTCTAGGAAATGTCAGCCCGCTATTTACAAGGGAATCGTTCACTCCATGTCTGTTTTCTCTTATGTACTTCCTGTTGCAAAATACTCTGGGTTGAGTTTTCATGTCCTCACTTCTCTTATTTTCTGTGCCTTTCTCCTTTTGCTTTATGCTTTGAGTTTTTCCTGTCTGTGTCTTCTAGAAAGTCAATCCAGCCTTCAGGTACACAATATTCAGTGTTCTGAGCATCACAGCCACTGAACTTCTTTACTTTGACATTTAAATATTCTTGCCCTGCTGCTTCTCCTTCTTCACAGCGGCCGCTTTTATTAAAGGGATGCGATATCACGTCCAATCTCTCTTGCGTTTTCTGAATGATCCTGTTCTTCCCCTTGGGGAAATTGGCTTATCTTGGTTTTCGTCTTTCTTGCTGTTGATTTTCTTCAGATACGTGATGACCTGGTGGTGTTTTTCTCCTTAAAGTGGAGAACAGCTTGACTGATGCAGGAGCTCTCCTGGGTTTCTCCTCCGTGTTTTAATGTCTGTCACCCTGACAGGCCTTCCCGTGGTGGGCGTGACCCCAGCCTCTATGAAGAAGACGGGGTAGACCCACAGGGAGGCCGTGGGAGGGGGAACGTGTGGTCTGAATGAAGGCCAGATCCCCGTGTGCCCAGGACGTGACTCCTTCCCCCACACCTGGGCCCTCAGGTGTCTGTTAGGAAGGTCTGGCGTTGACTCTGCCGCGGTTTCTGTCTTAGGTGCCGCGGAGCTGCTGGGAAGCGGGGTACACCTTCGAGCCATCTCTCGGGTGGTTGGAGCTGTCCTGCCCCTGCTCCAGCTCGCCTACCGATGCGGTCCCATTGACTTGGTCTTCCAGGAAGCCACTCAAGTCTGTGAGCGGCTGTGGCTCCAGTGACCATTTCTTAGCTCTAGAGGGGATTCTGGGTCTTTGCTGGATTCTTATTATCATGGGGAAGAATTTGGGGAGTGATTAAGGAAAATGCACCTGTCAGTTTTACCATCTTGAGAATCGGGCGCGGGGGCCGAGGGCTACTGGGAGAGGCAGAGACGAAGAGGCGTTTGGGGGGCAGGGAGTGACTCAGACTTTGATGTCAGCGAAGGCTGTGATGTCAGAGTGACTCATTCCACTGAGGGGAGGGAACCAGAGGGCCCTGCAGGGAGGGGTGGGGCGGGTCCAGCACAGATCCTGCCCCTGCCCCTGCCCCGAACCAGAGCATTGCCATCCAGGGATAGCCTGGTTTCTCGTGTCTTTGCTCTCTCTTACCCAACTCCCCACTAGGAAGGTTTTTGCCTCGATGAAGCCATTATTCTGCTTAACTGGTAAACTACATTACTGGATGCAGATGGATGTGGGCCCTGACATCTTCCTCTGAAAATATGGCAAGTAAATTAGTTAATTATTGTTTTTGAATTGACATGCTATTCAGGCTTTTGATTTATAACTTAATTGTACTGCTCTAGGTGACTTCCAATTTTTAACCGGATCCATTTGAATAAACTTAGTGTTCTATCTCAGATTAGCCAAAGGAAGATTAAAAAGTAAGCTGGAGAGTTTGGTAGCTTTGTAACAATAGCATAAAATGTGGAATAATGAACTGTAAATGTGTCTAATTACATAAATAATGCATTTGTGTAATTGTCAAGTAAGGGGGTGTGCTAATGAATCAATTATTTTTAATTGTAGGATGCTTGATTGTTTCAGAAATATAATTGATCGTAATCAAGAATCAATTAAATGTTGATAGTAATTATGTTTATCAAGCTTAAATACATGACATCATTACACTGTAACTGCTTCGGGAAGAAGGAAGTGGAAGGAGGTTATCCTAAGTGAAGGAGAAAGAGCTCATATTTATGCCAGCAGCCCGGCAGCGGCGGGACTGCACGGTAATGAGGTAGGAAAGAGAAGCGAGCTCTTCGAGGCTTATCAGTTAAGGCTGCCGAGGGCAAGCTTCTCCAGCTGCGAGCTCATCGCATCCCCGAGCCGGGCGGGTTTCTGCCTGTGGGGAGCGTCTGGATCAGCGGCTTCCGAGATAGCAGCCCCAGGTGCGCCGCGGGTGCGGGCTTGGGCAGGCCCTCACCCGGTATTGCTCTCGGGGAAAACCGTCTTGTGATCCGAGGATTACTTAGGCTCTAGGAAGTGTGTGTGGCCCCCACCTGTCTTGGGCGTGCGGCTCTGCTCAAGTTGACTTGAGAGGCTCGACCCTGCGAGATTCACTGCAGGTCGTCTGAGCATTCCAGAAATGACGGTTATTGTATGAGAAGCTGCTGAATTTAATGTGTGTTGGCTGTAAACACGGGCCCGCGAGCCCCTCTGTCTCTGGGACTGTGTCCCATTCCCATTCGTGTCCCTACCGCATGCCACATAGTAGGTGCTTGACAAATGTTAGGTGAGTGATAAAAACGTTCCCGGTGATCCGTCAGCTAATCAGCATATTGGTTGCAGCTGTGCTACCTTTGTTGGCCTACCAGTTGTTGGCTTGCCCACACGCCCTACTCATCCCTCCTTCCTTCCTTCCTTCCCTCCTTCCCTCCTCTGACTCATCCATCCATCCCACCTTCCTTCCTTACATCCATCCTTCCTTCCATCTATCCTACTTTCCTTCCTTCTTTCCTTCCTTCTCTCCTTCCTTCCACCCACCCACTCATCCATCCATCCGTCCCACCTTCCTTCCATCCATCTACCCATCTATCTACCCTTCCTTCCTTCCTTCCTTCCTTCCCTCCCTCCCTCCCTCCACCCACTCACCATCGATCCCACCTTCCTTCCTTCCATCCATCCATCCATCCATCCATCCTACTTTCCTTCCTGTCTTCCCTCCCTCCTTCCTTCCCTCCCTCCTTCCTTCCCTCCTTCCTTCCTTCCTTCCTTCCTTCCTTCCACCCACTCATCTATCCATCCATCCATCCATCCCACCTTCTTTCCTTCCTTCCATCCACCCATCCATCTGTCCATCCATCTATCCTTCCTTCCTTTCTTCCTTCCTTCCTTCCCTCCTTCCCTCCCTCCCTCCTTCCTTCCTTCCACTCACTCATCCATCTATCCATCCATCCATCCATCCCACCTTCCTTCCTTCCCTCCTTCCACCCACCCACCCACTCATCCATTCATCCATCCCATCTTCTTTCCTTCCATCCATCCACCCACTCATCCATCTATCCCACCTTCCTTCCTTCCATCCTTCCTTCCTTCCTCCCTCCCTCCCTCCCTCCCTCCCTCCCTGCCTTCCACCCACTCATCCATCCCATCCATCCATCCATCCAGTAAGTACTTTCTGAGCACCTGCTATGTGCCAGGAACATTCCAGAGGCTTAAGACCCATTGTTTCAGAAGGCAGAGTCGTTACCTTACCAGTACCCAGTGAATAAAGGGAAGCAGGTAACTGAATGAGTCATTGTAATAGGGTGTGACATGTGCTATGGGACAGAGGGGCCTCACTTGCCCAAGTTTGCCCAGGTGGTAGGGAGCAGAGCTGGGAACTAAAACCAGGCAGAATGATTGCCAGGCCCATCCCTTCAATAGCTGCTGGTACCCTGTCTTCAACTTGACTCTGGAAGCACCTCCTAGCTGGAGGGAGCATTGTTGCTGTCCATCTGGAAATACATACCTGTCAGCTATTGGTAATTTTCTTGTGTTATTTCTTTGATAATTTCTTCTCTCTGCTCTTTTCTTTCTTTTTGGTGCTACATTAAAAAAATTTTTTTTAACATTTATTTATTATTGAGAGAGAGAGACAGAGCATGAACAGGGGAGGGGCCAAGAGATGGGGAGACACAGAATCTAAAGCAGGCTCCAGGCTCTGAGCTGTCAGCACAGAGCCCGATGTGGGGCTTGAACTCACAAACTGCAGATCATGAGACCTGAGATGAAGTTGGACGCTTAACTGACAGAGCCACCCAGGTGTCCCTTTGGTGGTACATTTTTTTTTTTTTTTATATTGGATCTCCTGGGCTGATACTCTAATTTTCTTGTATTTTCATTCCAATTTTTCACCTTCTTGTTTTGTTCTACTTTGTAGTCTAAACTTACAGTATTTTCAGTGTTTGCTACTCTATTTTTCAATTTTCAAGAGTTTTTTTTTCCTTTTCTTTGAATTTTTTTATAGCATACTGGTCTAATTTTAGAAATTCATTTTTTTCTTTTCTCCTTTTTTAAAGTTTATTTTGAGAGAGTGAGAGAAGGAGAGGGGCAGAGAGAGGGAGTCACAGAATCCCAAGCCGGCTCTGCACTGTCAGTACAGAGCTTGACACAGGGCTTGATCTTGCAAACTGTGAAGTCATGACCTGAGCTGAAATCAAGAGTTGGACACTTGAGGGACCTCATCAAAATAAAAAGCTTCCGTACAGTGAAGGAAACAATCAGCAAAACTAAAAGCAACCGACAGAATGGGAGAAGATATTCGCAAATGACATATTAGATAAAGGTTAGTATCTGAAATCTATAAAGAACTTGTCAAACTCAACACCCCAAAACCAAATAATCCAGTGAAGAGATGAGCAAAAGACATGAATAGACATTTCTCCAAAGAAGACATCCAGATGGCCAACCGACACATGAAAAAAATGCTCCACATCACTCATCATCAGGGAAACACAAATCAAAACCACAGTGAGATACCACCTCACACCTGTCAGAATGGCTAACTTTAACAATTCAGGCAACAACAGATGTTGGTGAGGATGCGGAGAAAGAGGATCTCTTTTGCATTGTTGGTGGGAACGCAAGCTGGTGCAGCCACTCGGGAAAACGGTATGGAGGTTCCTCAAAAAACTAAAAATAGAACCACCCTATGACCCAGCAATTGCACTACTAGACATTTATCCAAGGGATACAGGTGTGCTGTTTCGAAGGGACACATGCACCCCCATGATTATAGCAGCACTATCGACAGTAGCCAAAGTATGGAAAGAGCCCAAATGTCCTTCGATGGATGCATAGATAAAGAAGATGTGGTCTATAGATACGAGGGAGTATTACTCGGCAATCAAAAAGAATGAAATCTTGCCATTTGCAACTACGTGGATGGACTTGGAGGGTATTATTGGAGGGTATTATGCTAAGTGAAATTAGTCAGAGAAAGACAAAAATCATATGACTTCACTCATAGGAGGACTTTAAGACACAAAACCGATGAACACAAGGAAGGGAAAAAATAATATAAAAACGGGGCGGGGGGACAAAACAGAAGAGACTCATACATATGGAGAACAAACTGAGGGTTACGGGAGGGGTTGTGGGAGGGGGGATGGGCTAAATGGGTCAGGGGCACTAAGGAATCTACTCCTGAAATCATTGCTGCACAATATGCTAATTTGGATGTAAATTTTAAAAAATAAAAAATAATAAATTAAAAAAAAAAGAGTTGGGCACTTGACCAACTGAACCACCCAGGTGCCCCTGTTCTTTTCTTTATGAGCAAATTAATTATAATTTATTCTTACGTTTTTCTTGTGTTCCTATTTTTTCTTACTGCTTTGCTTTTATTTCATTTGCTTGCTCTGGATTTGTCTGGTTTTGTTTGTTTCTTTTTATGTTAGAAGCTTCCCTCAAACATTTGGCCATAGTTGACTATTCTCATATTTATGAGACTTGATGGAGGCTTTGTGTGCCTGGGCAAGGAGCTTGATGAGTGAGGGGCTTGGCTTCAGGATTCTGGGTGGGGAGCCGGGGATGTTGGCAGACTCGGCAGATTTTTCCTCCAGGCTCGTTGCTTTCCCCGGAGAGAAACTCTCTAGTCTTCATCGAGGTTGTAATGCTTGAGGTTACACCCTGGAAGTGAAGTGCGGGAAGGGGGTCTGCAGGTGCCTGACCGCACTCGGTGGGGGGGGGGGGGGTGCCTCCGTTCTGCCTCAGCTAATGGATTCCTCCAGCGGTCATCTGGTGCCTTCTGTCTGCTGGGCAGGCATCGGGCTTTCAGGTGGAGAGGGAAGGTGAGTGCACCAGGGAGTGGGGTGGGGTCCCCCGGAGGAGGTGGTGGGGTGAGGTCCCCTGGAGGTGGGGTGGGGGGGGTCCCGCGGAGGAGGGGGACCCTGCCGGGGCTGGAGGGAGGAGCAGGGCCCCACGTGGTGGCAGCTGGACTGTCCTGAAGGAGAAGGGTGTTTGAGCGGGGGGGGGGGGGGGGGGGGATGCTGAGTGCTCAGGGCAGGGGAGCAGCAGGGGTGGAGCTCCAGGCTCTGGGGGATGAGAGATGACGCGGGACCGCCCGCCCAGCCTCAGCCCTGTGAGCCCAGGCAAGTCCCGAGAGGCCAGGGAAGGGGTGGGCGTCACCGCAGGAGGCGCAGGATTCTCTGGCCGGAGAGGAGGGTGCGTGGGCATTGGGCATGTGTGACCCCTGACAGGCGGGGAGGGAGTGAGCTTCACCCGCCAGCTGGGCGTGGGGCCTGTGAGAGCGGCCACGCAGCAGGGCTGCGGCCGGGAGATGCCAGCCAGCTGACGTTCCTGTGGCCCTGTGGGACTGGAGGTGTGGTGCAGGGGTGAGCCGGCAGCAAACCACACGGGAGGTGTGGGGCCCCGGGCGGGCTGTTTGGGACAGAGCCTGACGGTTGGTGGGACAAAAGCAAGGCTTGTCCCAGAGCCCCCCGGGGCCTCCGGTGGCCCCGGTGAGGAGGGGCGACATTGGGGGGCTCCGGCAGCACCGTTTCGCATGGCAGTGCTGGTGCCTGAACAGGCGGGGGACAGGCTGCTGCGGTCGTGCCGAGGGCCGCAAAGGGGGGCCGGCGCTCCCCTCCCACCAAGTGCATCGGATGTTTCTGGGAATCGATCAGTCCTGAATAATGCATGAAAACCCATTTTTACGGCAGTAGGAAAGGGGATGGAAGCATCCCGTGAGGCTGCCTGGAGAGGACCAACACGTGTGAATAAAACGTGTATGAACAGCAAAGAGGAAGGTGCCCTGAGGCCACAGCAGTGGAGGGGGGGGCGCTGCTCTGGGACGGCGGGCCCCACCCCACTCGCTGCTTCAGGGACAGTGGGACCCAGGCGGGGACAGACGCCACGTCTGTCCCTCCGGCCTCCTCCACCATCTGGCTGGGGCTCACCCTCAGGCTGGGCTTTCTGGGACAGTCACACGGGATGTGGTGCAGGGCCCGAGCTCCTGTGTGGCCGGGCAGCGGGCAGACCTGGGACCAGATCTGGGGGCCCCGAAGGGCGCTCCAAGCGGGCTGAGAAGGCTGGTGGGCTCTCCTATCCTTCCCCTTCCTCCGGCCCTGCCCCCCTGCTTCTGCTTTCTCATCCCCCTTCCTCTGTCCCCTCTTCCTGCTCCGCTTGTGGTCTGTTCCGGCCTTTTCCCCTTCCCTGCCTTAGAGGAGGACAAGGCTGCTGCTGTGGCCTGAGGCAATGGAGAGGCCGGCTCTGAAGTCCCAGGGCAGCCCTGCCCCACCCCCTTTCCTTCCAGCCTCTCTGGCCACCGGCCCCCCACCAGGTTGCCTCTGCCCAGCAGGCCTGTGGGCGCCCTGGCCCTGGCCCGGGGGTGCTGAGCCGGGTGCTGAGCCGAACAGTTCTGGCCAGGCAGAATGAAGCCGCCGAGCGACTTCACAAGAAAGGCCCTCGTGTTCCTTTTATTGCATGAATTTCCAGCCTCTGCCTGTCGTGGGCTGTGCTGACTTTGATGGAACGTGGTGCATCGACTGGCATTTACAGCTGGGTTTTCGGTGTGGGGCTGGCTTATTACTTTGTTTGGTAGCCTCTTGGGAGATGTGGGGTAGCCTCTTTGTGGCCAGACATTCTGAATAAGTTCTCTAATTTCCGTGAGGGATGTTTTCCCTAACCCTGGCTTGCGGCTTGCGTGCTAATAAAGGCGTAGAGTTGCTGTTTCAGTGAGCAACCCGGAAAACCCGCACCGGCTTCTCTCGGGGAGTGTGGTCTCCAGTGCAGTGCAGCCTGACCCGTGTGCACTGAAGGCTAATAGATACAGTGTTGGAGGAAGGTTCCAGGGATGCCGACTGCCTGGTCACCTAGACCCGTGCTTTCCGATGCTTTAAAAATGAAGCCTCCTTTATAATCTTAAAAACGTTCAGAGTCCCCTGGTCCCCCCCAATATCACTGGTTTTCTTTTAATACTTGTCGATTGAGAAAAAAGCATAATTAAAACTACTGTGCGTGTATTTACAGTTTTAAAATGAATTCGTGTTTTATGAAATATAGTGGCGTCTGGGCACATCTGAAAGCAGTCTGTGATTTAGCCTCAAGCCAACTCCTGGCATCGCACCGATTAGCGGAGCCCCCCCTCCCCTCCCCCGGAAGCTCGAGGTCCCCGAGGGTGCGATGTCTCTGAAACCTGTGGGTTGGGGTCTGTGGCTCTGGAGTCTGGGGGCTCTCCCTAAACTAACAGGGAGCCTTGCGTGTGGATTTCGGTTTGTTTCTCCTGCTTCCCCCAGCAAGCTTCCCGTGCCGAGCCGTACTCCATCCACGCTGCCGTCCCTGGCCTGACGGGCGCCACGGGAGACGGTGCTGCTGAGCCTGTCTGCCGTAGGAAGTCGTCGAGGTGCTGTGGTTGCGTGGCTCGGGCGGGTTTGCGGGTTGCCAGCAATAGTAGCCTATCCTGGCTGAACTGGGTGGAAAGGAGCTTATTAAACAACCCTACCCCCACATGAAACAACCATCAATTTGGGCAGCGTTTATGGGACGACGGAGTGACGGAGCTCAGGCACAGACAACATTCAGTGCAAGACCGTGGCCCCATGGGAGGGGAAACTGGCGAGCTCTGCGCCATGATTGCTGTAGCTCTTGGCCTGGTTAGAATTCCCCACCTGGGCACAGAAAACAGAAGTCCGAGGAGTTTGACAACCCCGCTGAGGGGAAGAAGCAAAGGTCAGAACGAGGGGGGGGGTGGGGGGGGAGCAGAGCCGGCACGGGGGAGGGGGCTGTGCACAGGGAGCCTGGGGTCCATGTGTGGGCTCTCCGGGAGCACGCGGGCCGCGTCTGGGCTGTGTGTGCCCAGGCTGGGCTGTATGGGGCCCACCAGCGAGTGGCTGCTGTGGGGTTAAGGGCAGACAGAGGAGATAGTAGAGGCCACATAGGGCTGGTGACATCCGGGCCCCAACAGAGTAGACAGACACTGTCAGCACCTCAGTAGCACCCTCTGCATTCAGCCCACAGGAGCGAAGAGATAAAAAGCATTCCCTGGAGTCAGGCCTATCCTAGATCTTCCTTAAGTGTAAATCCAAGCCCTGGCAAGACTGGCGGACGTGGAATTTGGAGGCTGAGTCTTGTCAAATTACAGAGTTTGGGCAAAAGTAAAAATGGAAATGAAAGAAAACAACAAAAGTGTGCATTCATTCAAGGCGACTAGCCAATGAATAAACTACCTAATAGAATAAAAACGAGCACTTTTTAGAAGAAGATAACAGAACACAGAATGCATATAATGTCTCTTCAACAAGGGCCAGTATACAGACAACAGGAAATGTGACCCGAGTCAAGAAAAGAGCCATTAAAGGAAGCAGACAACATAGCCAAATGTTGGATTCATCGGAAAAAGATGATAAAGCAGCTCTTACAAATGTGTTTAAGATTCCAAAGTAAAACATATGTAAGGAATTAAGGGAAAATATCATCTCCATGAGTTCCTAGATAGGGAATCCCAGCAGAGAAATAAAACTAGAGAAAAACCAAATGGAGATTCTCTAGAACTGAAGAGTACAATGCCTGAAATAAAAAATGCATGGGCTCCACATCACATAGAAGAGTTCGGGAGAAAATGTCTGTCTAAAGTTCAAGTCTAAGCTTGAAGACAAATCAATAGAATTTATCCAATTTGAAGGTGAGAGAGAAAAAAATGGCTGAAGAAAAATCATCTCGTATACAGGGAGAGTCTCTTAAAAATATGTGATATAAGGCAGAAAACAATATTTAAAGAAGTAATTTAGCTGAAGAATTCCAAATTTGGTGGAAAACTTAAAATTAGAGATTTAGAAAGCTCAGCCAACCCCAAGCAGGTTAAATGCAAAGAACTCTGCATATCATTTCCAAATTTCTGAAAACCAAAGGTAAGGGGAAAATCCTGTAAGCAGCCGAAAACCCAGAAAACAAGCAAAAAGATGTGGGATGGGGGCAATGATAAAAATGATGCTCATCTTCTTATGAAATATTAAGAAGTCCGGAAAACCTTAGAAGAACACGTTTTACGTGTTGGAAGAAAAAAAAAATGCTCTGTGTCCAGAATTTTCCATTGAATGAAATATCTTTCAAACATGTAAGTGAAATAAAGACATTTACAGAAAAACAGAAAACTGAGAGAATTTGTACCCGCACTACAGGAAATTTTAAAGGAAATCCCTCAGATTGAAGGTGAATAAAAAATATGAATTTACAGGAATTCTCACAAAGGAGAGCGTCAGAACTAGAAGTAAGTAAGCATAAATTGTTTTCTCTCCTCATAATTTCCTTGGAGGACAACCTTCTGCTCAAGAGAAAATAATGGCAGCGCAAGGGGAAGTTTCTAAGGTACACGGCACGAAGGCTGAAGACCACCGGGGGGTTGAGTGGGAGGGTCAGTGCGGCGACGCGGAGGGCAAGAGTGGGGTCTGAAGTGGGGCCGTGAAGAGTCGGGCGGGAAGCAGAAGGCGCAAGATGTTACAGCATCGACTCTAAATGGACTGTGGTCGTTTAAGGATGGACATTGTTCTAGAGCAACAATGAAAAGTAATTGGAAAAGAAAGGAAAGAAGCTAATAATAGAGGCTACAAAATGAAATCCTGAGAAATATTCGATTAACGCAAACGAAGGCAGGAAAGAAGCAAAAGGAGGGACAAAGACGTAGGAAGGGCCACATGAAAGCCCACCACGTAGAGAATTACTTTAAATTTAGTTGGACCCAATTAATTCTAATTAAAAGGCAGAAGTTGTCAGGTTGGATTAAAAAAGCAACCTCCAGTTACGTGCTGTTTACAAAAGATGCCCTTCAAAGTTAAAGACACAAATAGTTTGATGTAAAAGAATAAGTCACACTGTGAACAGGAAGCATGGAGAAGCTGTCACTGCTCTGTCAGCACCAGACAAAGCGGACTTGCAGACAGAGAGTGTTCTAGGAGGTTGGAGGCCCGCTTTGTCCTGGTAAGCGGGCAGGGCACGTGGGGCACAGAGCAAGCCAGGTGTGCAGGGGCCTGGGCACCACCTTCAAAATTCATGATGCAAAAAGGCACCAATTCTGATACATCCACCATCGCCATCAGAGGCCGTTAACTTTGTGACACTTTTGTGTCTGGACATTATCCGCCAATTCCATGGCCTTGGCATTCACAGAACACCACACTCTACACGACACTAAGTGTTCACTGAGACACACTGGTCTACAGAAAGTGTCAATAATTTGTTTAAAAATTAATATGTAACAGAGAGTGTCTTCTGGCTAAAACAGATCTCAGTTTGAAGAAAAAAAAAAAAAAAACCAGTAGGATATCTAGAAAGTCTCAAACTGCTGGCAATAAAGTAGGCTTCTAAATAGCACCTGGGTCAAAGAAGAAACCACTTGGAAACTAGAAAGCTTACTAATAAAAATGACAACCAAAATTTGTGTGAAATGGCTGAAGGGGGCCAGAGGGGGTACTTACGGCTTTAAATGCATATTTTATGGGGCACCTGGGTGGCTCAGTCGGCTGAGCGTCCGACCTCGGCTCGGGTCATGATCTCACAGCTCGTGAATTCGAGCCCCGCGTTGGGCTCTGTGCTAACAGCTCAGAGCCTGGAGCCTGCTTCAGATTCTGTGTCTCCCTCTCTCTCTGCCCCTAACCCACTCGCATTCTGTCTCTGTCTCTCTCAAAAATAAATAAACATTAAAAAAATTTTTAATGCATATTTTATGAGAAGAAAGGTTAAAATCAGTGATCTAAGTTTTCTCCATTAGATGCTAGAAACAGAAAAGCAAGTTAAATCCAAATAATCAGAGTGTAACAATAATAAATATCTGTGCAAAATCAGTACAATAGAACTATAACAGACAATAGACTAAGTAAAGAGAGTGAAACACAGGTTCTTTGGAAATATTAACAAAATTGTTAAATCTCTACGAAGGAAAATAAAGACAATGAGAAGACACAGATGACAAATATTAGAAAGGAACACTGGAATATCACTACATATTCTACAGATGATTTTAAGTAGGAAACTATGACAGCCTACTTTATGAAGATAAATTTTGTGACTTGGGTAAAATGGAAACATTTCTGAAAAGCAGAACTTAACAAAACTGACTCAAGAAGAAATTAACAGTCTGAATAGCCCTATAGTTAATAAAGATTGGAATAACCAACATCTGTCTATGGAGAAAACACTGGACCCAGGTGGCTTTATTAATTACACCAAATTCTTACAGAAAATGAAATCTCAACAATCTTACACAAACTCTTTCAGAAAGCAGAGGAAGCCTGAAAATTTCCTGACACATTTGGTGAGGCCAGTATTAATCTGACATCAATACCCAGTTAAAGATTATCTAAGAAAAGTACAGACCTATGTCGTCATGAAAATGAACAAAAAATATCAGGAATATTCTCACATCCAATCTAGTAGTATATAAAAAGTAAATCACAGGGTTATTAAGTGGGGTCTGTCTCTGGAATGCAGGTGTGGGTTCAACATAAGAAAATCCACCAGTGTGGGTTCCTACTGGGGAGTAGAAGCCTAACCTGCGGAAACTAAACCCACAATAGACTAAAATTTCTGGGGGGAAATATAACTACACGAATGCTGTGAAGAGTGAGCAAACCAGGTGGTTTTTGGGTAGGTGTCAAAACCTGGAAGATGGTCCTCGCTGAGGGTGGGGGAGGCCCAGAGGTTGGACCCCAGGGCCCCGGGCTCGCTCGCATGGCCGTGTGCAGAAGCACTGTGTTGGCCCCTGCTCCACACCCTGGATGGGATTCGAGCTCCCGCACAGGGTGACGGTTTCTTGGTGGCCCGGCTGCTGCTCCTGGTGGCCGCGAGGGACACGTGTCGGTGTGTCTGTGCACTCGCCTGCCGTCCCCGTGGCTCCAGGTGCCCTGTAGAGGGTCCGGCTCATTCTTGGGCTCGGCCACATCCCGTTTCCTTCCTACTTGCTGTGCCAGCTGGCCCGTGGCCCCTTTTTCTGGGTCTTCTTTTGCTTCTTCTCTGTTGTCCCTGTCCTGCTTTGTTTTGTTCCAAATTCCAGAAGTTCCTTCTTGGCGAGGCCTTGTCCAGAGAGTCCTAGATGATGGGTGCGAGCCTCCGGCCCGGTCTGTCCTCGAGCAGACCCCGCCCGGTGCCGTGGGGCGGGAGGAGGTGCATCCGGTCCTAGCTGCCCTGCCGAGGCCTGTCGGACACGTCTCCCGTCTCTGCTCTTCCCTCATGGTGCTACGGTCACCACATGTGGTGGATGCAGTGGGTGGGACTTGGATTGTGGGGTCTGTGGGAAGACCTTCTATGGTGGGTTGAAATGTGTCCCCAGAAAACACGTTCAAGTCTAAGTGCCAGTCCCTGTGTCAGTCCCTGTGTCTGTGACCCGATTTAGAACAGGGTCTTTGTGGATGTCATTCGCTTGGGGGCCTCGAGATGAGATTATCCCTCGGTCCCAAGAGAAGAGAAGGAGATTGGACAGGAGACTGAGGTTGGAGTGACCACTGCCAGCCAGGCCACACCAAGGACGCTGGCAAAGGCATGGGGCGGGTTCTCCCCTGGATGCCCTGGAAAGACTCGGCCCTGCCCATCCCTGCCTTCTGGCCTCTAGGACTGGGGGGGAGGGGGGGGATGAGTTTCTGTGGTTTTAGCTGCTAAGTTGGTGGTGCCGGGAAACTAGGAAACTAGTGTGTCAGTGGCTGCTGCCCGTTGGGGCAGCTCTCACTGGGTGCCCCACACCCCGTGGCTCACAGACGTCTTGTCGGGGTGGCTCTCACTGGGTCCCCCAGAGCCTGAGGCTCATCGACCTCCCATCAGGCAGGCAGCTGTCTCTCCAGGCTCTGGAGGCTGGAAGTGCGGGATCAGGTACCGGCAGACCTGGTGTCTGGGGACAAGGGCCCTTTCTCGCTGTCCCCTCACGTGGGCTGGGGGTGGGAGCTCTTGGGGTCTTTTCTAAGGACTGATCCTCAGAAGGGGACCGATCCCCTTCACGGGGGCTCCACCCTCTTGATCTGATCGCCCCCACAGCCTGCCTCCTAAAACCATCACCCTGGGTGTTGGGTTCCGACTTGTGACGTCTATGGGGACACAACATCCAGTCTAAAGCACCTGGTCTGATTTAGAGTGTTAGCTGCGGTTTTGGTTCCGCCGTCGAGGTCCCACACCTGCCTTTTATAGGGACATTTGAGGAAGAAGCTGCAAAACTCTGCCGTCACTGCCACCGTGGCCTCAGATTCGGTTCACTCACCGCCTCGTGCAGTGTGGACCCCCCTCCTCCAGCCCCTGCCTCCCCATCCCGTGCAGACGGCGTCTAGCCCCCTGCTGCCACTCTGGCCGTCACTGTGGTCCTGGGCTTCCCCCTGCCCCGGGAAGCTGGGTCCCCTGCACCCCGAACCTGCATCTCCCCCCGCTTCATTCATTTGTGGTTTTGTCTACCCACCTTTTCATGGCAGAGCTCAGTGGTCTTCGTTGCTGCGTGTCCGGAAATGCCTTTATTTCCACAGCGCTGGTTTTGCTGGTTGAAGAAATCACACCAGAGGCAGTGTTCTGTCATTGTCCAGAACCAGTGCTGGGGACACCCAGACAGTCCCGTGCTCGTTCTCTGTATGTGATCCATTTTCCCTGTCTGGAGGCCTTTAGTGGGCCCCTCATCACGGCCGTGGGCACTTCGTGGACCTCTGGGGGCATAGGGGACATTTCTTGTCTTGCTTCTGTGGCTATCCGAAGGTAGACTTTCCGGTTGTCCTAACTCTTTTCTTTCTTTCTTCTTTCTAAAAAATATTTATTTGCTTGTGGGCGAGCACAAGTGGGGGAGGGGCAGAGAGGGGGTACAAGGATGGTCTGCGGGCTCCGTGCCGAGGGCTGTAGCAGCGAGCCCGACACGGGGCTCGAACTCACGAACCAGGAGATCGTGACCTGAGCTGAATTCGGATGCTCGGCCGGCCAAGGCCCCCAGGCGCCCGTGTCCTTGGAGTCGGACACAGGACGTCCTGTCCTTCCAAACTGTTAACGTCTTCCCTGCTGTCTCTCATCTCTTGCAGATTTCAGCCCTTCATTTCCTAGTTTGTCCTTCGGATTTTTAATTTCACCTCTCTTAATTTTAATTTTAAAGAGACCTCTCTCGGGGCGCCTGGGTGGCGCAGTCGGTTAAGCGTCCGACTTCAGCCAGGTCACGATCTCGCGGTCCGTGGGTTCGAGCCCCGCGTCAGGCTCTGGGCTGATGGCTCGGAGCCTGGAGCCTGTTTCCGATTGATTCTGTGTCTCCCTCTCTCTCTGCCCCTCCCCCGTTCATGCTCTGTCTCTCTCTGTCCCAAAAATAAATAAATAAATAAAAACGTTGAAAAAAAATTAAAAAAAAAAATAAAGAGACCTCTCTCTTCCTTGTTTTCTAGAATTCTAGCATTTTTTTGTTTAATGAATTCATTAACCTGAGAGTATTTCTTTTGTGTCATTTTTTTCCTGGGTTTTTTTTTTTTCTGTGTTATTATCTGTTTCCTTCAGATTCCTTTTCTGCCTTTGTTTCTTCTGCCGTCTGTCTCGTGCTTGGCTGTCTGCCCGAGCTCGCAGCGACGGGCTGGGGGGCCAGAGGCGCCCGGCGTGGCTGGGGTGTGCCCGCGGGCCGACTACAGTGCGGCTGTGGGGGGCGGGGGGCATTCGTGTACAGAGATGCTCTCCCCAGGCCCGGTGATCGCCAGCACAGGCCTCTGCCTGCCGGGGCTCAACCTGGCACCGCAGGGGCTTAGTGGGGTGGGGACAGAGGTGGGGGGCGGCCTGAGAGACCCAGCCTCCCGTGTGCCGTGCTGTTCAACGCTCATGAGGACCTGGCCTCGCCCCACCTCTGAGGGTCCCTCATGCCCCCTGTCTGGGCCCCGTGTGTTAGATTGCTCTGGGGAGCGAGTCCCTGGTGTGTGGTCGGGGAGGGGGGGCTCATCCGTGAATCTGTAGGCCCTCCTGGTCATCCTCCTGCTCCGTCCACGAATCTTAGCACCCCCGTCTCTGACCTCACTCATGCCCGTGACCACCGGCTCCCAGCTTGCCCAGAGTGTTCTCCTGGGTTCCCTGGGTGCCCGAGGCAGGAGCGGCCGGTGTGGCGGCCTTGGCTTCGAGAAGTCGCGTGTCCTCCCCCGCCCACTTCCGGTTCTCACGTCATCTGTGGGCTGTCTTGTATCTACTCACCCTCTGCGTCTGTTTTTCTGGTCTTGTGTGTTTATACGCTTTAGTTCCTACACGGTTTTTCGTGGGTTAGGGCCAGATGGAAGCCTTGATGTTTAAATTGCACGGTTATATTCTGTGTCTTACTGGGGAGCCTCCTTAGGTCCCACCTAGAGACGGGCAGGCGTGTGGTGGGCACCCCGGGTCAGGCCAATGGTCTACAGTCATCGGCCTGGAGCCATCTTAGTAGAGTGAGCGTGTCCCCCACCCACCTCAAGATCAGGTGCTTAGCCATTCAAGACCTAAATCCTAAGGAGCGCTTTCCCTGGGCAGACAGGGCCACAGGGACAAGATGCCTGGACTGTGACCCTGGTCACAGTGGAGCCCACGTCCTCAGCTTTGGGGTCCACCCAGACTGGCCAAAGATGGCATCCATTGTCCCAACGCCCTTGTGTGGACTCAAGGTGACCAACAGTGAGGAAAACGCTTGCCCGGTGCCCAACACACGGGCCACCCTCAGCCAATTCTGGCTTTAGCCAGTTCCCTGCGGACCAGAGGAAATTAGGTGCCCGCACGCAGCGTGGAGGGAGATGATCACAAGAGGCCCGGGGTGCTGCTGGGGTCATGCATGCGTGCACACAATCCCTCCCAGACTCTGAGCCCCCAAGAGCATAAGCCAAGGGTGCTTTCCCATGATGCATCAGTCCCACCTCATCCCAGCCACCAGGAGGGGTCTCTCCCTCCACCTGGACCGGGTGGTCAGCCTGGGGGTGCAGTGGGGGCTCACCATGGTGAGGGGTGGGGGAAGTGGAGGGAGAGCCCCCAGACAGGGCTCGAGAGACTGTTCTGTCCCCGTCCAGGGAGACGCGGGCCACATGGTGGCCTCTCGGTTGCTCACCAAGTTATCCTGATAGCTTTCTCTTTGTTACAGAATTTGCCACAGGAACTAGATTCCTTATGGTGAAAATGATGTTTATTCTCCGTGAAGGTTAAGAAAGACAGCCCTTGAGATGGAATGGGCTTTTGTCAGAGAACCGTTGTTTTTTAACGAACAGGATTATGTTTATACGATTGTGCATTTTGTGTGCACAGTTTTCAAAAAGGAGTGAGGACTGTTCAGAGTAAAATGAAATCCTTTAATTAGAAAGCACTTGGAAACGCAGAATAGAAATAATACCACACTCGCAGCTCTGGGGAGTCTCCTCGGAGGGCCTAATAACGTGTGTGTAGACTGCTGGGTTTCTGCTGAAAATAAGCTTCCTGTGTGGGAGCTTTGGAAGGACGAAGTGTGCCCGAGCCCACACGAGCACGGCACGTCCCTGGGGGGCCCGCGTTCCTGCCTGGCCCCCTGATCTGGTGCAGGGGGCCTCCAGGCCACGCTGGGGGAACAGACGTCTGGGGCAATGAGGCTTCTGTGGCTTGGAAGAGACAGTGGCTGTGAGGGGAGATGGGGTCCTGGACCGATGGGGTCGGGCCGGCCGGGGGACGCTCTAGGCTAACGGGACCCAAAGGGAAAGCGACGACTCAAGACAACAGCGATTCTCCGGATCAGTGGTTCTCAGCGGGATGACTCAGCCCCCTCGGCGACATCTGCAGACGTTTTCGATCGTCATGGCTTCAGGCAGGTGCTGCTGGAGCCAATAGGAGAGGCCGGGGATGCTGCTGGGGTGGTCACCAGGTCTACCTGTCACTAATGCCGCAGCCGAAGAATTCCCGTGCGAAGCCCAGAACTCCGGACTTCCTGTCCAGTGTCTTTGCTTCAGGTTTCTACGTTTGCCGACGACCTAGCCGGAAAAACTTGGGGGCAAGTAGTGTGGTTCCGGGTGCAGTGCTGGTGTAGCCGACTGGGTCGGAGTTGTGCACAAACAGACTCCTGACGGAGACGCTGCTGTGTGGTTGGGAGCTGCGTGGTCCCTCCTGGGCCCGGAGCTGGCGGACTTTCAGGGCTTTACCCCACGCAGCCAGGGCAGGTTGTACAAGAAACGTTGATTTCCCTCTCCTGGTTTATGGGATGTGGAAAGATGCGTCTCTATCAGCCAAGCACCCGCACCTCGGTCTTGTTTCAAAGACTGTGAATGTGAAAACAGCCCAGGAGGGGGTCACATGGAGGTTCTTATTAACCTCTTATCCCTTCCTGTGAATGAGGCTATCGATTCCAGACCATATTGATCATTGGCTGAAACCAGAGGGACTTCCATATTGATCATCGGCCAGAAGGTTCTGAAGATTGGACAGACAGCCGTGCTGAGTGTGGGGCCTGCTTGGCAGGAGGAGGGAAGGAGGGGGCCCGAGGGTCTGGGAGGTGTGAGGCCGGCAGCACTTGGAGGTGGAGCGGAGAGCAGCCCCTGGGGAAGGGACGCTCTTCGGAGCACCGCGCTCAGGCTGGTCGTGGGCCCCGGCAGGACTAGGAAAACAGCAAGAGCTTCTAGGAGGCAGAGTCGTGTATGGCGGGAGCTCTTCAATGGTCTGCACGAAGCAGGAACTCTTGGTCACAGAGGAAGCTACTGAAGATGCTGGGGAGGAGCATCGCGTGTGTAGACCGGAGGCTTCTCAGGATCCATCGTTCTCTGGAAGTCAGTCATTCTAGAACACCGACAACTCCAGAAAGGAGGCAGAGATCCAGTGACTCCGCTGACGGGTCCTGTCAGAGCGACCTTCACAGTATGTTCCAGACCCCACCACCCCGCACAGCCCCATGGCCACCCCTCCCGTCTGCCATCACTGTCTCTGTCTGGACACGGCTGTGGCCCCAGATGGCCTCCGTCTGGGCCCCTTTTCCAGTCTGTTCTCTGAAGAGCAGGATAACCTTTCAAATCATATTTTTGCTCACGTCTGTATTGTTCATAACGTATGGCGGCCCCCATCACACCTCGAGGGAACGAGAGGCTGTACATGGTTTGCAAGACCCCCCTGCT
This sequence comes from Prionailurus viverrinus, assembly GCF_022837055.1. Taxonomy (NCBI): domain Eukaryota; kingdom Metazoa; phylum Chordata; class Mammalia; order Carnivora; family Felidae; genus Prionailurus; species Prionailurus viverrinus. Next base: position 552,931 of record NW_025927604.1, read on the forward strand.
TCCTCTCGGGCTGTCGTCCTGGCTGAACGGACGATGCTGTTACCTGAGGACGCTGCGACACTGACACCGTCCGGCCAGAGGCTCTTCCCTCTTGGTGTGGCTGCTGCTGGAAAGTTCTCTCCTGTCCGGGCACAGCTCATCTGACCCTCTGAATGCCGTCTCTTTCGAGGGATTTTCCATCTAAAAAAATCTCTGTAACTCTCTCAACTCTTACACTCCTTTATTCTGTATTATCACCACTTGGAATTACATTGTTTATTTATTTGCTTGCTCTTGCCTAGTTCCCCACTAAATCGTAGGCCCCACGTTGGCAGGGGCTCTGTCATTTCTGTCTGTCCTCTTAGTGACGAGGACAGTGCCTACATTAGCATTAGCACTAAGTGAACATTTGTTAAGTAAATGCCCGAGTCATCAGCAGAGGGACCAGGAAAAGAAATACACAAATTAACTTAAGGAATGAAATTTAATTAATAAATTTAATAAAACAAAATCATAAAGCTTCAACGATATGTTTAATAACATAAAATGAATGTTGTCAAAATGCTTAGATAGGCAGGGGTCCACAGCAGACGCTTGGTTACCAGAGGTTAAGTCAGTTCCACAACGGTCGACCTGAAGCACAGGGTGGGAAGGGCCCTCTGAGTGGTTGGGACTCCACTTTATGAGAAGCAGAACGCACGGAAGTGAGGTGGCCTGGACCTTGGAGAAGACAGGGCTCCCGGAGAACTGGCCGTTGATGCTGGGAGCCTCTGGTCCCCGTTGGCAGGAGTGCGTCAGGACACGTGGCCGGAGACGGGCTTCGCAGTGCCTGACAAAGGTGGCCGGGAAGCCAACAGCGGGACGTTGTATCCGCGTGGCAGTTCTGGCGTGGCCTGTCGGCCAGGAGCTCTGAGCGCTGCAGGCACGTGTCTGGGATGCTCCCGCAGGACGGGCACCTCCAGGATCAGCAGCAGAGGGGCAGACGCCCGTCTTTGTTTACACGTGTCCCCAGGTGGCAGGGGCACGGCCCGTCGGCCCAGGATCCGCACGTTGCCGGTGGCCGGGCCTGCAGATTCCCGGGCAAGTGTTCTCAGGGAGGGTGGCCTGCAGCGAACAGTCGGGTCAGAGGGCACGCAGAGTGTTTTTAAATGAAGAGTAAATCATGCTCAAAATTTTAAAAACTCAGGTCTACCTTCAAAGAGAAAAAAAGGGTTTTACTTCTCTTTCTACACCTTTCCTGTAATTTTTTTTTTTTTTACCTGTAATTACTCAGAATGTGGTCATGTGCTGAATACATTGTACTTGATAAATGACTCTCGGTTGGTTGGATAGGAAGATGTCACGGGTGCAAAGGAGTGAGCAAGAAAAACGCCCTCGAGGAGAGCCTTCACCCCGCATCCGGGCCACGCAGAAACGTCAGGGGCTTCTGCGGAGGGGATGTGAAGCATCGAGGCTTGTCTGTTGCTCCTGGGCTGTGCTGCCTTCCAGGTGGGGCCCTCGGGCCCCCGCAGCCCAGGCGAGATGCGGACCAAGCCCTCGTTCCCAACGCTCACGGACCAGAGCGTTGGAGGCCGTGACAGTCTCGTGGCGGGGTTCCTGACCATCCTGCGGCTTGTGAAGGAGACTGGGGAGGCACTGAGGTCCTGTTCGTGGGAAGGCGTGAGGTCCGGGTTCAGCGTGGGGGGTTTATTGCAGCAAGGAAGGGTTTCTGACAGCCTGACCTCGAGGAGGAAGCTGGGAGAGCCGTCAAAGGCATACGGACTTGAAGTCAGTTAGCTTTCAGAGTGAAGCCTTGCCTTATTTGTAGCCCCTGCATCCCTGGGCGTGGGGGCCGGTGGGAGCAGGGAGCAGGCTGCGAAAAGGGAGCTGGAGGGCCCAGAGTATGCGTGGCACACGCATCGTGTTCGGTTTTTAATGGCGAGGCCCTCTCTGTGGGGTGGGTGTGACTGCGCTTACGGGCAGAAAAGGAGGACGTGGGGGGATGAACGCAGGTCAGGCCCAGCTTGTTGCAAAGACCGCTCAAGACAGCCAGAGCCGACGAAACCACCCTCAGGGTGCCGTGTAGGAAGGCAGAGGGAACGCCGCTAAGGCAAAGAGGTCTCCAGAACGACGGCTCTGCGCGAAGGGTTTGGTCCTCCCCAGACTGTCCGTAGTGAGAGGCACTCCTTCCTGGGTGGAAGCACCAGGAGCCGCCCACACCGAAGGCAAACCCAGGCTGCATTATAATGACTTTGGAGAGAGGGGCTTCTTCCAGTTTGGGGTGCGCTGAGGGAGGTTTGGGTTGGGCTGAGAGCACACAGAGGTGGGGTGGGGCAGGCCTGGGGTTGCAGTGGGATGTCCCCTCCCTGGAGGCTGGGTCCTGCCCCCAGGTGAGCGGTCCAGGGCAGCTCGTGCACTTAGCTGAGTCCGTGCTTATTTGGAAGAAGGTACTCTGGGGAAAACCAAAAGATACCAAACTTCAGGATGGGCCCCATTGGTGCCAGGGAGCCGGGGTGTTGTGCTGGGGGTCATTCGCTGCTTTCCCTCCCCTACCCCTGCTCAGACGGCTCCGGGGAAGGTGGCTCTCCCTGGGGCTCCAGCCTGGGGAAGCTCTCCCTCCCTCCCGCAGGCGGGAACGCATGCAGGGTCCAGAGTGCTGAAGGCTGGTGGGGTGGTGGGGGGGGCAGCATGGATCACCAAGGTCACAGTGGATGGTGGAGCGGGGGCGAGCTGGCCTGCCCCCGGTCAGCGTGTACACGGTCCGTCTGCAAGCCTCTCACATCTTGAAGAACAACGGGTATTTATTCTGTGGGCTTTGGGAAATAGCCTTTGTTCCTCCTGGCCCTGGAAAAGTGCCCTTAATCCAAAGTGATTACTTTGCCGCTGACTCAGATTTATTCTTTGGTGATAGCCTCTCCTCGCGGCCTGAATCTTGGGCTCAAATTACCCGCGGCCTGTCACAGAAGGGCCATCTGTCTTTCTATTCCCGCGCCGAGAATGACATTGAGGTCTTCGTCCTCTGAAGCTTTTGTGTGTGTGCGTGTGACATTGACCTCCGTGCTCATTTCCACCCGCAGTTAAGAGGAAACATAAAAAGCACTGGGACTTTAAAAAGTAGCCTGGACAGAAGGCAGTGGCTCTCCCAGCGAGGCCTCCCGGGGCCCCACGTCTCTCTCTCCTGGCCCTTCGCAGGGCTTCTGGCCACGGAGTGGGGTGCACCTGCGTGTTGTCTGGTGGGGACACGGAGGGGCTGCGGTCCTATTTGCTCTGCTCCTGGAACCCACTGTCTCTATTCGCAGGCTTAGAAAGGATGCAAAGAGGGCGACTGAGGTCGCCAGGAGGAGGAGGTCTCTCCCTCCCGAGAGGCTCCTTCCTGGCAGGTTGTCTTGTTCGGGATTTGGGGAAGCCCCGCCCCCCATCCCGTCCCCTCGGCGGTAAGGACCCGGCCTGCGTGTCGTCGGCCGCGCGGCCCCTCCTCACGTCCTCCTCTGCCACCGCTGTGCTGCTGGGCGCGGGACACAGAGTGACTTGCTGGCTGACCGGAAGGCGCCGCCACACCGAGCGCTCGGTCTGTCTGGAGTGACAAGACGAACATCCTTGGTCTTCGTGTCTCTGCCTGACACGAGGCCTTTGCCATTTTGCCCTAAATAAAAAATAAAATTTCAAATTAGCTGCAGTTTAGTTGTGACTCAGCCTTTAATTGCTCGGAATTAGCACTTGATCTGCCCATTATCCGTGACTTTGGGGCAACGTGTGCTGAGACGAGGGACAAGTCCTGATTCTGTTCCGTCGCGGAAAGGAGCAGGATCCCGGACGGGCCCACGATGGAAACCCCCGCGGTGCTGTGATTCAGCTTTGCCAGGGAACCCAGCCTTCCCTTTAAGTGTGAGCAAACACTCGTTCTGGAAATGCGCCTCGCAGAAGGAGGTGGTGTCATGGGCACTTGATCTGGGGGACGTGGGGGAGCTGCCTGACTGCTCTCGACCCACTTGAGCCCCCGTCCCCGCCACCCCAGGCCCTCAGAGCCCGAGAGTGGCGACAGAGCTCAGCCTGACCCGACCCCCGTTGTGTTGTTTGCACCTCTGGGGGGTGGGCGGGGGTGGGGGAATTGACTCGTGGTCTAAATCTAACAAATCACGAAGTCAGAATGCCGTTTTTCTCGTGCGTGTTCTGCCTCACTTTCCTCCTTTATGAGATGAGGGAAGGAATTGATTCCCGGGTCCCGAGCGAGCACACGGAAAGCCCGAGTGAGTGATTCACCCCACATTACACGGCTGGTGGCTGCGGGCCCGGCGCTGACCCCAAGTCATAGTTCCTAACCACAGATGGATGACCTGGGTCTCGTGGAGGTACCTAGATGGGAGGGCTGCTCCCACAGTCTCCACCCTCCGGATATGCAGTGGGGACCAGACTGGTGGCCCTGGGGCCGGTGGTCTGCAACTGTTCAGGAACTGCTTTCTCAGCCAAGCTCTTCCGGGGGCGGGTCGAGTCCATGGACTGATTGGATGGGGATGAATCGTGTATCTTACAAACCGAGGGGGTGGACGAAGACGGGGCGGATTGGGAGTGAAATGCTCTGAGGAGCCGATGCTTCTGGAAATCATCACTGGCCAAACTACCCCTCCCGCCAGTGTTTACTGAGCATCTATCATAGACCAGGTGCTTTCACTCCTGGGGCTACAGCAGCAAATGACATTCAGTCCCTATCTTCTCGGAGCCTGCCAGCCACGCGGGGAGTCAACAAGAAATACTCAAGCCTATAAATTCACCAGAAAATAAGAAATAGGTAAAGGGCTCAAAAGGTAAAGAGAAAAAAAAAAAGGCAGTAAATAAAATAAATAAAAAAAGTAAGATCAGCATTCTGAGCCAAGCAAAGAAAGGGAAGGAAACAAAGCAAAAATTGTTGAAGGTATGTACATTTCTATGATTTCCTGGCTTCATTGACTTTTTCAAGTAAGAGACCGGTCTAGACGCGAGGATTTGTCCCGGATTCACCCCCAAGGAAAAGGGGAGAATGAAGTGGGAAGCAAGGGGCCGGCGGTGAGCCCTCCGTGGACCGTGTCGTGAGCGACTTGGGCAGTGGCAGACCCGCCAACCAGCGCGGCCTCAGGGCGCGACGGAGCTTGGCGGGGACGTCGGCAGGAGGAGTAGCGGTCTGGTTCCGTCCCTCGGTACCGGAACCTCCGCCACCTCACTCTGCCTGTCGGCGGGAAGTGGGGGCCCTGGGTGGAGCCAGAGATGGGGTCACTGCCCGAGAGTGCACCGCCCGGTGTCCTGTGAAATCAGACTCGGATGGCGCGGGATTGGGCGTGGCCCCGGGTGAAACTCGCAAAGAGTGAAGAAAAGATGAGAAAGAAAGGGAGTGCCAGCACCTGGTGCTACGCGGCAGCAGGAACCTCACCGGCTCCTCAGTCATCGGTGGCCTTGGCACTTTCCGGGCCCTGCACACACCTGCATTCTCGCTGGCAGTCGGCAGCGTCCCTTCCAAAACCGAGGTCCTGGCGAATCCTACAGACTGCGGGGCCAGGGTCTCAGGTCTGCAGCGAGGGCTGACATCGGTTTGGAAGTTAGGTGCGTGGGGACAGATGAGAACAAGGTCAATCTGTCGTAGGAACTCCAAGTGACCACTTCCCCCCCCCCCCCCCCCCCCGGGGCAGGGACCACGTGGGTTTCTCAACACAGAACAGCAAAGAAAAAGGAGCCCATCTCCTGGCTTTGCAGCGGGACCGGAACTAAGGGGTGTGGCAGGGGGCCGGGCTGCCGGGGCCTCTCCGAGGGGCACTGGCTCCGTCGCGGTGGCCCTGTCGCGGTGGCTCCGTCGCGGTGGCCCTGTGCAGCAGCTTGGGGGTGGGCACTGCCTTTCTGCAGCCCCAGGGCAAGGTTCCGGGTGGACCGCCTGCCTTCCCAGGAAGGGCACGTCGTCTCAAGGACAATGGCTTGAACTGAACACGGTTCAGAATTCTGTGGCCGTGAGTCCCTTTCCCTGGCAGGCACAGCATCCCCTGGCTTTGTGGCCAGAGCGCCACGGAGGGACACCCGCATGAGGGGCTCTGTGACCCCGGACACCTGGGCCAGGACAGGTGACAGCACTCTGCTCGGCCTTGTGGCTCTCTCTGCGGCTGAGGGGACTCTTCTGGGGGGCAGGCTCCCGCCTTCCTTCCGCCTCCAGAGTTCGTGTGGCAGCCAGCCTCCCCTCTGTAACCTGAGTCCCTGTTGTCACTTGCCCTCAACCTGCGACCTCTGCTGCTTCCTGCCCCTCCCTGCGCCCCGCCCCGAGGTGCCCCTTCTGCTGGCTGACATGTCTGAGTCCTGCTTGACCGTCAAGGTGAGGGTCACCGGGTGGACCCAACCCCACAGGACGGCAGGAGGTGTTCAGTGACCATTCACAGGCAGGCACCGAGGGTGGCCCTGCGCACCTGCCCGGACGCGGGCTCCTCTCTCCTTCCAGCTCCTGGTAAGCCCCGCACTCCGCACCCTCTGGTCTCGCAGACGGACGACCTTGAGCTGAGAACCGCCCGCCTGCTCTGGCTGCGGCCCGCGGTCAGACCTGGCGCATCGAGGTCGTGCCCAACGGCCCGGGAGCACCTGAAGCCTGGCACGTCCCCGCAGCACCGGCACGGCCCCGGCCTGCTGCTCTCCCTGCCCTGCTCGGGTCTGACCCGCCCGTCCTTCTGGTCTCTCTCACCTGCGGACACGATTATCTGTACTTGGCCCCGTGGCTTTGCATTTGTGGCCAGAAACCCATCCCCATGGGGGCTACTCTTCCCTCAGCACCGGCCGTGCCTGGTGATGTGACCCCGTGTACGTGCGAGTTGTTTTCGGGGCTGGTGGCGTCGGGCAGAGCCCTGCAGGACTCCGGAGGTGAGTGCACGCGGACCACGTGGACGGGGCCCCTGGGGTGTTCTGCCCATGCCGGGGAGGGGGTCGTGGGAGGATGAGCGGCTCCGGGGACTGTCGGGTGGGCAGGGGCAGACAGAAACCACTGGCCGCTTCTCCGGAGGCCGCAAGCGTGGTCACACAAGTATGGTTCCTTCTCCCGCGTGCCGGCTTCCCCTGCCCTCCTCCCTCCTGCTCTGGGTAAAATCCATGTGTTTAACAAGAAGTTCAAGGTACAGAGAACCTCATTTTGCTGGAGGTTTGTTTTATGCCTCTGCAAAATCAACGATGCCCGTGTGGTCCGGGAAGGAACGAATGCTGTGGTGCTTTGACAAGACTCAAAGCTGGAAGCTTCCCGGCCACGGGCACCGAACCCCGAGACGGGCGTCGTGTTGCGGGCCGGGGGGCCCTGCCGTCTCCCCGGATGCTGTGTGAGTGAGGGGGTACTTCGGGCTGCTCCCCGTGTGACCATCTGGCCATTTGTATAGGTTCGATTTTCCTTTTCTTTGCGAACACGGTCAAAGTAACCTACTTCCCCGTCTGAGTTAAACAATAATTAAAAACACAAAATAGAGCCAGCCCCCGTCTGTGCCGCTTCTTGGCCCCAGGACCTGTCATCGATTTCCAGCGGTCTGGCCCTGCTGCGGATGGCAGAATGTCTGTGGTTCTCGAACGGTCTGAGTCGATACCCCCCGATTTGCTCTGTGCCCTGTGGCTCCTGGCCAGCCAGCCCCTCCCCGTGGGATTCACGCTCTGTTATATTTGACCCGCGCTCGCCACCATCACACATAATGCGTTCCCCTCGGCTTTTATGTTTCTGTGTTTCAAAAACCTTCAGTTTCAAGAAGGTCATAGAATCTCTTAATCGAGAGAGACCTGAGGACATTTGTAAGTGGAACCCCCAGTTTTTACGGAAAGAATAAAAATCATGAGGCATTCGCATCATGCCTGCCTCCCTTCCTCCCTCCTTCCTTCTCTCCCTCTCCGTGTCTAAATAGGTTCGGGGGGATGTCTGGCATTCAATTCTGAGCTCGTGTTTCTTTATGCTTTCCAGACTCCATAAAGGATTCACGTTAGCTTACTGTATTAAATCATATTTGAAATAGCGATCATAATATTATTAAATAAATAGCAAACTAATAATCACAAAAAGGAGGAATAAAAATATCTTTCAGGATTTGAGAGTTAGTTGCTAAAATTGAAAGATAAAATTTGCTGTCAACTTTTCAACAGATGAGAAGGATGGAAAGGGAGAGGCTCGGTGAGGGAGAAAGGGGGGAAAATGGCTTGCAGAAGCATCTAAGTTGCTGAGGGAGAGAGAGAGGGAGAGGGGGAGAGAGGAGGGAGAGAGAGAGGAGGGAGAGAGAGGGAGAGGGAGACAGGAGGGAGAGAGGGAGAGAGAGAGGAGGGAGGGAGAGAGGGGGAAGTGAGAGAGGGAAGGAGGGAGACAGAGAAGACAGGAGAGGGAGAGAGGGAGGGAGACAGAGAGGAGGGAGAGAGGGCAGGAGAAAGAAGGAAAGAGAGAGAGAGAGGAAGGGAGATAGGAGGGGGAATAGAGAGAGAGAGAGAGAGAGAGAGAGAGAGAGCCCTCGGGCTGTCTGCCAGGGGCGTGCTTACCTTTAGGAAGAGCTGTTTGAGGCACTTGGTCCCAGGAGTGTGGCTCCTTGAGTGCGGACACAGGCCAATAGAAGAGAGACCATTTCCAGTCATGCTGGGGAGCAGCAGGGTCTGGGGAGAGACAAGACCAGCGCCTGGTGAGGACACAGAGGGCAAGACAGACAGACCAGGCAGACCCATCTTGTGCCCGGGCTCGTGCCTGGGTACCCCTCCCGCTGCCCCTTGGCTCCAGGGTCACCCGCCCTGAGGTCGGCACGTCCGGCCCAGGGCTTCCCTCTCCGCCTCTTTCCTTCTCTTCTCTGGCTCCCTCTTTCCATCCGTGCCGCACCCCCCCCTCCCGAGTCGGGTCTCACCACGTGCGCATGGTCAGCGGCTCCGGCTGGTTCACCGTGTGCTGTCGTGTTCTCAGTAGCCAGCCTCGTCTAAACCCTGTGCCGGGCACGATGCCGCGGGCTTATACACACGACTTTATTTAATCCTCACGGATTTTAACCACGGTGCCAAGAGCATGCCCGCTTTCAGGGAAGAGGAACGAAAGTAAAGAGAGGCCGAGTAATTTACCCCCGCCCTCCCCCAGAAAACCACCGCGAGCCGGCTCCCGCGCCAGCTCCTTACCGTTTAGAACCCGCCCCGATTTAATGGGAGAGGACTCGGGCTTCTCTCCGTGGGCACGTGAGAGGCAGCTGCCCCACGTGTTCCCTGGCCCGGTCCTGGATCGTCTTCAGGCCCGATGACCCCGCCTGGCTTTGACTACCCAGAGCTAAGAGGAGTCGGTATTCCCCAAGCCCAACGCCTCGAGGGCAGGGTGGAAATCTAGACGGAGCACAAGCCTGGTTAGAAAGGGGGAGGGTGCTTCTGAGCAGGCAACTAAAATATCTGCTACACGAATCTAGACATTTCCTGAATGGAGTTTACTACAGCCTGAGAAAGCTGACGACGGTCCCTTTCCCACACCCCACTGCCAGAGTGCAGCGCTCCTGGATCTGTACTTCCATACTAGCCGTCTGCATTTTTATTTCCGTGCGTGCTTGCACCAAATTGGTAGAGATCACCGGAAGAGATAGACACAGGCAGGAGTAATGGGGACCCAGGGACTATACACGCCACCTGCTTGTCAGGCACCTGTTGTAGGTGTTCCACATCTGCATGTTGGCTGGAAGCAGCAGCATTCTTCCAAATAGCCTTGGAAATGAAATAAACGTTAGTTGATATAAAGCGGGTCTGGTCACAGCTATCTGCACATTCGGAGGAGGAATAAGCAAACACAGTTTTCCTAGAGCACAGGAGAAGCCTGCCTTTGCAAACGAGTGTTGAAGGGTGTGAGTCAACGTCTGGGGTAATGATAACCTACGGTATTTATTACGACTGCCGGTGTTTTATGTTGCCTCTGTTTTTTAGGTTTGGTGGCCCTTTGCATACACCTAGAGCACGGGAACAACCTATTTGGTTGGAAGAATGTTAGGAGATTTTATAATTGGCAGTTTAATGGTGCTCAAAATTTAAGATCACCTAGAGGCCTTATTGAAGCAGAGACTCTGGGCCCCATGCCTAGAGATTCAGGTTTGGTAGGTCGGGGGTTGTGCTTGAGAATTTGCATCTCTAACAGGTCCCTGGGGGGTGCTGATGGGCTGGCCAAGGCTCACGCCTTCAGAGACATCAGCGTGATCATTCCCTGGGAATCACCTAGTGTTCTAGGCCAAACCTAACTCAAGGAAAATTTCCAAAAGATACTGTGAACAAAAGTGTTAAAATATCTTCTGCTTCTCCCTGTCATTTTCACAATGGAGAGAAGAGCGGAAAGTGTTACTGAGCACGTTCGCATTGTTGTGCAACCATCTCGAAAAACTTTTCCTCCTGCAGAACTGAGACTGTGTCCCCATGATGCAGCAGCTCCCATTCCCCTCCCCCAGGCCCTGGCAACCTCCATTCTACTTTGTGTCCCTGTGGACCTGACCACCTAGGAACCTCATAAGAGTGGAATCATACATAAGTGTCTTTTTATGAACAGCTTATCTCACTTGGTATCATATCCCAATGTTCAGCCATGTTGTAGCATTACTTTTGAAAAAAACATTTTTTTTTTAATGTTTTTGAGAAAGAGACAGAGACAGAGAGACCGAGCACGAACAGGGGAGGGGCAGACACACACACACACACACACACACACACACACACACACACACAGAATCCGAAGCAGGCTCCAGGCTCTGAGTTGTGAGCACAGAGCCTGACGCGGGGCTCGAACTCATGAACCATGAGATCATGACTGAGCTGAAGTCTGATGCTCAACCGACTGAGCCACCCGGGTGCCCCATAGCATTACTTTTGAGGGCTGAATAAATACCATTCCATTTTATGGATTGACCACGTTTTCATCATCCATTTACTTGCTGGTGGACACTGCTGTGGTATCTACCTTCTGCTTGTTGTGAGTAACGCTGCTATGAACATGGGTGTACAAGTCTCTTGAGATCCCACTTTCAATTCTTTTGGATACATACCCGGAGTTGGGACTGCTGGGCCATCTAGTTCTTCTATTTTTAATATTTTGAGGAACTGACATACTGTTTGTTACAATGCCTGCACCATTTTACCTTGTTAGCAATAGTGCACCTTCTCCAGATCCTGGCCCACAATTCTCTTCCCTCCCTTCCTTTTCTTTCTTTCTTTCTTTCTTTCTTTCTTTCTTTCTTTCTTTCTTTTTCTTTTTTTCTTTTTTTCTTTCTTTCTTTCTTTCTTTGTTTCTTTCTTTCTCTCTCTCTTTCTCTCTTTCTTTCTCTTTCTTTCTTTCTCTCTCTTTCTTTCTCTTTCTTTCTTTCTTCTTTCCTTCTTTTTTTTTTTTGATAGTAGCCATCTTAATGTGTGTGAGGTGATGTCTCACCAAAACTTGGATTTGCAATGCCTAATGATTAGTGATGTTGAGCATCTTTTCATGAACTTATTGTCCATAAGTATGTCTTCTTTGGAGAGATGTCTGTTCTTCTGCCTGTTTTTAATTGGGTTTTGCTGTTGTTGATTTGTAGGGATTTTTTATATATGCTAGACCAGCCCTGTTTTGAATACAACATTCTGGGCTGGTGCTGGAGGTCCTATTTGTTATCATTGTCCAGCTGTGTTACCTTCATTCAGGGGTCTCACCTGTGGGTGATTTTGTGCCCATGGGAATTTGGCAATGTCTAAAGACATCTCTGGTTGTCACAACTGGTAGGAGTGCTATTGGACATCCTACAATGCACAGGAAAGCCCCACAACAAAGTACTGTCAGGCCCAGTACGGCAAAAGTGCCAAGGTTGAGTCACCTGCTTAAAGCAAGCCACCTGCCCCCTGGAGGTCTCTGCTCACCTGTGCCGTGGGGGGTCGGACTACACGGTCTGGAAGGTGCTTTCCTATTTTATTCTCTCATGTGGTCACTTTCTGTCATCTGCCATCAAATAAAAAATAACATATCTTGAAAAGTCCTCCTGGGTCTATGCTGGGTGTCTACACCATTTCAAATTCAGTCAGCCCACACGAGCTCCTCCACTTGGGGAGCTGATGGTCCACACTAGCAAACAGCTGGCATGGGATGTAGGGACAGTAAAAAGTGCCCTGTCCACGTCCCCTTGGGCTTGGCTGGGAAGGGAGCAGAGCTATGTGATAGGGACAGCAGCAGGCTTGAGGCCACGGGGGCCTAGGTTTGAGCCCTTGGGCTCCTCTGAGACAAATATGCTTTTGACCCGTCATGCAGTTTTCAGCTAACCCCACTCAGACTTATGGGGACTGAGGTGCGGGTGAGTCTGGGGCTCCCCCTTGAAGTCTTGAACGATCCCCGAACCCTCTGAGTGCCAGCATCCTGTCTTGGAGATGGAGACAGTGACCGCAGCTCCGAGGGTGATGCAGGAGGCCCCCGAGCAGCCCTGGGCACAGTGGGCATCATTAATGGTCATTACTCTCTTCTGAGAGCCTCTTCTACAGTTTAAAAAAAGTCCAATTGTTCCATGGACTCTGGAAATCCGGTAATGATCACAATACACAGAAATTCTATTACATTCTTCATACCTGCTGGTCCACATATGGAGAGCAGCCCCTAAAAATTGCAAATTCCTCAGCATGGCTTTCAGTCCGGAAACTGCAAACATGTTCAATTAATTTTTTGTGGGCACTGAAAACACGGGTCCCATGTGTCTTGTCGGGCACGTGCGTGGTGGTCTCCCAGTGCAGGTGGGTCCCCCAGCACGGGGAGCTCCGTGTGGCTTGAACTGAATCCTAGCCTGGTGCCAAGATTCTGCTCCTTGTCAACGCTCACAGGGATATGTGGCCAGGGAAAAGCTCCTTTTCATTTAGAGAAAATTCCTTGAAGACTTTTCTTAAAATTGTTTCCTTCCCGAGCGGCTAGAATGTGGTTATTCATTTAAATATTTACCATGGGGAAAAACCCCCACCAACGCAGGGTCTCATTCACTGACGAACCCGAGACCCAAGCAATGTCCTGTATGATTTGGAAGTACCTTTGAAGCCCCTCTCAAAACAGGAAGCTCATGAAGCATCCGTCTTAGACAGATCGGGAGAACAAAGCCAGGTGCTTTGGAAGGAAGCCACGGCGGATAGTTAGCAAGGGCTGGATGGTTTTCCTGTGCCGGGCACCACACTATAGGTGGTCCTGCATCATCTCATCGAATTTCGGCCACCCCTCGAGGCAGGAATCATCTTGCATGGGACAGATGCAGAAACTGGGGTGTCCGGGACAAAGCCAGCTGTCCCTCGTCCAGTACAGCTGGTCAGTGGGGAGCCTAGGTCTGCCTGACTCCGAGGCTCCTGCTTTTAACCGCTCCCCGCTCTATTGCCGTGAATGACACCACACTGGGGGAAATGGTTGGCTTTTATTATTTATGTTCTTTTTCAGTGTGGGTGGTACTAAACTCAGAGAGGCCTTTTTGGAGGAAATGGGAAGAAAATGCGTGCACATTTGAAGCTTTCAGGTATGAGAAATTAGGGGTATTGATGGGCCTGTGAAAGCTTTCAAGTCCCACAGTGATGGCAGGGCTATGGTTAGATCAGCGCCGCGTGTCCTATAGTTTCCTTTTCAGCTCCGTGTAGGAACACAGTGGAGAGAGGCTGGCAGGTGCCAATGACCCCGGCCCGCTGCGGGGATGGGCCCTGGCTGACGCCCACAGGTTGGGCCCCAGGGAGCACGTGTCAGGTACCAGAGGTCCGGAAGTTCTCTGGCTTGGCCCGGTGCCCAGAAATGGTGAGTGGTCGGGAGTGATGACTCAGGTCACGTACTGCCTCCTTCTCCCTGATTCCTTCTACCTTCCTTTAAGCCAGAACACAAATGAATAGAATAATCTCTTTAAAGGTTTAATTACGAAAGCAGTACATATCTTTACTGTGTATTTAGAAAAGACAGGCAAATCGCCAGACGAAAATAGGAATAAACTTTAGTACTACGACCCAGCAGTCAGCAGGGACCGCTGTCAACATTTTGGTGGTGTTGTGTGCATTTCTCTTGTGTGCATTTATGTGTGTGTACATCTCCTGCACACACACACGCACACAGGTAAACATAATCGCAATAAACAGAAGTAGGGAAAAAGGTATTCTTTCCAAGTGTTATCGTCATTCATAGATTTTTATTTTATTTATTTATTTATTTATTTATTTTAGAGAGTAGGGGGCAGAGGGAGAGAGAGAGAGAATCCTAAGCAGGCTCCATGCTCCGTGTGGAGCCTGATGCAGGGCTCGGTCCCATGACACCGGGATCATGACCTGTGCCGAAATCAAGAGCCAGACGCTCAAATGACTGAGCCACCCAGGTGCCCCAACTCATATATTTTTAAAAGCCATTTCCTTGGTGTCACATAATCTGATTTTCACAATTTTCTGTGCTTTGGGCACATTTTGACCGCTGTGCTACATCGGCTAGCCAGAGCGCCAGCCGTCAGACATCCTCACTCGACCTGAACACGCACATCCAGGGTCTTGCCCTTTCCTGGTCCTTCTTCACTCTGTCAGGAGTTTGCTGGAAAGCTGTCCTGTGCTGGGGGAGGGGGGTTTCAGGCACCAAAGGCACCGTGTGGAAGGTCTCTGGGTATCTCACGGTGGGATGTCTGTCTTGGGGTGGGCAGTCCAGATGGGAGGCAGGCCCGGGGGGGCTGAGGTCCAGTGTGGCTGGGGGCACCGAGTAGACGGGTCCAAGTGCAGCCCGGGGAAGGCTCGGGAAAAGGCCGGGTTGGACCTTGTCTTCACTCGGCTGCCATAACAGACCAGACTGGGTGTAAACAGCACGTATTAATTTCTCACAGTTCCAGAGGCAGGAAGTGCAAGACACCGGTGGAGACTCGACCGCCTTCTCCTCGTGTCCTCACCTGGCAGAGAGGGAGCTCTCTCTTCCTCCTCTTATGGGGTGCTGGTCCCGCCCTGGGTGCCACCCTTGTGGCCCCATCTATACCCAGTCACCTCCCAAAGGCTGCAGCTCTAACACCAGCACCTGGCGGGAGGGGGGGGGGGGGGACATAGACACACTGTCCACAAGCCCAGAATCAGAGGACACCTTGACCTCTACACTGAGGACTTCTGGACTCTTCTGGTTCAACATCAACCTTAACTCAACGTGGTCGTGGGCAGCCGGGCTGACTGTCTTGCCACTCAGTTCCACGAGATGGAACTACATGTGTTCGTGACCAGAGTGATTAAATTTGCAGTTACATTTTATTACCAAAAAAGCATGTCATGAACAACTGGTTTCATACAGAGTGGCCACACCCCTGCACAGCTCCCGGGAGACACCTACCGTTGCCCTGGACACAGCTGGACCCGAACGCAAAGGAGCAGTCTAGTGACTCATCCGCGTCTCCGGGACCGCTCATCTTGGTGACCCACCTCCTCCCTTTAGCTATGTGACATTTTGTGTCACCCTGTGTTCCAAAATGCACGGTGCCTGGCGAAAGCCCCGTCCTCTCTGTGGGGATGGTGCTTGGTGCCTGGTGTTTCCTGGTGGGATGCCAGATGCCGGGGGTGTCCACACGCTCTTTTGAAGCTTTCAGGAATCCGTGATAGAAAAGTAGGCTCCTGGGAGGCGGGGTTGGGACCACACACCGGGTTCTGCCGGCTGGTGGCTGAGCAGAGAATGACCTAATGGGACGCGGATGGTGGAGTGAGTGCCACTCTTTGCTCACTTGTGACCCCGGGGAAGTCACTTAATGGCGTCTCAGTTTCCTCATCTGTCAAATGGTGGTGTTAATGTTTACCCTGGGGGTAATGTAAGCGTCAAATGATATCACAGGTAGAAAGAACTCTCTCAGTGCCTCTCACCTCACAGTTGGTCCTTAAATTCTGTTCCCTTCCCGAAGGCTCTCTCTCTGTTAGCTGGTGTTGGCTAGGGTTGAGTTTTGGACTGAGTGCCTGCCCAGCCTCTGGGTATTGCCCACCCCTCCAGGTGTCGGCCACTGTCCTGGCCTCTCCGTTGCCATCAGATTCGGCCGGGCCCGAGTAAACCAGCCTCCTGCCCAGCCCTGCCCTGTCCTTGGGATCTGCGGGGATTTCTTGGACCTGCCATGGGAACCTTCTGGAAGGTTTGGCTTCCGGGGACTCGAGACCCCAACTTTGCATGGGTTACCTTATGTGGGTTTGAATGGATTCCTTGCTGGTCGTCTGTTCTACGACTTAGGGCTGGAAGCGGCCAGACGGTGGCTTGGGTTTTGCAGCAGAATCTCTCGTTCCTGTTCTGAAAGCACGAGTGAGATGTTTGTGGAGCTGGGCCTTGGGCGGAGCTCAGCCATTTTTGCTCTCATAAACTGACTTCAGTGCCACATCTGGGCACAGATGCCTGCATCGTGAGGCTGTAGGAAAGGTGACTGGATTTCACAGGCAGCGTCTGATCCGGCCCAGGAGTACCAAAGGTGGAAAAACGAGGTGTGTTTGCTCCCACGCCTTTCCTGATGATTACACACAATCAGATTCCTAACGGATTGCACACAAAGTTCCTAACTGATTGCACACAGCGAGAGGTTCCTGACTGATTGCACATAATGTGAGGTTCCTAACTGATTGCACACAAAATTCCTAATGGATCGCACACAGTGTGAGGTTCCTAACTGATTGCATGGAATCACAGGTTCCTAACTGATTGCACGATCACAGATTTCCTGAGCAATTGTGCACAATCTCAGATTTCTTAACTGATTGTGCACAATCTCCGATTTCCTAAGTAATTGCCCACAGTCTCATATTTCCTATTTGCGCACAATCTGAGATTTCCTGAGTACAATCTGAGATTCTTGAGTAATTGCGCATAATCTCCCATTTCCTAATTGTGCACAATCTCGGATTTCCTAATTGTGCACAATCTGAGATTTCCTGAGTAATTGTGCACAATCTCGGATTTCCCACCTAATTGCGCACAGTCAGAGGATCTGTGGCCTCAGAAGATTCTGCGGAGATCATAGCCTCCAGCCCCATCGTTCGGGACAGGCTGAGGCTGAGACTCGGGGGTCACCAGCGACGTCCTTGAGATGCTTTGCTGGCTGGGGACAGCAGAGCTAGCCGCACACCGGGACCTCTAGGTGTTGGATCCCCTGCACTTCACAGTGGCACAGACAGACTTAAAAGCGTGGCTCTCCGGGGATGGGGGAGGTCAGCCTGCCCCGGGTTAGCAAGGGCACGTGCTAGCTCACACAAGCCGTGTTTTGCGGAAGAGCAGAGGGCCGAGGCATTTCCTTAGAACCACAGAACTGAGTCCAAGCGAGCCCGAAGTGCCTGGCAGTGACCGTGTCAGGCAGCACCTGATGCACGGCCGCTCGGCCCTCTCTCCCAGCAGCCCTGCGGGGCAGGTACTGTCATCCCCGTGTCACTGAGGGGGAATCGGGCACGGAGAAGGTCACAACCCGCCCAGGTTCACAGCGGGAACGCTGCACGGCCAGGCCCGGGAGGTCTGCTCGCTGCCACGTCTGTCTCTGTGTCACCCCTTACGAGTACATTTCTGATGCATCCTGCCGTCCTTGCCAAGGACTTGTGTTCATGAGAATAGCTGATCACCGTGCACGAATCACGTGAAATAATCTTCTGTGCTCCGCAGCACTGTATCGTTTACAGAAGAGCTCCGTGTGTTTTCAGTTTGATTCTCCCAGGAAGCTTGGTTATTTCTCTCTCACTTGCCAGTTCAGTTTGTGTTTCTGCTGGCCCTCAGGCGCCTGTGATACAGGTACTTTGTTCCCCACAGGACGTCCCACAGGCACCGGTCAGGGGCCAGGTCTTCCAGGGTGGCCGTCCTGGCGCGGCTTTGATCAAGGGCCTCAGGTGGGTCGGCTGCCCTCTTTCTGCCGTGCCAGCAGCACAGGACCCGACAGCCGTGCCCGTGTCTGGCCCCCTTCCCAAGGGTTTTGGTCCCTGACCACAGCTGCACAAGTGCAGAAGTTTCTAGGGCAGCAGTGTTGGCAAGCAAGTGGATTTGTGTGGATTCGCTTCGCACTCTAAGCTACAGAAGCAAAGATGGGATGCATTTGCTGAAAAGTCTAATTTCTGCCCAGGCAGTTCCCCTTTAAATACGTTACTACTTTCTAAGATTGCTTTCGGTGTCCTCAAGAGAAATCATCTCTGCAGTGACGAATGGTTTGCTTGTCTTGGGATCCAATTGTCCTTATAGTTAACTAATGTGAGAGTTTGGGTTCATATAAAAAAGTCTTGGGAAAATGTGTTTTTCTCTAAACCAATTATTCTCTCCTCTCTCATATTACATTAGTAGGTGGCACCGCGTGGGACATAGTGTCTTACTTTCTCACCAACTCCGTGTGGCTCTCTGCCCTCTTCTCTTCTGGGATGGTGTCATTGCCCACAGAGAGCAGACGTGAACCCAGAGACACAGGCAGGTCGGACCCAGCAGCCCAGCAGCACAGAAAACCATTTGGCGTAAAGACTGTCCCTCCGGAGGACTTTAGGAAAAGATGAAAGCCACTTCAGAGATGATTTTCACCCTCAAGTTGATTTAACCCAAATCTGGCTTGTCCTTCCCAAAGGCTCTGGGGGTGGACCCTCGCCTCCCACACGCCCCGCCCCCACTTTGCCTCTCCCCTCCCCACTGCTGCTTTTCATTCATCACGCTCCTTCCTAAAAGGAGAAATGAAGAGAAGAATTTGTTTTTCCCCAGACAGGTGGTAAGAGAGAATGCAAGAGATCAAAGCCATAGATCTAACTGTTGGCTTTCAACGGCTCATCTGTCTTTTTGCCCCATTTAAATATTTTAGCAAATAAATGTCAAGTCAATAGAGCTATCGGTCTGCTCTGAGGATGCTTGTAATTATTTGTAGAAAATAATTATACGGTCTTGATATTCTCTGATATCCTGCACGAAGCACACACACGCGTGCACACACGCACACAGAAGACGTGCCCTGGGTCACCCCATCTCTGAAAGGCATGGAAGATGAATAGTGGCTTCAAGCTGGCGGGTCTGGAGGGAGGTGACTGATGGTGGCTGGCTCAGTCACCTGTGCGCCCCCCTCACACACATCCCCATCAAGGGCAGCGGTGAGTTGATGGAGGGAACCTGGTGACCACCGCTGTCACCGGTGGCCAGCTCATTCCGTCCGCTACCGGGCTGTAGGCTCCTTGAGGCTGAGGAATCGTCTCCTGTTACCTTTCACGAGCCCTGGACATAGTGGAGAGACCAGACTTTTCAACACTTCATACTTTATTCGTGGGCAGAAATGTCTGTCTTACTTGGCTCTGCGTTGTGCTCGCCTGGCTCTGTGCCAGGGTGGGCCGGAAGGGCTGCGCCCGTCTGGCTTCTCTCCTACCCTGCAGGGACGGGGTGGCGCCGAGTGGGAGGAGAGAGGTGGACACACATCTCCCTGCTGCTTCCCAGCCAGGCTGGGCCACCGAGGGCCACATCTCTCACCAGGCAGCCTGCAACCTGGCAACAGCCCCCTCCGCTCGCCCTGGACCTGGTGACACTGTTGCTAGGCCCTCAGTGCTTCCTCGTCTATTCTGTTCCCTGTAGCCCCACACACCTGTACCCCACCCTGTTATGAGCAGTGCCTTTGGAAATCTCCTTTTAATCCCTCTGGGGTGTGCCAGTCCTTTCTGGCTGGGATCCCGACCGATACAATTAAGACCGTTCTGGCTGGTGTGTTTGCCTTTTTTTGTTTTTTGTCTTTGTTTTTGAAGATGAGGCTTATGTTTGCTCCTTTGAGAGAATAGATCTAGAAGGTCAGTGAGGCAATTGCGTTCTCTACTGGGTGGCCAGATTTGTCAGATAAAGCAGCCAGTTCCTTCCGTGTTTGAAACCCAAAAGCCTGTGGTCCTGGGGCCTCTGCTTTGTGTTCTGGGGATGAGCTGGCCACTGTCGGTGACATAGGGAGTCAGGCAGGGTTGCTGCCTCTGAGGGGCTGATGGCCCAGGGCAGAGCAGAAGTCTGAGCATTCCGCACCCTCACTGGACTGGCCACGCCTGCCTTCCTGTCTAGATTGGGAGCCTCTTGCAGGCAGAGTTGGGTTTAATTCCTTTTCACTCTGCCAGTAGGTACTGGAGAGCCTGGCTTCTGAATCTGCATTCAGGAAATGCTTGTTGATGGGAAACCCAGAGACACCGACACCAAATTTGACTTCTTCCAGAGACTGGACAGGTCCCACATATGACACTTAGATGCTACCGTAGTCCTGCGATTCACGTGGCTGGAACCACAGAGTTTAGCGGACTCTGTACGGTCTGCCTGGTTCAGAAATGACAGGGTGTAAGTTTACTCTCTGAAACCAGTTCCCGGCATAAACTGCAATACACAGAGGTAACAAAGCAAAATACTAGTTACCACCTTAAACATCCCGTAGAAACTAAACTGTTCACAGCGGAAGGTTGTCAAAAACGCGAAGTGCTTCCGAGTGTGTCATATTCGTCAAGCCGCGTGTTGAGATGGGCCTGTTCCAATCTATTATAAGGAAAGCAGCTGTGTAAATACTCATAAAGCTCTCCCATTGTTTGTGATTACAGGTAATGCGATTTATCTTTTCCAGCTTAGGTACCTCAGAGCTATATATGATTACCCCTAAAACGATTCACCATGTTCAAAATCAAACAGCCTGGCAGCTCATATCTTGCAGGTCCCATACCTCTAATTTGGGATTGCTGGGTGAACTGCTCTGCTGAGATGATATTTTAACTTTTAATATCGTTTTCATTGGACGAAATGATGAGCATTTTTGAGGCTCTTGCTCATTAATTAGTGGTATTTCACTCCTGTGGAGAAAAGAAAGGTGTGCGTACGTTCCCATTTAGCAAATGCCAGCATCGTAAGAGCTGGAGTAGAGCAAAGAGAACTGAAAAGAGTGGAGGCGAGGGGTAAGGGAATTGGGGAGTGAAGAACCACACGGTAACTTTATCACCACGGTGACCATGAGCACATCATCAGCATCATCATCACCGTTACTACCACCACCATCATTGTCACCATCACCGTCACCACCATGACCATCATTGTCACCATCACCATCGTCACCACCATGACCATCATTGTCACCGTCACCATCACCACCATGACCATCATTGTCACCATGGCCATCATTGTCACCATCACATAATCATCACCATCATTGCCGTCTCCACCGTCACCATTGTCACCATCACCATCATCACCACTATCACCACCATCATTGTCACCATCACCACCATCACCACCATGACCATCATTGTCACCGTCACCATCACCACCATGACCATCATTGTCACCATGGCCATCATTGTCACCATCACATAATCATCACCATCATTGCCGTCTCCACCATCACCATTGTCACCATCACCATCATCACCGTCACCACCATGACCATCATTGTCACCATCACCATCACCACCATGACCATCATTGTCACCGTCACCATCACCACCATGACCATCATTGTCACCATGGCCATCATTGTCACCATCACATAATCATCACCATCATTGCCGTCTCCACCATCACCATTGTCACCATCACCATCATCACCGTCACCACCATGACCATCATTGTCACCATCACCATCACCACCATGACCATCATTGTCACCGTCACCATCACCACCATGACCATCATTGTCACCATGGCCATCATTGTCACCATCACATAATCATCACCATCATTGCTGTCTCCACCATCACCATTGTCACCATCACCATCATCACCACTATCACCACCATCATTGTCACCATCACCATCACCACCGTCACCACCATGACCATCATTGTCACCATCACCATCACCACCATGACCATCATTGTCACCATCACCACCATGCCCATCATTGCCATCTCCACCATCACCATCACCATCACCATTGTCACCATCACCATCATCACCACTATCACCACCATCATTGTCACCATCACCATCACCACCGTCACCACCATGACCATCATTGTCACCATCACCACCATGACCATCATTGCCATCTCCACCATCACCATCACCATCACCATTGTCACCATCACCATCACCACCATCACCACTGTCACCACCATCATCACCATCACATAATCGTCAGCACCATCTCCACCATCACTGTCATCGTCATGATTAAAGTAATAATAATATTCAACATTTGCTGACTCTCTACTCTGCAGCAGGCATTGTGTCCAGTATGTTTTATGTGATAGATTGGCTTTGTTGTAACTTTTTGAGGCAGATAGATTCTTATCCCCACTTTACAGATGAGGAATGTGAAGTGCAGGGAAGTTTAAATCAATTGGCCACGTTGATTGGCCAGCCCAGCAGCCTGACTCCAGAGCATGTGCTATCAGTTAAGTGTACGCAAGTGTGCAGCGTGGGTGTGTGCACACACGGGGGTTTCATTTGTGCGGCACTGTACGGGAAGGCAGGCTGGCCAGGTGTGAAGAGGCTCTCTGCCACAGTGAGCACACTGAGCCTTAGGCACTTAGGAGCACCCACGATTTGCCGTCCTCTCTGTGAAACTGCCCTCCTTGGACACCCCTTTCCCTCCTGCCTCCTTCAGAGATGTCTGGTCCCCCGGGCCCCTTTCCCACACAGCAGGTGCCTGATGGCTTGCACAGGAACGGCATAAAGGATCATCGTTTGTGCCAGCTCTGTGAACCTGTCACCCTGGCGTGGTCGTTGTCTCCGTGACCCGCGAACATCGCGTGGCCGGCCTCCACCTCCCTGACCTGCCTGCAGCCGTGCCCTCTGGTGATCTCGTCCTGCTCTGACTCTGACACAGGCCTAGTCACCACCTGGCTTGCTCTGCCGGTGCGTGGACAGGTGCATACGTCTGCCTCTTCCTCTGGACCTCTGTCGCTGCCTAGTGAACATGCCTGGACAGCCTGCTGTGGGGAGCAGGGGTCCTCCGGGCTGGGCCGTCCGACGCCAGCTGGGCCCAGGCGGGGATCTCGGCTGAGACCCGCAAACTGCCCCACAGACACAGAGACTGCCAGCAGTAATCGGTGGTTGTTGTGTAGACCACAAGTTTGGGTGGTTTCTTATGTAGCCTTGTCGAGGCAGTAGATGACCAATATGGCACATCTGGAGCCAAAGCCTTACCATGACGGAAGGGAAGCAGCTCACGCATAGAACCCTTTGTGGGGACTGAGTTGTGCCTGCAGGGGCTCTGCCCGGCCTCCTCGGGTGGGCGCGTGTGCGGTGGATGAGCGTGCGTGCAGGGCCCCTCTCCGCCTCCTCAGAGGCCCGCTCCTGTGAGGTTGGGCCGCTTCTGTGGCAGGTTTCGCCCTTCCTGCCCTTGGAAGGACCTTCTTCCTCTTCCTCGGCATGGTGCTTCCTCTTCAACCTGATACCCAGGCGGTGGTTCAGTTTGCAGTGAGCCACGGACACCAGGTATGGAGAGACCGAGAGAGGCGTGGCCACAGGAGTGACCCCTGTCCCTGCAGGAGGCCGGGTGCCCACGCTCCCTTGCCCGGGGGCTGACAGGAGCTGTGGGAAGCCTGGCTGCTTGTGTGCAGGACAATGCTTCCCCTCGACTCAGCCTGCAGAAATGCGGCCTTGGGGTCGAGTTGTCTATGCAGCTCTGAGCATGGACAAGTGACCTGTCCTTCCAGCCGCAGACGCCAGACCGTCCTGTGTCACCAGCACTCTGCCTCTCTTTCCTCTCTCATTTCCGCCAGAGTGCTGGACGTCATCTAGCGGACGGTGTCCACGTCCCTGCTGTCCGTCCGCCTCCAGCGGTGGCATCTGCTCCTGCACCACAGAGACTTGGTGCGTGTGACGGCTCCCACCCCATGCTGGGACAGCGCTTGGGACACCACAGGGCCCGTGGGTGTCGCGTGATGAGCACAGACCTAGAGGCACCTCCCTCATATGTAAACAGTAGAGACTGTGGTTCTTATTTTTGAACATTTCAATGGCAAGTCGCTCGTTCTGTTCTTGGCTCGCCC
Source organism: Prionailurus viverrinus (assembly GCF_022837055.1). Taxonomy (NCBI): domain Eukaryota; kingdom Metazoa; phylum Chordata; class Mammalia; order Carnivora; family Felidae; genus Prionailurus; species Prionailurus viverrinus. The sequence goes on from NW_025927604.1 coordinate 576,727, forward strand.
GTGATGCTGCGGCGAGGCTCCTGCTCTCGAGGCCACGTCTGCGAACCTGGGGAAAGAAACTCCATCCGTGGTTCCTGCCCTCTGAGCACAAGAGACAATTTTTATTAGGATGACTTTTAGCCCTTCTCCCTCTGTGTCTCGCTCAGATCTCATGTGTAGAAGAAACGCATTAGCTGAATAAGACCACGTACCAGGGAATGATTTGTTCCTCTCTTTTTCACCAAAGACATTGACACGACTAACGAGGGTTCGTGATCCACAGAGAGGACCCGGGTACGGCCCCCGCCTGACGGCCTCGGGTCAGGGAAGGGCAGCGGTGTCCACGCCAGCCCTGTTCCTCCGCTCCCTGGGCCGTTTAGACCCGCGTCCGCCTGCGCTTTGCAGCCCGAGGCTCGTAACCACTTCCTCTGGCTCTAAGGGGATCGTTTCCTGAATTAAATTTATGGCTGCCCCTGCTCATCCCCTAACTGCCCCTCTTGAGCACCGGCTACACGATTTGTGGGGCCCAGTGCTAAATGAGAACACGAGGCCCTTTGTTGAGAGCCCGTGAAGAATTCCAGGTCCCCACGGGAGAGCCTTAAACCCATGACTGCTCAGGCCCGCAGCCATGAAGCCAGGCCTGGTTCTGTTCTTGTTCCTCAGGGTGTCCAGGGAGGCCCAGTCCTTTGAGTGGGTGTTCTAGTGACGCCGTAGCGGTGATGCTTCTAAAATGGTATCTACGCTGGGGTACCAAGCATTACCTAGTAAAATAGGACGCACCAACTATTTTCTGGAGGGTTAGCTTTTTCTCTCTAGAATCACAGGGGCGCATGTTGGTACTGGGAGTAGGAATATTGGCCTTTGTAAAACCATCAGTTCTGTTGCAAATACATTTTTATTTACGTAAATACCAACGCTCTTTGCGTATGGCGTCTATCCCTCCCTCACCAGTGTTTATTACGTGCCTGGCACCCTGTTAGCCACTGTGGGGGCCAGTCGGACACCTGTCCTACACAAACAGTAAAAACGCAAGGTCGACGATATGAGTACCTTATGAAAGGTGGGAAGTTATAGGAATCTGGAGAAGCAAGATGCCGGTCCACTTGGCTGGGACAGAGAGGAACCCCCTGCGCTCCGCCCCCCTCACGCTCTCCAAGATGGCTCGTTCGTCTCCACTGTCCTGGTTGTAAATTCCTAGCACGCGAGACTGTCAACGACAGAACCTATTAGACGGGGTGACAGAAAAAGGCAGAGCCGTCCTCGCTGAAATGACCTTTGTGTGACTACTTCAAGTTTAACTCGAAGAAGAGGCTGTTGTGAAACCCTCCAGGTAAAGCGTATCAAAACCCTACCTGAGGGCATCACACTGTTTCGTCTCCCAGAAATTGTCACCCTGCTGATATTTGGGGTATATTAAAGGATGTTGTTGGTGCAAGCGGCTGATTTCCCAGGTGTTGGCATCCTGGAGGACCCGGCGCTTTCCGATAATCTCAGGGGTGGATTATCTGCACCATTGAGCACCTGAGTTTGTCACAACCCTATGCCAGTTGACAGTCCGCATCTCACCTCGGTGTCAGAGAAACCAGGAAGTCTGAGGGTGACAGGCTCGGGCCACACCCGGCACTGCCCTTGGCCTCCTCCAAGCTCCCCCAGGCTCTGCTCACCTCTGCTGAACTTCCTTCTCAATCGGGATTCGCCTCATGGCAGCAAGACACCCACGGGCTGGCGAACGTCACTCAGGGACGGGAGGCAACATTTCACCTCAGTTCTGGCCAGAGTCTGAAGGAGGCTCTTCTTGGCCTGATTTGGGTCACGTGTGGCCAGGGGTGGGTGCGGGGGTTCACAGGGTGGGTCACAGGAGGTTACGGGCTGCACTTGTGCAAAATGGACGGGGCGGGATCATTCCAGACTGGGGGAGGGCGCTTTCCCCAAAGGGGACAATCTGGACAGACACCCACACTCGTTATTTCAAAAGGGGTCGCTTTTTACAATAAGGAATTCAGGAAGAGAGAAGGAGTCTGAGGAGAGGCCCCCAATTTGCAAATTGGGGCATGCGTGTGACAGTAAGGATTTTGTAAGAGGAGGCGAAGGAGTCTCATTTGGTTTGGAGTAAAGGATTTTCACAGTCACGAATCATCATTGTTCGGTGACAGAGATCTACCGATAGGCAGGTGTGCAGGACGCCCGGAGCTGGGTCTGGGGACACGTGGCTGGCCAGAGCACAGATGTGGTCCGTTCCTGAAAGCCTCGTAAATAACAACGACGCAAGCGAAACGTCCCTGAGCCTGAGCCCAACGGTGGGGGCACGGGGCTGGGTGGGGAGAGAGGTGAGTGCTGGCCTGCTGGTGACCCCCTGTCCGCGGGGCTGCCCGTGGGATGGGCCTGTGTCCCCGGCCTGGACAGTGGCTTTCTCTCGGTGAGGTCTGAGGTGTCATTGTGCCCAGATCTGGGCTGTGGTATTTCGTGCTGTGCTCAGCATGACGCTGTGTCCAGAGTCGTGTGACGTGGTGACAGTGTCCACACCACCAGACTTGCTTCTGTGAGCACCATCGCCGAGACAGTACTGATCAGGGACTGGGTCCTCGTCGGGGGGAGGGTGGGGACGAAGGTGTCCCATGCGAGCTTCAGGACACGAGTCCGACACTTGTTACGTGGTATCGTTTCCTCCAGCAAAGTTTCTGGCTGATTCCTCTGAGCAGTGAACCAGCGTGAGGGCCCGAACAGCGTTTGTGTGGAGAAAGGGCTTCCATCGGGAAGGCCATGTTGTCACAGACCGCGATGACCGGCGGCTGCTGCTGTGACGCACCAGGAGGCTGGTGAGATGGGCACAGGTGGCTGGAAGCTGTTTGAAGAGACAGAGTCAGGACCTCAGTTTGCTGTCTTCCTGGCGGGAGGGAAGCGTGTGCAGGGGCAGGGCTCCTGGTCACGGGGGTGGTGACAGGAGCTTGGGCTTTGGCGGCCTGGGTTCTTGGTTCCCTCCTGACACCGACCGTGTGACGTGGGCAAGTTCACAAACCTGTCCGCGCCTCCAAAATTAGAGGTCGTACCAGATCCTCCTGCCCTGAGACCCCGTGTGTTCACGATCTGAGCCCCGTCGGGGGAGTCTGGTTCCATCCGATGAACATCTAAGCATGTGTGCTACTCAGGCCCGTAGTGTCCTGCCCCGGGAGACCACAGGTGCTGTCCCCTGTCCGCAGCTGGAGGAGAACGAGCTTCTGAAACATACGAAGTTCTCGGGTGAAACACACCGGGACCACGTTTGCTCAGCACTCTTCTTCCGGCTGTTCCTGAAACAAAGACGGGCAAACTCATCTCACCCCTGAGCCGAGGGGCCACCCGCCAACGGGGATGGGGCTCTCCTGACAGGGCCCTGTGGCCTCAGCAGCCACCTGCCCGCCGGGACCGTTTCCTCCCCCCACACCGGGCGCTCACAGATGCTGTCCAACCCACCTGCTCTGTGCCCACTCGACTTCCTTCATCCACGAGAGGTGAACACGGACTTGTGGTCCTTCTTCCTTACCTGAGAGGACGTGCAAAATGCACATGTGCTGTGGAAATACGGTCACGCTTAACTTCAGGTGAAAAAAAGCACGTAATGTATGCCTACCACGAAGCCATCTTTGTAAAAATAAACCCACTGGTGACATATGGGGCTGCTTACTTAACGTTCTTGTGGTAGGTCTATACTTTCTGCATGTTCTCTCTCTTTTTGAGAGAGAGAAACTGAATACAGGCGGGGAGGGGCAGAGAGAGAGGGAGACACAGAATCCGAAGCAGCCCCAGGCTCCGAGCTGTCAGCACAGAGCCCGACGTGGGGCTCGAACCCACAAACCGTGAGATCACGACCTGAGCCGAAGTCAGTGGCTCAACTGACTGGGCCACCCAGGCGCCCGTCTACGTCTTCTGTGATAATGTCTTATACGGAGTATTACATTTCATTTTGTTCATTCTGCAACTTTCACGTCTTGGGAGTTTTGGGGGTGTGATGAGGCATCGTAAAGCCAGGCTAGGAGTCAGTACTGAGGGGTCAGTAGTCCTGGTCACCCGAGGACTGATTTTCATCTCATTGGAAGACAAAGTTTCTTCCAGAACCTTCTTAAGCAGAATGCACGTGCCTCACTGGCTGGCGCTCACTGACTTCCTCCCAACCTGTGGTCCCCCAGGGCCTCAGCTGCTCTCCTGGCCGCGCACCTGCAGAGCCCTGCCCCCACCCCCCACCTCCTCGTGCACCTTCTCGAAAGTGGGCTCCCGCCTCTTCCTCCTCAGACTCTCTTCCCGTCAGAGGCTTCCCCCCTCTTTTCTAAATTCTGACCAAAGCAGTGAAATAAAAGGCAGCAGACGAGCTACTGTGCGCCACGTTCCATCAAACATTCCATCTGATGTAAAGAGCACTCTTGCTTTGATGGTCCCCTCCGGGCTGCCCGGTGCAGGATGTGGAGTCGGGGACCACTCCTCGCCCGTCTGCGCTCCCCGGCACCGGCACAGAGCATGCACACAGTTCACGCTCAGCAAGTGTGAGGGGCACCCGCGTGGAGACACTGTCGGAGGCGCCCTGGCGGTCCGTTTAGCTTAGGCACCGCCTACTTTTCTCACTTGAGGCGATGAAAAATGTCAGAGATGCTCAGAAGAAGAGAGAGCAGCCTAATAACCCCCCGTATCCATCGCCTGTCACCTGCCTCCAATCAGTATTGACATTTCACCAACTTATGCCGTCTCCCGACCACTTATTTTCTTCGGCAAGACTATTTCTCTGCCAGTCCCAGATACACCATTTCACCTGTAAGTTCTTCACTAAGTATCTTTAAAAGAGGAGGATTTTTTCAAGCATAGCTATGTGACGTCACCCACCCTGGCTGTCCCTTGGGGGTAATTTGCTAGAATTCTGTATTTTTGAAGACGCGTAAGCTTAGAAGAGGGTGTGCAGGCGGGGGCCAGGCCAGTGTGGGGATAAAAGCCAGGTCAGGAGGTATGTGACGCGGCCCCCGCCCCCTGCTCCATCGCCGGCTGGCTTTGGCTAACCCGTTGAGTTTCTGGGCCTCCGTTACCTGATTTTTAATGCGAGAAGCATGATGTGCTTGCCTGAGGACAGAGGAACCAGGCGGTGTCTCTGCTACTTGGGGAGGTGGGGTCGGTGATTCTCTGCAGTTGGAGAGCCACCACTGGGAGCCGGGCGGGCGGGGAGGTCCCCACGGAAGTTCCATTGCCAGCTGCAGGTACACCTGCCGAGAGCGCAGGCGGAGTCCTGAGCTGACTGGTGCCTGCAGACTTGGGCAGGGTTTGAATCAGAGGCCTCGGCCACCCGCCATTTGGAGGGGGGGGGGGGGCCCTGGAGAAGACGGCTCCGCAGCCGCGTCTCCTGATCTATTCCGGTATCTGCCAGCCCTGACTGAAGCATCGCCATGGCAACGGGAGAAAGGAAGCCCACGGGCTCACAAATAAACTGTGGAAGGCACACCTCAAGCGAGTAATAAGGGGCATCTTTAGTCTTCCACGTTATGGGCGTCTATTGTCTAAGAGGCGTGCATGCCTTCTTTTCCTTCCCCTTCAGGAGGGTCATTGGCGGAAGAGGATGTGACCCAGAGCCCCAGAGGGATGGTTGTGAGGCCCGGAGGTGAGGAGAAAGGAGCAGGGGCCGCCCGGCGCCTCGCAGCCTCAGAGCCTGGCGGGGCGCTGGCTGGGAGCCAGCTCTGAGGCCGGCTGCCCCCGAGGGCGTGCGTGGTGCCCCGGCCCTGCCGGGCCGCCCCGGGTCCCGGTGCCGGGCCACGAGCTGGCGGAGGTGGCCGTCAGAGCGGCCGCAGGCACTGCCCGGTGAGAGCGCCGTCTCGCCCCGAGAGACCCCGTCCCCAGGCCCCACGACGTGTGGAGCAGGCGGGAGCGTGCGCCGGTGGGCCAAGGACGCGCCAGGCGTGAGCGCGGGCCTGGGCGGTGCCGGGGTGGGGCGTGGGCGCGGGGGGCCGGACACACCGCGTGTGCAAGCATGCGCAGCGTCCCCGGCTTGGGCGCTTCCCGCGGTGGCCGCGGTGGCGGTGATAGGGCGCTCACCTGTCCTGCGGCCTGAGCGCGCGGTGGCTTCGTTGCAGGTGGCCTGTGTGTGTCCCACGTGCACCGCAGCCCACCCTGCCCAGAGCCCTCGGGAGTGGCGGTCCCCACGGTGCAGATGGCAGACTTCTGCCAGGAGTCCGCGAAGCGGGGTCTCTCTTGGGCTCCGTGCCCCCCCCCCCCAACACGTGCACACACACAGGTGCCCACACACACCATGCACACGCCATAGACACAGACACACACGCACACACACAGGCTCATATTCAATTCAATGCCCTTATTCACTAAATGCTTATTGAACACCCATCACGTGACACCGTTCTGGGCTCTGAGGACCCCGCAGGGGAAAGGCACCCGCCCTTGCCCTGGGGGACGACACTCCAGGTTGTAAGCTGGTTTACTCATCCTGCTTGGCCAGCCCTAGTTGGCTTTCAGCGAAGAACTAGGGCCTTCGCGCTGGCGGCGGGGGGGGGGGGGGGGCCAGGCCGCCTGCGGTGCCGGCCGGCAGGAGGAGGGGTGAGGAGGAGGGCCTGTGGGCTGCCTGCGTGGCGTCCTCCTTGCCCACTCGGCCGCCGGTCCGGGGGCTTCTGCACACGCTCGCCGAGGATCTTACCACCTCGCGGCGCACGTCTCCTTATTCCCTTGTGCACACGCGCGGCTGGGGCTCCAGGAAATGAACTCCCTCAAGGTCACGGGGCTGCTGAGTGGATGGCGGAAGCCGGGCCGACTCCGGATCCAGCGCTCTCCGGTGAATCGGAGCCAAACGCTGCTACGCATCACGCCCGGGATCCTGGGCTCAGCGCCCCCTGCCCCCTTCAGAGCCGTCTGAGTCCAAGCTGGCTTCTCTCCACCTGACGTGCCCCACGCCGCGATGCACGAGCACCCCCAAGGTGGTGGAAGGGGGGGTGTTGTTGGCCGGCCTCCCACAGCGCGGCTCTGACCTCCAGGGACGGTGGCCGTAGCCACTGAGTGTGTTTTCATGTGCTAACGGGCTGTCTGTGTCTCTTATGTAGAGACACGTATATTCAAAACCTTTGCCCATCTCTTTTAATCGTGTTCTTTGTGGGGTTTTTTTGTTGTTGAATTGAGGGTGCTCTTTACATATTCTAGATGTACGATTCGCAAATATCCCCTCCCATCCCGCAGCTTATCCTTCCACTGTCTCAAGCATCCTTTGAAGCACAAAAAATTTCAATTTTGGTGGAGTCCAATGTATCTATTTTCCCTTTTGTTGCTTACACTTTTGGTGTCCCAGCCAAGGACCGTTGCCAAATCCACGGTCATGGGGATTTACCCCTCTGTTTTCTTACAAGAATTTACAGTTCTGGGGGCGCCTGAGTGGCTCAGTCGGTTAAGCGTTTGACTCTTGGTTTCAGCTCAGGTCACAGTCTCACTGTTTGTGGGTTCAAGCCCCTCGTCGGGCTCTGTGCTGATAGAGCAGAGTCAGCTTGGAATTCTCTCTCTCTCCCTTTCTCTCTCTCTCTCCCTGTGCCCCTCCCTCGCTCTCATGTGCACTATCTCTCAGTCCCTCAAAAATAAATAAACATTCAAAATAATTTTACAGTTCTGGCTCTTAAGTTTCACACTTAGCATTTTATCCAAGAAAATATTTAACATGGCTCTTTGCCCTGAGGTGGGGGGGGGGGGGGTGGTCACCGTCCTAACTCCCGGCTGCTGGGTCGGCCTCTGCAAGATTTGAATAAAACGAACTGGGGATTCCTCCCAAATAAGAAGGTGGCCATGGCAGAGGCTCTGTGACAGGGAGGCTTCCCAGGTCCCCAGGTGCAGAGCATCTCCTGGGACTGTGTTTACCGCCCCCCCCCCCCCAGTCCCGGCCTTTGGGGTCCTGAGGCTGGAGCTTCAGGGGGCACTGCTCCAAACTGGGTCCTGGGAAGTCTCGCACCTGGGGCACGTGGCTCATTGCTCCTGCTTCCAGACTCCTCTCTGTGTCCTCATTATCACTTTTCCTTCAAGGTGCAAGGATTCTGCCCATGGTTTTCAGAGGAGCACATCTCCTGGACAAACAGGGCTGCAGGGCCCCTCCTTGTATTCAAGGTCGATGACCCTGCTTGATGACCCCACAACGGGGCCCAGAAATCCCTCTTCCCTGCAGGGAAACAGCAGTTGCTTCCCCTAGACGCCGTGTCACCTCCTCTCGGATACCTTTCTGGAGCCCTTCCTAGGCAGAACGGCCCTCTCTCTCAGTCTGTCTGTGTCTCTGTGTGTTTCTCTCTCTGTCTCTGTGTCCTTCTCTCTGTCTGTCTCTTCTCTCCCTCACTCCTCCCCCACCCCCACCCCCACCCTGCCCCTTTCACTGGACCCTCCGTGGGGCCCGCATGACTGTGCTTTGAGCATGTCTCTGTTTCCGGACCAGAAGCTCCTTGTGGTCAGGGACATTGTCGTGTCTGCCCTGCATCTTCAGAGCCTGGCGAGGGCCCGGCACACCCTAGGCGCTCAGGGAATGTCTGGTGATGTATTGAGGGCCTTGGGACCTGCTGTGGTTTTGTTCTAAACTGATAAAACTCCGGAGGCAGTGCAGCAGGGAGAGCCCTGCAATGCGTTCCTGTTTCCCAAGAACAGGGCCATTAGGGGAGCTTCTAAGGTGAGGTTTCCAGAAACATCAACAGAGTCACCTCCTGTGGCCTGTTCCCTTTACTGTGATTGGAAAACTGGAAACACGTAGTTATTTCTGCCCTGACACCACCCGGGAGCTGTCCAGTCTGTGGGCACAGAGCGTCTTCAGTGATTCTGAGGGACCTGCTCTGGGGTGTTTGGGCCGTCTAGGGCGTCTCCCGGATGCTGGGCATGCGTGGGCCTGTGGTGGCCTGTTGTGGCCTGCTGGTCACAGTGCCCCCCGGGGGGTAGAGCTGATGCCCAGTGGACAGTTCAGCCTGACCCTTCGAAGGGCAGGGGCCCCGACTTGGCTTCAGCTCTGCCGCGTTCTCTGGGAAGCGCTGTGCTGGCCCCGAGGTGGCCGCAGTGCACCGGCGGGACGGTGGCGAGGACCGGGGGTCCAGACCAGCCACTCTGCTCGCTGCCAGGGCTGCGGGCCCCCGGGGATTCAGGACGTTCTTTCACACCAGCCGATCTTCTGGGGTTTTTAGTTGGAGAACCGGAACCCAAGTAGTCCAAGTGAGGCCGGAACTGGGACCTGGCGGTTTTGGGACCGGATGGTGTCGAGGGGGCACCTGGCGCTCAGCAGCACACCTTGTTCTCCCATGAGGCCTCGGTGTCCTTCGGGAGAGCGTCTCCGACTTCCTGCTGCTGACGGGGGTGTGAGCTCTTGAGTAGCCGATAGAAAGAAGGAAACGTGAGCCCAGAATTTCGCCCCCTTGGTGACGTGCTGGTGAGTAAATGAGGGAGCTGTCGCCCTGGGGCCCAGCTCGGAGGCCAGCACTCCCTTCCATGCGCAAGGCGAGGGGCTCCTCCCCGCTCTTGCCTGCGCCCGGCCAGCTGCTCGCCGCGGGTGTCTGTGCGGAACACGAGCGAACGGGCTCCCGCCCTCAAAGGGCTGGTCATCTGGTGCCTCCTGTCCCTCAGAACCAAAGTGCCGTTTCACACCCCCGGGTTAGATGCTTGAACGTAGGACCGGACGTGGGGGCGAGCTCCTTGATGTCGGTCTTGGAGATGAGCTTTTGAATCCGACACCAAAAGCAAAGGCACCAAAAGCAAGAACAAACAAGCAGGACTCTGTCGCACTAAAAAGCTTCCTCTCAGTGAAAGAAACTGCCAACGACCATGAAAGGCAACCTGCAGAATGGAAGACGATGTCTGCAAACCATCTGTCCGCTAAGAGGTGCGTATCCGAAGTAGACGAGAAACACATACAACTCAGTGACATGAGAAACAGAAACCAAAACGCAAACGAAAATCAAAGGACGAGCAAAGGACCTGAACAGACATTTCTCCAAAGAAGACATCCAGACGGTCAACGCGCTCATGAGAAGACACTCCGCGTCTTGGTCGGGAGATGCTGGTCGGACCCACGAGGAGACTCCGGGTGACCCCTGTGAGAATGGCCATTATCGAGGAGACAAGAGCTAACCTGTGTTGGCCAGGAGGGGGGAGGGGCACCCGGTGGCTCAGTCGGTCAAGCGCCTGGCTTGACTTCGGCTCACAGTTTGTGAGCTCGAGTCCCCTGTCAGGCCCTGCACTGACGGCGTGCAAAGCCTGCCTGGGATCGTCTGTCTCTCTCTCCCTGTCTGCCCCTTCCCCAGTCGGTGCTCTGTTTCTCTCTCTCTCAAAATCAATAAATAACCTGAAAAAATTTTTTAAAAAAAGGAGGGGGGAAGGAAACCCGCACGCCCTGTGAGTGCAACATAAAGTGGTCTGGCCACTATGATCCGGGGACCCCACTCTGGGGTATTTATCCAGAGGAAACGAAGCCATTATCACAAGGAGACATTCTGCTTTTCAGCCTTAAAACCGAAGGGACTCCTGTCATTTGCCGCAACATGGACGAAACTGGAGGGCGTTATTCTGAGTGAAATAAGCCAGACACAAAAAAGGCAAATACTGTGCGGTATCACTCGTACGTGGAAGCTAAAAAGAAAAAGTTGAATTCATAGGAACAGAGAGTAGGAAAGTGGTTGCCAGGGGCTGGGGTGTGTGTGTGTGTGGGGGGGGGGGAATAGGAAGAGACTGGTAAAAGGGTATGAGCAGTTGTAAGATGAATAAGGTCTGACGTGTCACTGAGTTGATGGCACCGGAGGTCACCGTGGGAGGGACGGACGTGTCAACTGCCTCGATGGTGGGGGCCCTTTCACAGTGTACATGTGAATCTAATCATCACCTCTCTCCAGAGCTCTGTTCCGTGATCTGGGGGCGGATGTACATTAAAAAACCAAGGCCGGCAAAGAGGAGAAGTGGATATTTTTCTCAATCATTAATAACAAAAGATCTAGGCCTTTAAACAGAGCATTGACACGCCGTCTCTCCTCCTGTCCACACGGCGTTTTACAGGCTGTGTTGGCACAGCGAGAGGGGAGCGGGGCCGGACCTGGGAGCAGACAGCCCCCAGCCTTCGTGTTTTTCCCCTGATTGGCTTTGCTGTGCCCCAAACATTGCTCTCGCGGTGCCCGCCGCAGCCCGACCTTCTCAGCAGGGTGGGGGCCTAATGCCCGGTGCCCCGAGGCTCCCTGGTGTGTGTGTCGCGGCTCAACTTCCCTCCTGTGCCCGCAGCACCGGCCCGCGCCGTCCGCCCCAGTCGTGCTGTGCGCGCTGCGTTTTGTCCCGGAGCCCTGGCTGGGAGAGGACGCGGCGGGCACGGGGATTCAGGGCGGGCTCGTGTGGAGAGCCCTCACTCAGGCCCCAGCCATGCGCCAGACATGCCACAACTGGGCCTATCTTTGTTCTGACCACTGGGTGTCTCAGACTCCAAATTTCTTTAAAAATATCTCGGGGAAGTAAGAATACAGCTAATTCCTTAGATTTAAAAAAAATCCTCACGTTGTCATGACTTAAGAAATATAATCTCCTCTTTCACAAATCTTTCTTAGTCGAATAAAGACCTGTCCCTTCTCTGTAGAACCAAACGTTCTTTGTTCACAACTCAGAAACGCTTAGCCTCTCTCGGAGGTGCTCCTGGAGGCGGGCGGAAAATCACACTGGCTCATCTGCTTTTGAGACAATGAGAGAGCACCAGCGGTCAGCAAGGAAAATCCCCACGGGAGGGTGTCAAAGCATTAAAAAAACTCTCAGGTACGAACATGGGGGATTACTAGTATTTTTTTGATTCAAGTTCATTTTCATAATGGGCTTCATTTTCCTTGGATTCTGCAGGGTTTTGGCCTCTGCCAGGAAGACTAAGCTCTCCTCCCGATAATTTAGGGTTGGTCCTTGGTAGCGCTTGTCTTTGGGGAAGAATAAATTGCTCGAGAAGATACTGGAGGGACTGTGTGCTTTTGCCTTAATCAGGAGCCGTCCAGGCAGTTATTCTGAGCGGAAGCTTGGCTTCTGGACTTCTTTGTCTTAGCCGCCAAGGGCCTCAGGGGGAGGACACGCTTCGGAGTCAAAACCCAGGTTTGCATCACATTCCTGCCACTTACAACTTTGCTGAGCCTCAGTTTCCCTATGTATAAAACATGGCTCCGTTTACTGACCTCGTGGGATCCTCGTGTGGGTTAATGGGATTGAGGAGGCTGCTGGGGGGCGTGGCTCTGGGTGGCACCCCTCCCTGGGCCTCACACCTCGAGGCAGGACTGGCCTCGACACCAGCCTGGGCAGGAGCAGGGGGGCCAGGCTCTGCCTGCCCTTCGCACGACCTTCTCGCCATAGACCCGGGGCCTCCCCACCACCATCTGCCAGGCAGACCATTGAGTGGCCCGCTTGCCACGTTCTATGCCAACTCCCCAGGACGGCCGGCCCACCCTCACCCGGACTCGTGGCCCCAAGGGCGTCAGCACCGCCTGACGTCATTCCTGCCACCCACCAACAACAGGCAAAGGACAGAGATACTCTACTGGCCTGACTGTGCGGAGGGAGGAGGCTGCAGCCACGGCAGGCAGGGGTGAGGAGTGGAGGGGAGAGGCTGCAGCCACGGCAGGCAGGGGTGAGGAGTGGAAGGGGGAGGCTGCAGCCACGGCAGGCAGGGGTGAGGAGCGGAGGGGGGAGGCTGCAGCCACGGCAGGCAGGGGTGAGGAGCGGAGCGGGGAGGCTGCAGCCACGGCAGGCAGGGGTGAGGAGCGGAGGGGGGAGGCTGCAGCCACGGCAGGCAGGGGTGAGGAGTGGAGGGGGGAGGCTGCAGCCACGGGAGGCAGGGGTGAGGAGCGGAGGGGGGAGGCTGCAGCCATGGCAGGCAGGGGTGAGGAAGAATATGTGTGTACTCGGGGCATCCACCTGCATTAGTGCCTGGCAGTGGAGGCGGGTCAGCACGGGCCCTGCGAAGGCCGGGCCTCCCCCCGACCCCTGAGCGAAGTCCCGGGGGCGGCAGGGGCACAACAGGCAGGAGCACCGTGGGGCGGGTGTGGGCCCAGTGTGGGAGTGGGGCGGCGCGGGGAGATGGCGGGTACCAGCCTCATGCCCCCGGTGGTGTCCCGCAGCCTGGGTCCCGGCACACTCATGGGGCCGCTGGAACCTGTGTGGGAAGCCCGCCTCGCTCGGGGTGGTGGCTAGCAGACAGGCTCTGCCCCTTGTCCTCGTGACACACAATTGTGACCCTCCTCTGGGGTCCCAGGGAACCCTGTCTGACTGCCCCCATGGCGATATCAGCACCACGCCCTTAAATGGCGCTCTCGTGTCCCCACGCCCAGGACCGCCTCCCGCGTGAGCCACCCGCACCCGGTTTCCTCTCAGACGTTGCTTGGTGAGTCCGGCGAAGTCCAAGTGATGCCCAAGTTCGGTTTTCTAGGATCAGTGGTGTTTCTCAGATGGACTGGAAGTGTAGGGAGGCACAGAGGAAGACGCGAGGTGAGGAAGAAGAGGGACCGTCAAGCCGGAACATCATGCAAAGGGCCTGGGAAATGTCATTCCGATTCCATTTTATGTTCTGTTGGGTGACAGTGTTAGGGTACAGGAGCCGTGCGACTGCGCTAGAGACGAAACCTCACCCCCCAGGTTGGGGCGTGGCCAACGACGACCCAGGGCCAACTCCAGCCCCACACCAGTGCCTACTGTAAATAAGGTTTTATGGGCACACAGCCGTGCCCACCAATGGGCACCCCGCAGCGGCAGAGCCCAGAGGCTCTAGAACGCGTCTGAAAACCCAGTTCAGTTGCTCCCCCACAGCCTTCTGCGTCCTGGTTGGGGGCACCGCCGTCCGGCAGGTCGCAGGGCAGAAACATGAGAATCATCCCGTTTCCCCCTTTTCTCTAGGCTCCAGGTGTCACCGGTCCTGCTGGCCCGACCCCACCCCCGGTCTGCTCCATGCACCACCCTGGCTCCTGACAATCGATCCTGGGCTGGAGCTCTGGGTCCCGCGGAGCTCCTGAGGGCTCTCCCTCTGTCCTCACAGCCCGAGCTCCACTCGGGAACCACAATTATCTCTTTAAGATGTAAATCACTTCCCATCACTGCCCCTCTTAAAACCCTCTTAACAGTCTTCTCGCACACTTAGAATCAAGTCTGAAATCCTTACCCTGATCTGTCAAGCCTCACGTGGCCGGGTGTGGGTTTTTCCTTAGGATTCACTGGATGGCTACGGCTAGCCCTGTGTCCACTACAAATTCCCATTGTTGTTATACTGCTCTAGTTTGGATGTCAGTCGCTCTATTAAGATAACAAAACCCACGTTGACGTGTTTTATCAATAAATTGTGCTACTGGTACGGCCCTTGTGTATTTAAACTATTCTAGTGGATCTTCCTGTAATGTAATTAAAGACAGGATTTCCTTGACATTTGTCTCCGGGACATGGACTTGTGTGAAGTTGTCTGCATTTTAGCTCGAAATGCGGCTTTTGTGTTCTAGGCCCATCGGTGCCACATTACCCAATGTGCCACCCTCGACCCGCGTTCCCGTCCCGCTTCCCTGAGCGGTCACCCCACTGCCCTTCTTCCTTCCACAGTCCTCTGCTTTTCATGTCAAGTTTAGGATAATCTTGTCTGTTCGTGCAAAAACAAATCTCGCTGGGGTTTTGGTGGGCATTGCCTCAATCTCTAGGTCAGTCTGGGGGCGACTGACATCTGCTCTGTCGAAACTGGCAATCCGCGATCATGGCGCGTCTCCCCCTTGATTTTTATAACCTCCAACGGATTTCTTCAGCATTTTGTACTTGTCAACACGCAAGTCCTGTACACGTTTTGTTAAATTTCCACCTAAGTATTTCATCCTGAACGTGATTATACATCGTGCTGTATTTTAACCTCAGTGTCCGTGTGTCCGTTGCTGGTGTATAGAAATGCAGGGGATTTCTGTTTGTTGATCGTGTCTCCTGTGATCTGCCCGAATTCGCTTATTAGTTCTAGGAGCTGTTTGTAGATTTCCTGGGATCTGTCCACAGATGGTCATGCCGTCTACGCACAGAAACCATTTTATTCTTTTCTTTCTGATCCGTAGGCTTTGTTTTGTTTCCCTTTTCTTGCCTCATTGCATTGGCTTGATTTTCCAGCACTAATCTGAATAAGAATGGTGAGAACAGACATTTTTGCCTTGTTCCCGAAGTTATGCGTGAGGCATTCAGCCCTTCACCATTGAGTATAAAATTAGCTTAGGTTGTTGGTAGATGTTCTTGATCAAGTTGAGGGGGTTTCCTTCTATTCTTACTTTTCTGAGTTTTCATCATGAATGGGTGTGATTTTTTTCAAATGCTTACTCCACACTGATTGATGTGACCATGTGATTTTTTATTCTCCAGCATGATGATATGGTGGATGACATTGACTGACTTTTTTTGTTTTGTTTTGTTTTCTGTAACTGACAGGCTTTTTTCATCTCTATTATTGAGTTTTGAATTCTGTCTTGTTTTGGGTACACAGGTATTCTTGTTTTTTATTAAGTTTTAAATTTTAATTCCAGTATACTTAACATACAGTGTTGTGTTAGTTTTAGGTGTGCAATATAGTGAGTTAGTAACCCTATATACATCGCTCAGTCAGTGCTCATCATGAGAAGTGTGCTCTCATCCCCATCACTGGTCTCACCATCCCCCCCCCCCCCCCCCGGTAATGGGCAGAAGACATGAACAGACATTTCTCCAGGAAAGACATACAGATGGCCACCACTGACTGATTTTTGAATATTGAACCAGCTTTGCATTCTGGGAATAAATTGTAGTTGGTCATGTTATCTATTTTTTTGCCTATTGTGCTGAACTCTGTCCCTTTGCTCAGGCTTTCTATTTGTGTGTTTCTGATGTATCTGCACTTGTGGATACATTTTTATCATGGCTGTTTTAAAATCCTTGTTAGATAATTCTAATATGTTGGTCCTCTTGGTTTTGGGTCTACTTGTTGTCTTTCTTCATTCAGTTTGTCTGAGATACTCTTGGTGTTTAGTGTGACAAGTGGCTTTTGATTAGAACCTGGACAACTGGGGTACGATGGTATATCCTGGATCTCTGGTGTATACGGGATCTCTGGTACATACTCGTGTATACTGATGTCTCTGTTTCTGTTTGCTGTGGCAGGAAAGGGAGGTGCATCTCCTTACTGCCGAGCAGGGCGTGAGTACAGGTCTTGGCTTGGCCTCCATGACACCAAGTGGGGGAGCCCTGCCGTGCTGCTGAGCAGAGGTGGGAGTGTGACTCCCAGTGGCCCCGTTGATACCTGTGGTCTGGGAATGACAGGGCTGCTCTCCAGTGGCCTCCACTGACACCATGGTTGGGCGATGGTGAGTGTCCCGACGGGAGTCCCCATAGCAACCACAGAGTGGCCTTTGTCCTGTTCGGCCCGCATCCGTCTCAGGATCCATAGGATTTTCTGCAAATAGCTTTGGAAGACCCAGGGGACCATGCCGTAAACACCCGTGGGCACGTCCCCGGTGAAGTCGGCCTATCAGCAAGCATCTCGGGTCTGTGCTCTGTGGCAAGCGTGGACTCTGGCAGTCGGTGCCTGGGTTCAAATCCCATCTCTGCCATTCTTGGCAGGGGGGTCTCGAGCACATTGCCAAACCTCAATGCTTCGGTTACTTGTTCTGTAAGGCAGGGTGATAATAAGGTTTTGGGGGACTCACAGGGGCTAATAGTGCGTATACTGCCTAGAAGGGCACCTGCCGCGTAGAATGTGGTGCGTGGGTGTTGGCTGTTACTGCTGCTATTGGTGCCATCCCGTTAGGTGACCTGCGACACAGCTGTCTGAGCCTTCTACCCTGGGCTCTCTGCGGTCATCTGGCCCCTCACAGCCAGCGTGAAGGCTGCCGGTGCCCCGCTGTGGTGGCCGGGACGCGTCAGGCTGAGGATCTGACTTGTGGACGAGGACCGTCTCCAGACATGCGGACGGTGGTTCTCAGGGCAGCCGACAGCCGTGCGACCCCGAGGATGTCCCCGTGCACTCCTGGGTGGACCCCCGCCCGTGCTCTGCTCCTCCGCCCAGGCAAACCCGACCGCGTCTGCCTGTCTGCAGGAGCACGCTCCGTCCCACGTGGGGACGGTTCTGTCTCCCACGTTCTTCCAACAGCTGTCCGCAGTCCCCAGTCTCCAAGTCAGCTTCTGCCTCCAGAAGGAGAAGCTTCAGCGGTTCACACGGGAGTGAGGTCTCCTAGAAGCGATCACATCATCTTCTGTCGCCTACACTTTTCCGTGTCCTTCCTCCTGCCTCCGAGGATGGTGTTTCACCCCGCCAGGGCTCTGGAAGTATCCCGTCCACAGGAGTTCAGGTCTGTGTGAGATTCTGGGGCTGCTGAGCAAGTGATCACAAACTGGGGGGGGGGGGGTGGGGGGTTTAAAACAACAGAAGGGCACATCCTCACAGCTCCGGAGGCTGGAGCTCTGAGGTCAAGTGTCGGCAGGGTTGGCTCCTTCTGAGGCCGCGAGGGGAGTGTTCTCCAGCCTCTCCAGCCTCTGGGGGTTTGCTGGCGACCCGCAGAGTTCCTCCACTTCTGGAGGCATCACGGTGTCACTGCAGGCTCTGCCCTCATTGTCCCCTCCTGTGTGTCTCTGCATCCAAATGCCCTTCTTCTCATATGGACACCCATTAAGGTGGATTAAGGGCCACACGACTCCAGGACATGTGCAAAGACCTCATTCACAGGTGCCTGGACTTAGGACTTTGTCATAGCTTTTCGGGGGCACCCAGTTCGATCCACAACAAGGGGTAGCAGTGATGTCCCAAGCTGGGACTTCTGCCGAGTCAGAATCTCACTCCAGCAGCAGAATGCGGAGAATTTGGGGGTGGGGAAGGGTCCTGGGCACAGGAATATGGGTAGAGACACTATGAAAATTGTCCCAGAAAGAGACCAAGTTCTGAGCCGACGACTAAGGTCTGGGATAGATAACTTTGTCTCTTTAAAATTTTGTGCCCCAAATCCGAAGCTGTTTGGAATGTCTCCCCCCCCCCCCCCCCCCCCCCGTAGCTCCAGGTGTATGCTTCCTGTGTTCTTTTCTCTGCCTGAAGCCAGGCTTATCTCAGCGCCCAGGGCCCAGGCCCAGCAGCCGTGCATCTGGGCTGGCGGGAGCCGAGTTTGCTTATGTAAATTTTGTTTCATTTTAGTCTTTCCAATGACTGCCTTGGGGCTTTAGTTCTGAGCCAGGGGCGGGAAAGAAAAGCCTTTATTGCTGAGATGTAGGCCTTTGGGATAATACGTGAGGCAAACATCTCCGTGCACCGAGTGAGTCCTCCCCAAGCCGCTCCCCTTCTTCAGCGCTTCTCGGGGAAACACCCTGTTCCCACCTGGGGCAGGCCTGTCAAACCCCGGCTTCCTCACTTGTCTCCACGGCTTTATTTAGCTCTTGAAAGATTCCTTTAAATATATTGTGTTATGCTAGTATGTGTTTCCTTCCTTTATAATTATTCTTGAGCCCGACTGCAGCACAGCAAACACGCAGCAGCAATGATGGATTTGTAGGCAATTATATCCGTACAGATTCTATTCCAAGTACAAGGGAGTCTCTCCAAGGCTCGTGTGCGAGGTAGATGGCCATGGAGAGGATATGGTCACCAGTACAATGGGTTTAATTAAATGTGTAAACGTGTGAAAGTTGAAAAGGGCTTTTAAGGGGGCAGAAGACCCTGGTGTAAGTATTTGTTCTTTCTTAAAATTTCTTTTATGTTTATTTATTTTGGGGAGAGAAAGAGAGAGAGAGAGAGAGAGAGAGAGAGAACAAGTGGGGGAGAGGCAGAGAGAGGGAGTCACAGAATCGGAAGCAGGCTCCAGGCCCCGAGCTGTCAGCACAGAGCCCGACGTGGGGCTCGAACTCAGAACTGTGAGATCATGACCTGGGCCGAAGTTGGACGCTTAATGGACGGAGCCCCCCAGGCGCCTCAGTATTGGTTCTTTTAGCAAGTATTTACTGACCTTGACTCTGCATCGGGAAAGAGCGGGCGGTGGGGGTGGGAGAACAGGACCCCGTGGATAGAGGCCCCGTGGTCTCTCCACGGAGACACCGACAGCCCGGATGCCCAACGCCGTGACTCCCTGAGCCGCTCTGCCACCTTCTTCCCAAACCCTCAAGCCCCGCTGAGCGGCCGCCTCCAGAAGGAGGGTGGGCCCCGCCTCTGTCCCCTGCGCCCTCCCGTGTCCTTTGCTCCTGCCCTGAAGAGTCTTCCCTGTGCTCCCTTGATCCCGTTCCCTCTCTCTGGGACGCAACGGTGGGTGCCGTTGGAGAAGCCACAACAGCACACACTTTTGGTCAGCATCGTGCCAACACAGGCCATCTCCACGCCGTGCCCAGCCCCGAGCGTCCCTCTGGCTCTGTGTCGAGGGGACAGTGGGAAGGCCGGTGGGCAGGGGCAGGCCAAGGTCACCGCAGAGAGGTGAGAGGCATCTAGGAGTAAAGCACACAGCTTTTGACCAAACACTCACCTTGGACGCGACGTTCTGAGGGTCCTGTGCAAGTGGCCTTGTCACCGCGTGCCCTGGGTCGGGGGACCTGCTGGTCTTCCTGCCGACGTTCTCCTTTCCTCCTTCGGTCATCCCCTTGTGCTGTTTATCCTTCCTCACTGCCCTGTCCTTTCCCGTGGCCATAAAATCCACCCGGGGTGCCTGCTGGGGACAAGCACTCTGGGCCTGTCTCTGTCTTCAAGGTGACATTCCTGCTTTTCAACTTGAGTTTTCTTTAAAGAGCACTTTGCGGAGTGCCTGGGTGGCTCAGTCGGTTGGGCGTCCGACTTCGGCTCAGGTCACGATCTCGGAGTTTGGGAGTTCGAACCCCGCTTCGGGCTCTGTGCTGACAGCTCAGAGCCTGGAGCCTGCTTCAGATTCTGTGTCTCCCTCTCTCACTGCCCCTCCCCTGCTCACGCTCTGTCTCTCTCTCTCTCCCAAAAATAAACTTAAAAAAAAAAAATTTAAAGAGCACTTTGCTCTGGCAACCCCTCTGCCCCCCGGGTTTCCAATCTCGGGCAGCTCAGCCTCTGTCTTCCGGTTTCCTGGCATGTGACCGCCTGTGACGGCCCTCCCCGTGCCCCCTGGGGGCCCGGGCGTCACTCTCCATCACTCAGGGCCAGCACCTGCGCGTCTGAGAGAGTTCCCACGCAACTCTGCTCCTCGACACCCCGTGCAGGGTGGGAGATGGCCCAAGACTGCGTCCCACATGCTCAAGCTTGTGATGAGGAGACCAGACCTGAACCCCCCCTGGCACAGGTCCCCATTGGCGCGCCCAGGTCGGGGAGAAGGGTTTCACCTTGCACTTTCGGTGTGGTCCCCCCGCCCTCTTGTTCAGTGGTCACCTAGCACAGAGCTCGCTGTTTCAGGGAGGGGCGTCCCAGGCGGAAGGCAGACAGTTCGTGGGTCTTCGTGGCTTGTTCCTCCCTGATGGCCCAACCCCGGAGCGGGGAGGTGAGGCTTCATCCCGAGAGGGAAGGAGGTTCCCCTCGGACGCAGTGGAACAAAGCCGGAGTGGGGTGGCTGTGTCTTTAGAGAGGGCAGGAAGCCCCGTGGCCATTCCCCTGGCTGGACTCTGAGAGGGACAGTGTGTTTCTGGAGACAGCACGGCTCTGTGTCTACACGGCTGGGGTGGAGGTGCGTCCTGACTCGGGTTCCAGGGGCTGCAGACACGGTGCGTTTTGTACTCGACCCTGAGAACCCACCGTGCACCTGCCGAGTCGCTCTGTCTCGGGGGGGCGTGCCTGGGCCTGGAGGGAAAGGGCCCCCCCCACAACTGCACTGTTGCCGGGGGCCCAGGGTCTTCCCTTCCCAAAGGCTCAGTCGTGGCCGTCACCACCAGCCCGGTGCTCGGGGACGTGTCGGCACGGCGCCCACGACTCCCACACGGAACCCAAGCTGTTTGGCAGCAGGCGAGTGGTCACTGAGTCATGAGTGCTGTCACTGTCACCAAAACCGATCTAACGCATAAAGCCCGTTAATTAGAAAGTACGCACACGGGGCTGCAGCCGTGTGGCCCGTCTGCCCTCCCTGCCGTCCGGGGGTGGGGGGAAGGGGTCTGCAGGCCCTCGTGTCTGCCTGATGACACCCCTGCCCTCCGTCCTCCCGTGGCTGGTGCGTCCCTGCCCGGCCCTCCACCCACCTCCTCGCTGGGAGAATCCGTCCCGGCCTTAGCGGTCTGGTCGCTGCTCCGTGACGAGGAGCCTTCAGCCTGTTGAGGGCACAGAGTCCCGTCTGTGTGATGAAAATGTCCGTTTGCCAAGGGGAGCACTCGAACCCCGTGCTGTGGTGGGACGTGGCCCCCCAGCCCCGTGTTATGCACGCGGGGTCGTGGGCGCGGAGGGAGACAGGCCTCTCCATCCCTCCGTGTCACCTTCTGTGTCAGTGTCCTGGGCGGAACAGCAGGAGCTTATCGTCTGACGGTTTTGGGGCCACGAGCCTGGAGCGTAGGCGCTGGCAGGGCCGTGCTCCCCCCGAGGCTGTGCGGGGGACCCTTCCGGCCTCTCCCAGCTCCTGGCACGTAGCCTCCTCTCTCCAGTCTTCGCGGCCAGTGTCTTTGGACCTCTCTTTGCTCTGTCCTCACGCGGCCTCCTCTGTGTGCGTGTCCGACCTCCCTCTTTCCCACCACTTTCCCGCCTCTTTCCCACCACTCCGTTTACTGCCCACCCGGACCACCGGGCCGTCCTCCCATCTCCAGACCCGCGCCTTGACCACACCTGCAGAGGCCCTCTCTCCTCCTTGGCAGGTCCCGGGGACCAGGAGCTGCTCTCCCGATGCCCTGATGTTACTAAGCTCACCGCACCCTCTCCGAGGTCGGGGCGTGGGGTTGGTGGGGATCAGAAAGGCCGGGAAAAGTCTTTGGGCCTTCGAGGAGGGATTGGGACTCTGCTGCGGGGCCTGAAGGCCCTTCCCGGTGCTTTGCTTTATGCCTCCCGGCCCCGTCTTGGCCCACTGGGGGCACCACCAGGAGAGGCGGGGCCGGGCGACTCCCGGGCGGGGCGGGTGGTGGCTGTGCCCTCGGCATTTCTAAGGCAGAGATCGTGGTAGTAAGGCCCTCCCGGGTTGTGGCGCGGATACACACGAGGATTGCAGCCCAGGTGGAAAGTGTCCCTCCGGAGGCACACAGCGCCTGCTCCGTGAGGCCGGCCGCCTGTGCGGCGAGTGCCTGGCCGCGGCTTCCTCGCCAGAGGAGGGCCTCTCCTTCCAGGCTGCGGCCTCCACGCCTCGCCTGCGGCCCCTGCAGCCGTAAGAATTGTTACGAAATAGGGCACCTGGGGGCTCAGTCGGTTGAGCGCCCGACTCCTGGTTTCGGCTCCGGCCATAATCCTGCAGTTGGTGAGTTCAAGCCCCGCATCGGGCTCTGTGCTGACCGTGTGGAGCTGCTTGGGATTTTCTCTCTCTCCCTCTCCCTCTCACCCTCTCTCCCTCCCCTCTCTCTCTGCCCCTCCCCTGCATTCTCTTTGTATCAAAAATAAAAATAAATACACTTAAAAAAAGGAATTATTATGAAATATACTTTCCGTACACAAGAGCATGTAACCTACACATCCAGTGGACAGAACAGTGCCCAGCCTCGTTTACAAAATGGGATGTCACGGGACCGATTCTTCGGTCTCTGTACCCTGCACCCCTCCCCGTCACAGGGACTGGCCCTCTACCTTCTAGATGTGTCCCACAGTTCCTGCCTTTTCTTTAAGGGGTCCCTACTCTGGAAATTTCCATTTGTTTAGTCTTGCTGCTTTCGATCTGAGGATGAAGTGAGGACCACTGAACAAGTTCCTTGCTGACCTGCCGTTCTGGCGTGGGGGTGCACGCGTGCCGCTGAGAGTGGCTGTGCCTCATGGCTTCCAGTGTGGGTGTCACTGTGGAACTCTGTCCCGTGGTGTAGACACCAAGGCGCACTGGTCTGACCTGCTCAGGGCACTGGCGGTTCTGGGCACGATGTCGCCCTGAGCGTTCCCGGGTGTGTTGTTCCGGGCCGTGAGCCAGAGCCTCCGAGGGTGTGCATCTGGGGGTGCCATGGCTGGGTGGCGGGGAGAGTCAGCCGAACCTACGTAAGTAACGCCCGGCCGTGGTTTCCAAAGTGCTTGTGCCCGCTGACACGCCAGCAGTGGACAAGGTCGATTGTCCTGTGTGTGTGCAGGAGTGTTTCCAACTCTGTGCCTCCTGTCTCAGGGAGGAGGCGACCCACCCCTTCATGTGACCTCATGCCTCTCCTGCTGGACGTCAGGCTGGGCCCGAGGCTCACTTGTCTCATGGGAATGACTGGAATGGTCGCCTGGTCTGGCTTCGGGAGGATCAAGTTCCCATCAGCGGTGAGACCTGCCTGTCCCCTGAGACCCTCCTCTGGCCTGGGTCTCCTCATGGGAAGCCAGCCCGCAGCCTGCTGTGTAGAATGAACACGGAGTGAGTGTCCCTGCACCTGAGACCCGGGGACGGTCCCTACTACAACATGGCCTGATGGACACCACGTCTGTGTCAACGTGGATTTTGCCAGATTCTGGAGTATCCCGTGGAGGCTGTCATTTGCTCTCCCAAATCAGTAATGGAGTTGAGGTTTTCTTTCCTTTTGTTTTGTTCTGTTTCTGACGGCTCGTGGTTTTGCTTCCGTGGCCTGCCTTCTGCTCCATTCTCCACTGTGCTATTCCTATTTATTTTCTGACTTCCGGAATCTTAGGGAGTCTAGACCCTGCTCGTCAGTTGCATGTGTTACAGACACCTGTCCCCATTTCACACATTGTCTCTTCACCCTCGTTATGGTGTCTTCAGACAGCAGAAATTCTTATTTTTAAATTCTTAATTTTAAAGTTAGATCGATCAGTTTTTCTCCCTGGGTTGTGTTTTTCACATCTGTTTGTGAGAAACCCTTTCTTACCCTAAGGCCATGGTGGAATCTTCTGTATTTTCTTCAACTGTGTATACATTTTCCCTTTTCGCTTAGAGGTCGTGATGGGTCTGGCATTTCCTTTTGATTACTGATTGGGGATGTAGAACGGACCGAAATTTATCTTTTCTTGTACGTATGCAAGCAGTCATCTTACTTCTGTTTGTTGAGTGGCCTGTTGTTTCCCTGCTCACTTCTGATGGGGTTTCTGTCCCTTCTCGAGCTCTTCTGAGTGTGTCACACAGGTGTGGCCAGGGTCCATGGGTCAGCTCCGGCCCCTGCACCACAGTTTAATGGATGATGTGCTCTGCCACCAGCAGGGGCCCTTCTCCCCCTGCCCCCCATCTCCTGCTTTTACCTCCTTTTGTGTATTGGACGTTTTCTTGGCAAATCTTGGCTCTTTAGTTCTCTATGTAAATTTTAGAATTCGCGTATCAGGTTCTATAAAGGTTCCATAGGATTTTAATAGGAATTTAATAGGAACTTCTGCATTGATTTAGAATTACTGCAGTGTCTCTGACCCTGACCCTCCTTAAACACGACATTATGTACGTGCATGCCATCGGAGACAAACAAAGCTGGACACTAATTAGAGTGGACAAGACAGATTTTAATCAGTAACACACTACCACAAAAGGGAAAGAGTCCGGCATGAAGTAACCTTGACTTCCAGGGGCTTGGGAATTTAACTTAATTAATTAATTAATTTTTTGTGGTGTGTTGAGTTTCTTTTCTTTTTTCATCTTATTTTTTAAAGTCTTTGTTTTACTTCCAGTTAGTTAACATAGGGCATCACATTAGTTTCAGGCATACAGTGCGGCGATTGAACACGCCCGTGCATTACTCCGTGCTCATCACGACAGGTGCGCTGCTTCATCCCCCTCACCCGTTTCCCTCCGCCCCACCCACCTCCCTGTGGTAATCACCAGTTTGTTCTCCAGAGTCGAGAGTCTATTTCTTGGTGTGCCTCTCTCCCTCTCTCTTTTTCCCCCTGTGCTCATTTGTTTTGTTTCTTAAATTCCACATATGAGTGAAGTCATAGGATCCTTGTCTTTCTCTGACTTATTTCACTTCACATCGTACTCTCTAGCTCCATCCACGTCACTGCAAATGGCAAGATTTCATTCTTTTAGATGGCTGAGTAATATTGCAGTGTGTGTGTGTGCGCGTGTGCGTGTGTGTGCGTGCGTGTGTGTGCGTGCTTGTATACCATCTTCTTTATTCATTCATCTATCGATGAACACTTGGGCTGTTTCCACATCTTGGCTATTGTAGATGCTGCTGCTAGAAACATAGGGTGCATGTATCCCTTTGAATTAATATTTCTGTATGATTTGGGTAAATAGCCAGTAGTGTGATTACGGTATCCTACAGTAATTGTATTTTCATTTTTTGAGGAACCTCCATGCTGTTTTCCACACTGGCTGTACCAGTTTGCATTCCCAGCAACAGTTTTCTTTTTTAGTGGTGTCTTTATCTAGTTTTGGTATCAGGGTGATGCTGTCCTCATTGAATGAATTTTCTGGGATAGTTTGAGAACAATAGGTATTAACTCTCCTTTAAATGTTTAGTAGAATTCTCCTGTGAAGCCATCTGGCCCTGGACTTTTGCTTGTTGGGAGTTTTTTGATTACTGATTCCATTTTTTTTCTGGTTATTGGTCTCCTCAAATTTTCTCTTTACTGTTTCAGATTTGATAGTTTATATGTTTCTAGGAATTTATTCATTTCTTCTCACTTGTCAAGTTTGTTGGCATGTAGTTTTTCATAATATTTTCATAATTGTTTATATTTCTGTGGTGGTGGTGGTGATTTCTCCTCTCTCATTTGTGATTCTGTTTGAGTCCTTTCTCTCTTTTTCTTGGTAAATCTGGCTAAAGATTCATCAATTTTATTGATTTTTTTCAAAAAACCAGCTTCTGGTTTCATTGATCCATTCTATTGTGTTTTTTGTTTTTGCTTTTGCTTTTAGTTTCTGTAACATTTATTTCTGCTCTAACATTTATTTACTTATCTAACATCTATAACATTTATTTCTTCTATTTCCTTCCTTCTGCTGCTTTTAGGTTCTGTTTGTTGTTCTTTTTATACCTCTTTTAGGCGTAAAGTTAGGTTGTTTAGTTTTCTTGCTTCTTGAGATAGGCCTGTATTGCTCTACCCTTCCCTCTTAGGACCACTTTTGATGCGTCCCAGAAGTTTGGACCATTGTGTTTTCATTTTCATTTGTTTCCATGTACTTTTAAAATTCCTTCTTTTATTTCCTGGTTGACCCATTCATTGTTTAGTAACGTGTTATTTAACCTCCATGTATTTATGGTCTTTCCAGATTTTGTGGTTGATTTCTAGTTTCATAGTGTTGTGGTCAGAAAGGATGCATGGTGTGACTTTGATCTTGAATTCATTGCATCTGGTTTTGTGGGATGATATGTGATCTGTTTCTTGTGAACTTAAAAAGAATGTGTATTCTGTTGTTTTAAGAATAGAATGTTCAGAATATATCTGTTCCCATGTGTCATTCAAAGGCATTGTTTCCTTATTGATTTCTGTTTGGATGATCTGTCTGTTGATGTCAGTAGGGTATTGAAGTCCCCTACTATTATTATATTATTATTGATTAGTTCCTTTATGTTTGTTATTAACTGTTTTACATATTTGGATGTTCATATGTTGGGTACATAAATATTTACAGTTATTATATCTTCTTGTTGGATTGTCCCCTTTATTGTCCTATAGTGTACTTCTTTGTCTCTTATTGCAGTCTTTGTTTTAAAATCTATTTTGTCCAATATAAGTATTGCTTCTCTGGCTTTCTTTTGACATCGTTTTGCATGATAGATGTATCTCCATCCCCTCATGTTCAAGCTTCAGGTGTCTTTAGGTCTAAAATGAGTCTCCTGTAGGCAATACATACATGGATCTTGTTTTTTTTTGTCCATTCTGTCACCTTGTGTCTTTTGTTTGGAGTGTTTAGTCCATTTACATTCGAAGTAATTATTGATAGATATGTATTTATTGCCATTTTATCCTTTGTTTTGTGGTTGTTTCTGAGTATTTTCTCCGATCTTGTCTTTCTTCCATGGTTTGATGGTTTTCTTTAGTGATATATTTGTATATCTCTTTATTCTTTGTATATTTATTAGTGGTTTTTGATTTATGGCTGCCATTAGGTTTGTCTATAACCTCTTTCTCACAGAGAAGTCTGTATTAAGTTGATGCTCATTTAAGTTTGGATCCATTCTTTATTCCTTTCCTCCCCATGTTTTAGGTATATTGTGTCATATTTTACATCCTTTTATTTTGTGAGTTCCTTGATGGATGTTTTACAGAAATATTCATTTTTACAGCTTTTGTGTTTCTCACCTATATACTGTCTCTTTTGGTCTCTCCTTTCTACCCAAAGAGTCCCCTTGAATATTTCTTGCAGGGCTTGCTTGGTGGTCATAAACTCCTTTAGTTTTTGTTTGTTTGGAAAACTCTTCATGTCTCCTTCCATTCTGAATACAAGCCCTAATGGATAGAGTATTCTTGGCTGAAGATTTTTCCAATTCAGCACTTTGAATACATGCTACCCCCTTGTGGCTTACCAAGTTTCTGTTGAAGAATCTCCTGCTAGTCTTATGGGTTTTCCCTTATAAGTTACTGACTTATTTTATCTCATCTCTTTTAAGATTTTTTTCTTTATCACTACAGTTTGCAAATTTAATTACAACATGTCTTGGCATGAGTCTGGTTTTATTGATTCTGATGAGAGTTCCCTGTGCCTCCTGGATCTAGATATCTGTTTCCTTTCCCAGATTAGGGAAGTTTCCAGCCAATATTTCTTTAGAATAACACAATGAACACTCACATGCCCTTCACCTGGTCTCACTACTTGTCAGCATCTTTCACATTTGCTTCCCCTCTCTCTCTCTCTCTCTCTCTCCCTCCCTCCCTCCCTCCCTCCCTCCACATATGTAGGTGCATATATCATGTCACTTCATTTCAAGTTGTATCAGCTAAGAACAAAAAATATATAAACACAACATGATTATCACACTCATGAAATTTAACATTGATATAATAGTATTCCTTTTCCTATATGTAATCCAAATTCAAATGTCACTGATTATCTAATAATATTTGTTGTCGCCCCCCTTTGTCTGATTTAGGAGCCTATTAAGGGTCACACACTGCACCGCACTGCCACAGAACCTTGGTCTTCCTTAACCTGGCTGTTCCTGAGGCTGTTGAATTGCCGGTCCGCTATCAGATTCATTTGACAAGGGCCCTGCCTGGAGGGATATGTCTCTTCCCTTTGCATCACATTGGGAACCGTGTGGTTTGTCGCATTACTGGGATGTGAAGCTTGACCACTTGGCCATTACATTTTCCTGATTTCTACATTATACGTGTGTCTTCCCTCACTTTCTAATAAGTGATTTTTGAGGTGATTCTTTGAAGGGCTGCGAGTATCCTGTTCCCCCCAGAGTCTTTCACCTAAGGTTGGGGCAGCCATTGATGAATTTCGTTTGAATCATTACTGTGCCAGAGCCAAAATAGTGATTTTCTGTTTTCGTAATTTATTCCTTATTCATCAATTGTATTTTTCTATCCTAAGGGCCTTCTTCCCCATTCTTTAATAATTTTCGTATCCGAATGATTCACTTTGAAGACTTCTAGTCCATTCTGTCATGATTTATTTTGCTGTTCAAATCATTCCAACTTCAGCCAATGGGACCCTCTTCAAGCTGGCACCTGGGTCCTCTGTCGGGTCCCAATCACTGTTTGAGAAACCAGAAGTATCTGGTAAAAATTTCGTCTATTTGCTTTTTGCTTACGTACCTGATTTTGCTATACTGATCTTGCTTCCAGCAACCTTGCTTAACTCTTCACTTTGTTTTAATCATACCTCTATGCACAACGACAGTTTCATTTCATTTTTTCCAAATATCTTTTTATTCTTTTGTTATTGAGCTGGCTACAACTTTCTAGACAAGGCTAATCCTATATAAGAAGACATTACATTACAAAAAGCACTATATTATCTCCTTCCTAATTTTGAAGTTTCAACATGAAATAATGATGTTTGTTGTGGATTATTAGTTGCTGTCTTTTCTTCTATTAAAGAAGGTCTCTCTTCTTAATCACTGGGGTGTTTTTTAAAATCCCTAATAGCATTTGAGTTTTACCAAAGAGTTTGTTCTGCATTTGTGAAGGTGATTTTAAGTTTTTTTCCCTTTTGATATATGAATGTGGTAAATCACAATAGTATCATTTGCATGAGAATCTTTCCTACGTTATTGGCATAAACTTTATTCGGTATTTTAAGTACACCCTACACTCAGTTTAGCAACATTTTGGTTAGCCTCTTGGCACGCGTGCATGAGATTGGCTTCTGTTATTCCCGTGCCATATTTCTCTGTTTTTCATTGTCTAGTTGTCTGAGCTCTTTGTGTTTCAGTAGTGTGTGCATCTGCTCTCGAATGTATGGAGAGCAGGCTTGTGTAACCTGGGCCTGTTTTGGGCGCAGCGTGTCATGGGGAGCCACTGCTCCACAGTGCGTCTCCACTCACGTGTCTGGGACTTTGTCAGACACGTGAGTCTGACGTGGGTCGCCTGGCACCGAGAGACCCTCCGGCGGCAGGTCCAGACCTCACAGAGCCGAGGTGGGTGAGGGAGGCTGCGTCACGGGAGGTCAAGTCTTGCCCCTGGGGGTCACCGAGCCCCTGGGAGCAGCGTATCCCTTTGGGGTCACCTAGCACCGGGGGGTTGCCTAGCCCCGCAGTGCGGCCCAGCCTCCCGCCGGGGGTCAGCCAGCCTCTCAGGGTGGCCTAGCTCAGGGGTGCGCCTTTGGGCCCGGGTGCCGTCATGCCACGCCTTCCCTCGAGTGTCTGGGGGGCTCTGCTGTCTGCGCTGAGCTCCCCGCATCCAGGGCTGGGCTGTGAGGGGGGAGGGGCGTTCTAAAGATCCTACCGGAGGGGGAGGGGAGCTCTAAGGACGCTGACTGGAGGAGAAACACCGTCTGTGGGAGGGATCTGTCATGCTCCCTGCTGTTTGTTTTCTTCCCGGGTACCAACAGAGGCAGGCATGTCCCACACTTGCAAGACCTAAGATTTTCATCCTAGTGCCTTCTAACAAGAGAGTTCCTTAATTGTGTCCACAGAGCCAACGGGGGGGGGGGGGCGCTGGGAGCCTGGCCCCCGAGTGCCGGGCACACCCCAGCTGCAGGAGTGGTCGGTGTGTGAGCGAGGGCCAGCCTGTGTGCGTGCGCACAAACGTGAGTCTTTGTGAGTGTGTGCGCGAGTGTGCGCATGTGCGTGAGACTGGTGCGTTGCGAGCGTGAGCAAGTGTATGTGAGCGGCAGTGTGCTGAGTGCATGCGTGTGTGTGTATCTGCACGTGGGTGTGTGCGCACCGTCATCAGCGTATGAGTGTAATCGGTTGTGTGTGTGTGCGTGTGAATGAGAGTGTGCATGCATGTGTACGTGTGAGACTTGTGTGTGGGCGTGCATGTGGATCAGCGGGCGCGTGAGTGTTGTGTGTTTGAACGCGTACATTCGTGTGTGCACGTGTGAGAGACCACGTGTGTGTGCACACGCGTGTGCGTGGAGCAGAGGCGGGGAGTCGGAGGCGAGCCGTGCCTGTCCCCGTGGGCCCTCGCCTGCCCTCCGCAGCTCCCGCCCCGCCAGCCGGGTTGCCTGCCATCCTGGGAGCCCGCCCTGGCGCCCCGATCCCTGCCTTGGCTGAGCTGTTCTTTGTGTCTGCAGGCCCTGCTCGCCCCACTCCTCTGCGAGCCGAGATCCTCCTCCGTCTTCCAGATGCAGATGAAGTGCGCTGTTGTCCCTGATGTATCCCAGCTGGGGATAAACCGTGCTTCCTCTTCTAAGACTTGGCGCGGCTGCCTTGAATTATACATGTGCGCAGCGAGGGCTCCTCTAGGACCAGGATTATGACTTATTTATCTTCACACTCCCCTGTAACTCTCTCCGACCCGGTACCTCAGGCAGCGTCTGGCACGTCGAAGGTGCTCGATAATTATTCATGAAACTGGGTACGAACTGCTCCTCCTTACTTGTGTGTTTAGTGACATTGTTCAGTTCAGGGGTAAGTGACGCAATCCGGGGAGAAACGGGGCTTTGCTGCCTTCCGCCCCGAGGCTGAAATAGTCCAGTCCCCTCTCACTGCCCGTCTTGCTGCCTCCTCCTGGCTGCTCTCACGTGGGCTGCTGTGCCGTCCCAGCCCCTTCTGCTGGGGGTGGGGGGGCAGGTGCACGGGGGCATCCGAGCAGCGCCCCCAGGTGTGGGCAGGGACGTGGCTTCTGACACGCCCCACGCAGCTCTGTCTTCTGGTGGGAGAGTTCGTGGAGGGGCTTGGGAAGTGGCTGCCGGACCCGGCCGTGCCTGGAATCCTCCCCGGGGGCGCTGGGTATGTTCAAAACAAAATTAATTGCAGTTCGTGGTGATCACGCACGTATCGAATGCCACACTCGGAGTCTCAGATTACTGTTGTAAAAACGTGACTGTCAGAACTCTGGGAAGACCGACAGAGTGCCTGGGCTCCCCTTCTCTGAAGACAGAACGCCCCTGAAACAGTGTGACTTTGTGCTCGCGGGGCCTCGCGGAACAGCAGCCACCTTGCTAGGTCCGGTCTGGTCTCGGCTGGTGGGAATTCGAGGTGTAGATTTGCATATTATGATGATTGGATTCAGTCGCGTTTAGACTTATTTAGCACCTGGCGGGAGGCACTCATTCTGTGGGCAGTGAGTTCGACACCTGAAGTTGTGGAGGCATCTTCCTGTCTCAGGGGACGGGATCGGCGTCCTCACCAGCTCGCCCACCAGCGCTCTAGCACCCGGGCCCTGGGAAGCTCCGAGATCACAGCCGTTCCCCTCACCACTTTGTTTTTTTCAATTCCTGGTAAGACGTCTCTGAGAGACCTTTGCTGTTCCCAAGTTGTTGGTGGCAAAAGGGAAGTCAGCGGGGTTACGTGATCCCCCAGGATGCGCTGCCGGCTTGGGGTCCCCCAGCTGGGTCCCGACCCTAACTGGACAAGAGCGTCCAGGCACCCCCCCCCCACCCCCCACTGCCACGGGCCACTTTGCACTTGTTTGTGTGACTTAAGCCACCCCAAACCTTGGGACTCATGAGTCTTCAAGTACAGCTTTTACTTCAAAGCTCCTGTCTCTGCCGGGTGATGATCTTTCTGGGTGTTCTTGGTTCCCACCCCCCCCGCACACCCCCAGATCTTCCTTCACACCTGGCTGGAGAAGGTCCTGCCTTCTATCTGTGCTCAGCATTGTGTGTTGCTTCTCATACGGACTTTGGTGCCTGAGACCTGGCATTAGAATCATTCTCACGTGGGGCACGGCGTGGGGACAGCCTAGTTAAGGGGAAGGACGTGCCCACATCATCTCTGCTCTGCCTGCAGTCCTCGGAACCCTGCTTGGAATGTTGTGAATTGAAAGTGAATTGTAAACATATTTGTTGGGTACGTGAAAGGAGGGGTGTGTTTCCATAGGCGGGAGAGTGTGCTTTCAGTGTGTGCTTTCGTGATCCGTGATGTGTCGTCCGCACCCACGAGGGTAACGTGGCGTTGCTGCAATTGTTGTAACTGTTACAGACACACGAGACGCTCCCAAGCAGTGCAGGCATAGTGTTCTCTATTTCGACGCCTCGGACCACGGAAATGGGAACTTCCCGACCCCTTGATGCCCACAGATAGAGTATTCATGCCAGGATGGAGAGATCAGAGAAATCTCCAGACCCCATTTTCTGATAAGGAAACTATACCCCGGAGATGGGACGAAGAACCCAGACCTTCTGGCTCCTGGATAAGCACATTTCCTGCTCATAAGAAGATAAATTTAGTTGTGGTCTAATGTAATGGATCATGTCGATGGGGTGTAATGCTGAGTCACTGCAGTATTGTTCAGTGTGGGCAAATGACCTGAAGAGATATTGATTAGGAAGCCCTTTTACAGGTAGAATGTACAGAAGACTGAGAGGCAGGGAGCACTTCTTAAAGTATAATTCACAGGACTTACAGCACAAATTATTACAATTAATTTCCGAATCGTGGAACTCTTGGCTATATTCTAGTCCTAGAGAGTGTGGCGCGCGTGTGTGTATTTGCCTGCATCTGTGTGCACATGTATATGTGTGCACAGGTATGTGTGTGTGCACGTGTGTACAGGTATGTGTGTGCATGTGCATGTGTGCACAGGTGTGTGTGCATGTGTACACAGGTGTGTATGTATGTATGCACAGGTATGTGTGTGCATGTGTATATGTGTGCACATGTATGTGTGTGCATGTGTGCACCGGTATGTGTGCATGTGTGTATGTGTGCATAGGTATGTATGTGTGTGCATGCACGTGTGTGTTTATACATTGGCTTCATAAAAAACTGCAATGGTTGTGAGCTCTCATCTTTCAACGTATAATTTTGGGGTTCTGAGTCATCCGCCCTCCATTTTTAATCGCAGTAGTCACACCCTAGAGCAGTCCTCGTGTTTTGTGCTGCACGGACACGCTGACATCAGTCCTTCTGAGCCAGCACTGCCAGATGAAGAGCCAGCAGTCATTGTTGGGTTGGTTATTCAGTGGCATGAATCAGCCTGACCTCTTTTTGTGTCCTACAGGAAAGGGGTTTACATGACGTGGAGAATGGATCTGGATTCTCAACAGAAAGATCTTGAAGGGAAGGGGTCCAGGGGATTCCAGGCCCCTCTCTTGGAGCAGTGTTTACTCTACAAGGTCAGGTACACATGGTGGCCCGGTAGCTGCCTTTGTCCTTCATCTCGTGCATCACTACCTCTTGTAGGAATCCAGATACTGCCAACTCTAAGATGCTCTCCTGGGGGGTAATGACATTCCCCAAGAGTCTGATTGAGTTAGGGTTCTGTAATAGGGTTGGCAGGGAAAGATTCACAGATAACACGTTATGGCATCTCTCCCCACAAGGATCTTACCGGAGAAGTTAGAGAAAGGAAATATAAACTTTTTGTCAAACGATAGAAGTAACACAGGAGAACTCAAGTTGAAGACAATTGGAGGCAAACTAAGTCTTTCCCTGTCCCAATACCAAATGAAATAAATAAAAGCAAAAACCAAAAATTGCACAAATATTCATTGGCAACAATTAAATATTCACTCTAACTCATACATTTTTTAAATTTATTTATGTTGAGAGGGAAAGAGAGAGAGAGAGAGAGAGAGAGAGAGTGAGCAAGCAAGCAGGAAGGGCAGAGAGAGAGGTAGAGAGAGAGTCCCAAGCAGGCTCTACACCATCAGCACAGAGCCTGTTGCAGGGCTCAAACCTATGAATCGTGAGATCATGACCTGAGCTGAAACCAAGGGTCGGATACTCAGCCACCCAGGCGCCCCTCTCACTCATAATTTTTTTAAATGAGCAGCCACGTACAGGAACAGAACTCTGACACAGCTCATCCTACCGTGTGTCCGAACCCCACTGTACCCACCCTGAAGCAGTGCAAGGAAAAACGGGTGACTCATGCGCTCTTGGAATCTCACCACATCCCCAATTCAGAGGCAAAGTCAGCTGTGGGTGTGAATAGCCAGTGTGTTCAGGTGGACTGGTGGGAGTACCGGTTCCGAGCCACAGAGGAGTCAGGGGTGATGGTGGATGCATTTCACGTAATAGTTGACTTCAAATGTTGCACTTGCTAACGAGCTTCCTAAGTGAGTATGACATAAAGACATTTCAGGTACGCAGGTAATTCTTGCTAAGAGAGCTACCGAAGGATGTACTTCAGCAAGAAGCAAACCAAACCTGGTGGGGGGGGAACTGGCAGAGACGAGCGATGGTGACGAAAGACAGAAGTAAATTGTGTTGGTGTGGAGGTGTTGTAGGTGGTTTTTCATAACCTCAAAGCGCGGTGGGTTGAAAGTACTGGGCGAGAATACCGCGGAGTCTGGTCGAGGGGGTCTGCAGGGAAAGGATGGGTTCGTAAGTGTTCCTCTCGTTTGGGGGGAGGGTACGGAAATTGACCAACCTTATACTCGTTAGAAAATGCAAAGGATTGGCAAGTTAGAAAAAAGAAAGGTAACCACTAAACCGGTAGGATGGAATATAAGAGTTCCAGGCAAGTAGAGGAAAACGAGGGACTGAAAAACAATGACTCCTCAAACAGAAGACAGAGAAGGAGAAATCAAATGAAAAATTAAAAATAGCCAATGGAAAATACACAAGAAGGCAGTAGAAATGTATCAGTAATCACAGTAAGTGAAAATATAAAATTCGCTTATGTTTCGTCTAAGAGACAGAGGCCTGATGCTGAAAACAGGTTGCTGAATGCAATTTATAAGACATGCTTAAAACATTGATTAAATATCATGTGATAGGAAAATGTATACAAGAAAAATATTACCTAGAAATTAATATAGCCATTTTAATATGGAAAGAAATACATTTTTAGGGGAAGTTCTAGATAACATGGATCACAAAAGAAATAATCTATCAGTAACTCACTGCAGTTACAAACTTGTATGCGCCCAGCTTACAGCCTTACAAAACATATGACAAAATTCAACAGAATTACAAGTAGAAATTGAAAAATCCATACTGAGTGGGGACTACTAGCAGGTGTCTCAGAAACTGATAGATGAAGTTGACAAGAAGTAAAGTTACAGGTTATTTAAATAGTAAAATTAATCTTGATTGTATACACTTAGATATGCCAGCAATAAATACAGCATGTACATTTTTACTGATGAATAGAAGATTTAAGAAAAACTATTTATAAGGGGGCCACCAAGGCATTGTCAATAAATTCATGAATAAAGACCATCTTTGATGATAATAGTACAATAAAATTATAGCAGAAAAAGTATACATTTGTATACTCCCCAAACTGTACATTTGCAAACTTGCATTTGTTAAAAAATCATAGTAGTTGTGATATCCCATTTACATACACTTATTATTTTATTTTTTAATTAGGTTTTTGGGCGCCTGGGTGGTGCAGTCGGTTAAGCGTCCGACTTCAGCCAGGTCACGATCTCGCGGTCCGTGAGTTCGAGCCCCGCGTCAGGCTCTGGGCTGATGGCTCAGAGCCTGGAGCCTGTTTCGGATTCTGTGTCTCCCTCTCTCTCTGCCCCTCCCCTGTTCATGCTCTGTCTCTCTCTGTCCCAAAAATAAATAAACGTTGAAAAAAAAATTTTTAATTAGGTTTTTAATTTTAATTCCAGCGTAGTTAATATACAATGCTGTATTAGTTTCAGGCGTACAATATAGTGATTCAACACTTCTGTACCTTACTCAGTGCTCATCCTGAGACGTGTTCCCTTCATCCCCATCACCTTTCACCACCCCCCACCCACCTGCCCTCTGGTGACCATCAATTTGTTCTCTGTAGTCTGAGTCTGTGTCTTGTTTTGTCTCTCTCTCTCTCTCCCCCTCTCTCTTTTTTTTTCTTTTGTTCATTTGTTTCTTAAATTCCACAGGAGTGAGATCACGTGGTATTTGTCTTTCCCTGATTTCGCTCAGCATTATTCTCGCTAGCTCCAAGCTGTCGCACCCATTTACCTAGAATTACATGTGTGTGGATGCATGCGTAAGGACACGTGAAGGGCATCCACGAAGGATAATTATCAACAGTAGATGGTCATTTCAGAGTGCTGAAAAACATTTGTTTACATTCCTTATTATTTTTTCTTTAGTCCTTGTGTTTCCATTGAATATGTTTCTTCATAGAATTTTTATTGTGAAAATGATTCTAAATATTTATGTTTTTAAAATAAAGTTGAAGTGTGAATTATTGTGTATTGAACAACAGTGAACACCCTGTGGAACAAAAGAGTGAAGGGAAGCTTATACCCTTAAGCACACGTATTGAAAAATGATTGATTAATAAACTGTTAATTAAAGAAAATAGAAAAAGAACGGTTGAACAGTTCCAAATAAAGTGTAAGGGGGGACGCCTGGGCGGCTCAGTCGGTTAAGCGTCCGACTTCGGCTCAGGTCATGATCTCGCGGTCCGTGAGTTCGAGCCCCGCGTCGGGCTCTGTGCTGACAGCTCAGAGCCTGGAGCCTGTTTCGGATTCTGTGTCTCCCTGTCTCTCTAACCCTCCCCCGCTCACGCTCTCTCTCTCTCTCTCTCTCAAAAATAAATAAACTTTGGGGAAAAAGAATACAAAAATAAAAGAAACCACCAGGACCACTAAAGATGGGTTAAAAAATAGTAGTTCCTCCAAAAATTAAAATGAAAATATTAATTTAAATAAAAACAGAGACAATCTGTATAAAGCAATATTAGAAACACGCAGACACATGGGGGTATAACCACAAATTCCACGGAGGTTACAAAGAAAGAGAATACAGGCTCTCGGAGCTTGCTGGGATCCCAGTCCCGCCGTCCACGCCGGCGCAAGGCAGGCTGGTTGACCCTGACAGAGCATGGGTACCGTGGCGTTTATCCGCTGCCTGTGTAGGCCACCCCACATTAGTTCGCTGGCTGGCCCCTGTACACCTGTCGTAGTGACATTTAGGAGGACGCAGGATGAACCCCCACAGCCACGGCCTGAGAAACAGTTTGCTGGGGCGATTATCGCTGCATTATTAGTTTGAATTTGGATATTTGCTTAGAGCAAAGCCCGGGATTGGTGCTCGGCCCCTTTCTTCATCGTCTCCATTTGTAAATCAAATAACTGCATTCCCAGCTCTCCAGGTCTTAGCCCGATTGTCTTCTGAGCAGGGATTAGTGAGCACAACTAATGTGCGAAGGAGTCATGAGGCGGGAAGGAGAGGAAAAACCCAGATGCTGGAGCAGACTTATCTTCCAATAACCTGGCAGGCAATCTAATCTATCCTCATGAATGCGAGTCCCAGGAGGTAACTAGCACATGAATATTTTAAGCGTTTCGGTCTGCTATTGATTTGTGGCCTGTCAGTATCCAACCGGTTAATTTAATTTGATGCAAAAACATAAGGAATTGGGGGCAAACCAGCGTCTTCGAGCAGAGAGGTAGGGCACCGTGAGTTCATGGTCGGAGGGAAGACCTCACCACCTACCGGCAGGAAGAAAGCGTGAGGGCAGCTCGTGCCTTCTGGCCCCATTCTTTGGGAAGGTGGGCTCTCGTGCAAGGTTTGGAGACAGGGAAAGTTCTTTTCTTTGCCAAAGATGACGCGATGACTCGTGTACACACAAAAAGTCTGAATTACGCAAAGGGCTGGCCATAGTCAAGCCAAGCGTGAGTAGCCAATTTCTATCAGCTTGTTTTACAAACCTAATTAGCTTTTTAAAACGGGCTTTTATCCTAATGCTCCCCCTAATGCTCCAAGTTCTATGCCTGAACACAGGGTGGGTTTCGTGGGCTCTGCAGAGTTAGAACGCCAGAGGAGAAGTTCACATCCGCAGGCAGGCGAATTTGATTTCTTTGGTTGCTCTTCGGTTTATACTACTTGTTCTTAAGTTACTTTATCATTAAAAAAAATGTTTATTTATTTTTGAGAGAGAGAGAGAGAAACAGAGCACGAGTCGGGGAGGGGCAGAGAGAGAGAGGAGACACAGAATCCGAAGCAGGCTCCAGGCTCCGAGCTGTCAGCACAGAGCCCAATGTGGGGCTGGAACTCACGAGCCATGAGATCATGACCTGAGTTGAAGTTGGACGCTTAGCCCACTGAACCACCCAGGTGCCCCACTTCCTCATTTTTTTAAACATCAATAGTTTACTATTGACAACATCAATAGTAACAAAATAGTTGCCCCATTCCCAAACACTCCTACTGTTTTTCTTTTTTCAGACAAGGAATGGCTTTTGTGACATCAGTCCCCAGACCCAGGTAGGAGTTTAGCAAAGAATCCTGTGTCCTTTTGGGGCACCTGGGTGGCTCAGTCGGTTGAGCGTCTGACTTTGGCTCAGGTCACAATCTCACCGTTCGTGAGTTCGAGCCCCGCGTCGGGCTCTGTGCTGACAGCTCGGAGCCTGGAGCCTGCTTCCGATTCTGTGTCTCCCTCTCTCTCTGCCCCTCCCCCGCTCACACTCTGTCTCTGTCTGTCTCTCTCTCGAGAATAAATAAACATTAAAAAAAGAAGAAGAAGAAAAATCCTGTGTCCTCTTGAAGGAAAGTATCTCCCTTGAAAAAATGGTATCACATCCCCAGTTAAACAAAAATATGTTTGCACAAATAACAACTTCCATGTGCATTGAAGCATAGCTTATAAATGTGAAAGCTTGACCCTCCAAACTGTGACTCGAGAGAGGCAACTAGGAAATATATATCTTTCCCTATAAAGGTGAAGAAAGTCGGGCCCTGGAAGAGGAAGCTGCCAAGTAGGAAGACATTTTCTAAACCAAATGATGAGCAGCTTGGGGGGACAGAATTCTAATAGGGCTCCCAGATCCCCGCCCCCAGGTCTATACACCTGCATAATCCCCTCCCTTTAGATGTGGGAGACACCTGTAACTACAGTGAGACAGTCACTGCCCGGACTAGGTTGTGTGTGAAGACGTGGGTGAGGCAGTGACGACTCCCGTAACATTCTTACATTAAGTAAGACTCCTTCTTCACAGAGACTCTCCTGCTGGTCTTGAACAACCAGCCATGTGTGAGCTGCCCCTGCAGGGAACCATGAGCCAGGACCCGAGAGCCCCTCTCAGAGCCGAGTGTG
The DNA here is from genome assembly GCF_022837055.1 of Prionailurus viverrinus. Classification (NCBI taxonomy): domain Eukaryota; kingdom Metazoa; phylum Chordata; class Mammalia; order Carnivora; family Felidae; genus Prionailurus; species Prionailurus viverrinus. The sequence goes on from NW_025927604.1 coordinate 616,151, forward strand.
GTCCCCAGTGCACGACCAAGGGGATGGGGCCTCGCCAGACAGCCGCAAGGAAACAGATTCTGTCCACAACCACAGGGAGCCTGGAGGTGGTACATTCCCCCGTTGAGCCTTCAGATGAGGACATAGCCATCGGACACCTTGATTTCCACCTGCTAAGACCCTGAGCAGGGGACTCGGCTCAAATGGGCTGGACTCCTGACCACGAAACTGAAATGACAACAGGTGTTCACATCAGCCGCTACACTGTGCTATTTGTTACATGGTGATAGAAAACTGATGCATTTACCCAACTGCTCGAAGACAAGGCAGGGCCTCTTGGATTGCACATTTTGTGTTTAATATACTATACTAACCTGTTTCTGTTAAGGCTCACTGTTATAGAAACCCTAAGCACCTCCCCCTGTGCCCCGCAGTCAGTGGGGAAAAACCAGTACCTGCTTCTCTGGGCCCCCACTTCCCTTATGCCATCTTACACTTACAGGGGCCCAGAGAAGGAAGTGACTTGTCCCCATGTCACACAGGAGACAGCTAGGCTTGGTGGACAAGAGGTCCCAGTGCCGGAACCTCAGAGTCCTGGTCTTTCAATACGCCCGCCGTCTCCTGCAGCCTGGTCCCCTCCTCCCCGGTCGGGCGCTCCCTCCTCTGCTCATGTGGTTTTTCTGAGTGGTCACGGCATCACGGGTCCTTTGGGGGGCAGCACTGACCGAGGCTGTTGGGTTTCTTCCTCCAGGGCGGCCTGGCCCCTCAGGGCTGGTGCGCCTGTGAGGCGGGGCGCTCAGCAGGACCCCACAAAGCGTCTGGGAGACAAAGAGTCTGGGGAAGCAGAACAAGGGCCGAGGAGGTTCTGGGCGCCCACACCCCCCGCACAGCCTCAGAATGGGACTAAAAGCCGCTTTTGCTGGGGAGAAAACACCTCTGGTTTCTGTCGGATGGGAGAGCGACAATGATTCCTGTCCACTGAAGGGGAAACGGTGACCATTTTGGCATTTGTCGCCATTGAGTTGTCAACACGAATTTGTGCCTTCCCTCAATAGCAGTGGTTTTTACAAAGAGGAGGCTGCCTGGAGGACAGGGCTTGGGGCCAACCGGCCTCTACAACCGGCTCTCCCGCTTCCTACCTGCCTGACCGGGTCACTGTGTGGGCCTAGGGGGTTGCTGTCAGGGTCTGGCGGTCCCCCTTCAGACCGGACTCATCCGGTGTTTCTGGCCGCATAGTCTGTGTCTCTTCTTGGGGCTCTTTGTCCTCAGTGAAACCTGGGGGGGCAGATAACGATGCTGGGGGGCTGGAGCCCCCTCCCCAGCGCCCTCACCATCAGCTGGGGGGCTCTGAGGCACGTGCCTGCACCGAGAGTCAGGATGTCCCGCAGGATGAGGCCAGCCGTGCCCTCCCGGTGCACCCCTCGTGGCCGCCTTCCCTTCCCGGTGTGCCTTCCCCCGTCCCCACGAACGCCCTTCCTGAGGAAACTCGAATCTCCTCCTGCTCCTGAGACAGGTCGTAAGCAAAGCCCTCTGAATGTCAGCTCTTCTCATCTGAACGAACACAGGGGTGATGGCTGCGGCGGTGAGGACCCGCGATCTCCGTGGTGGAAAGCGCTTTTGGGGGGGGGGGCTGAGCGTGTAGCTGAGTCCAGGAAACACCCGCCTCCTTTCTCCAGGGGCTGTCTGCAGATTGCTGCCAGGATCCAGAGTGCTCTCATGTGCAAAGTGCTTTGGCTATCTCCTGTGATTTGGGGGAGGAAATGGAAAACCGCGTTCCCCCACGTGATTTTCTGCACTCATCCACGTTGCTGAGGCTCTGAAGAATTGTTAACAGAGAGGGCTGCAAAAAAACACAATGTAAGAAGGATTTTAACACTGTTAATGCCTTTGCAGCGTGTGGGACTTACTAACTGCTGTTGCTGGTACTTTTAGGAAGAAACGGCTGCTGTTCTCTCGGAAGGTTTTGCAAACGCTCGTGATGACCTTTTGCATCCAGGGCAGCGAGAGGTTCTGCCCGGCCGACCGTCCCCTGTGCTCAGCACACAGGCTGGGGCCCCTTGAGTGGCTTTTCTCCTCGCTTTTCCTTTATTTGAGATCACATTAAGAAGAGGGGGACAGACTGGGGTTCCTTGCTGCTATCCGAAAGGAATTTCACTTTCTCGTCTTATAGGAATGAAAACTGTCCTCAAACAGATCCCACATCTCCCTGATTCCAGCAGGGGCGGGGGGGGACTGGGTTCTGTGCGAGTCAGGCCCGAGCGCATCGCCAGCCCTGGTGACTCATGAATCCTGATTGGCTGCAGGGTCCTGGGTGGGGGGCTCCCACGGTCACTGCTGTGCACACTTAGCCCACCACCATTGCTACAACTAGAATCTGTTGGGAAAAGGGAAGAGGTTATGTTACTGGATCGTGAGTTCCTGTGTGAATAGGAAATTTCACTCCCCGTGGTACCGTTTTAAGAAAAGTGATCGACGGATCGCATTGTCTACATGAGGACGATGTGGATTCCGAATCTGGAGCACGGCCAGGCTCTGGGAGGTCACTCTCGCGGCCTACTAGCTGGGGAGGCCAGGGAAACATGCTCTCTCCAGAGAGTTCTCTGGGAAGAGACCGTCTCTCACGATGAGGCTCGACGGTCCCCGGCTGTCATGGCACGTGGGGGTCCTGTGGGCACGGCCCCTGTTCTAGGCTGGAATGTGCCAGCTGATTGGGAGATCTGCTAGGCACCTTGTTTATATTAATGCCTTACAGTAAAGCACAGCGGGATGCACTGATTGAGCGTGACCGAGTGTGTTCGCAAAGTGAGGCCGCCAGGCTCGCGGGTCAGCGCCTCACTGGGCGTCTCTGTGGCCTCGACGGCATCTTCCTCCTCACGGTGGGCAGGGCCGGCTCAGGGGGCTGGTGCGCACACGGGCGAGACCACACGTGAGAGCCCCCCACAGGGAGAACCTGAGTTCTCAAGCTTGGCTCTGCCCCTTTATGAAATTGGGAAAGTTACTCAATCTCCTTCTCTGGAAAATGGGTGTAATGCAATTTGTTGTACAAGAATGAATGAGTTGAGGCTTTTGGGAAGCATTTAGGGTGGTTGTTGTTATTTTTATTATAACAACAGAACGGGGTATTGAGGCACGGCTGCCTTGGGTCCTGCTTGTGAAATTTGTCTAGGTCAGACTGAGAACTGGGTGCAGGATTTATTTGTGAGACTTTGTGTGTGTGTGTGTGTGTGTGTGTGTTTAATTTTTAGCATTTGTTTATTTTTGAGACAGAGACAGAGCGTGAGCAGGGGAGGGGCAGAGAGAGGGGAAGACACAGAATCAGAAGCAGGTTCCGGGCTCTGAGCTGTCAGCACAGAGCCCAATGCAGGGCTTGAACCCATGCACTGTGAGATCATGACCTGAGCTGAAGTGGGCGCTTAACCCACTGAGCCCCCCAGGCGCCCCGTGGCTCTGTTTTCTTAAACAGGGTGTGAGGCATTTGCCCCGTCTGTGAGTTGCTTTCCTTTCAGGATGCACTGAATTAGGAAGGAAGCAGGATGATGGCAGACAGCTGTCATTTGTGGACCGAGCGGCACCACGGCCGGTGGGCTGCCTGGAAGAGAGGGCGTCCTTACATCTGAGACTTTCCTGGGTGACTTGGGACCAGCCAGCCAGCCTTGCTGAGTTAGCTTTCTCTTTTGCAGTGGGAGATAACACGCACCTTTCCGGTGGTCTCGAGGAGTAATTGAAAAAATGTTCACAAAGATGGTAAATGCCCATCGACAAATACCTCTTCTCCATTCTCAAGGGACCAAGTCTGGTATCTCCGACCCCATGGACGATTATGACAAGTGGGGTTCATGAGAATAGATAGACAAACAAGAAAGCCCAACGAGCCAGTCCAAGAGGAAGCAAGGGAGGCTGACGTTGAGGCTTTGGCGGTCAACCAAGTCCCAGCCTTGCTGGGACGGCCTGTTTCTCAGGGACCCCAGACTGAGGCTGAGTTGGCATTAAAGTACATGTGGCAGACGTCCCACGTGTGGCTCCGTGGGGCTCTACGGCCAAAGGAGAAGAAGGCAGGGTTCTGTGGGCTGCCCGAGTCAGCACAGGCTGGGAGGGTGGCCCGGTTCTGCCTCTGATGTGGGTCCATGGGGACCGGTGTTGATGTTTTCCAGTAAGATGGGGTCACGGGGTCCCCGGGAACGGTGCGTGGGGTGCAGGAGTGATGAAGTTCGGGATGCCTGTGGTTGTGGTTGGTGGGATCCAGACCGTGGGCCCGTGGGGTTCGGGAGTGGAGTCCTGGTGTCGTGGGGAACCTGGGCCCGGGCGAGCCCCTGTGACTCCATGTGAATTCGGGCGGGCGGAGCCTGGAGGTGCTTGTGCTAAAGCGCTGCGCTTTTAAAACATATCCACGAGATTAAAACACTTAAAGTACCACGTGCTCATGGAACCGCGTAAAAACAGCACAGGCGCATGAAGGAAATCTCACAGTCTGACCTCCCTCCCATCCTCCGAAGATGCACAAGGACGCCCGAACTTTCTGCACCCTCACAGAAAGACGATTCACTGCACACACTATCATCACACAAAAACACAGTCCACATACACAACACATATGCATATGCATTTTTTTCTTAGAAAAATGGGCTGTCATTAACCCATTGTGTTCCAGCTTTTTCCCCCCTACAGCTGGAGCTGTAGCGTATCCTGTAGGTTTCCAGGAGATACGCACAACTAAGGTTTTCGTCTCAGTTGCCGTATCCGTTTGCTAGAACAGCCCTTGCAAAGTGCCACACGCCAAGCAGCGTACACAATGGAAGTGTGTTGTCTGACAGACTGGAGGCCAGAAGGCCCAGGCCAGGGTGGGGGGCCCACGCTGTCTCTGAAGGTCCTGGAAGGGTCCTTTCCAGGCCTTTCTCCCAGCTCCTGGTGGCTCCGGGGCTTTATCACTCCCGTGATTACGTGGCGTCCTCCCTGCGTGTCCCCCCTTTTATAAGGATGCCAGTCATATTACACGTATGACTTCATCCTAACTAAAGACCCTATTTCCAAATAAAGTCACAGTTCGAGGTACTTACTGGCAGGTAGGGCTTCAACAGGTGAATCTGGGGGGGGGGGCACCATTTAAGCCATAAACGCTGCTGGATGTCCCTTCCTGGTGAACGTGGCAAGCTCAGTGGCTGCCGGTCCTGTGGTTACCGGGATCCCATCCTCCCCCACCAGGACGCGAATGTTGATTACTTACAGACCGAGGCTCATGCCAACGCCCTTGACCGCCACCTGCTCAGGAATGGGCTGTGATATGCTTATAACCAAGGAGATGTGAGGGCAGGGTGCCTGCATTTCTAGGGACATTTATATTCTTTTTTTAAAAATTTTGAAAAATGTTTATTTATTTTTGAGAGAGACAGAGACAGAATGTAAGTGGGTTAGGGGCAGAGACAGAGGGAGACACAAGCGGAAGCAGGCTCCAGGCTCCGAGCCGTCAGCACAGAGCCCGAGGCGGGGCTCGAACTCACGAGCTGTGAGATCGTGACCTGAGCCGAAGTTGGACGCTCAACTGACTGGGCCACCCAGGCGCCCCTATCTTGTTCTTAAGGTGGGACAGGAACCAGGTGTGTGGGGACTGGCCTTCGGGCGTTGTTCGGGGGGGCTGGGGTCCTTGCAGCCCCAGCTTCTTGTACCACTGCCACAGGAGCCTGGGAAAGAAGACGATTTTGCTGGGGAGGCTGGGACTCAGTGACGGAAAGAGCCTGCCTCCTCAGGATCCCGCTGAGCCTCTGGCCCCGTCGCGCCATGACGCTTGTTCTGTGGGACAGCACGTTCCTAAGCTGTTTGGGGTTTGAACGGAAACACACTCTCGAATACGCCGTGAGTCTGATGCTGCTGTTCAGCACTCACAGAGGTAGGGTTTTGTTTGTACTTGTTCTGATACACAACTTCGCATGTGGTGTATGTGCACACATGTGTGCATCTCTGTACACGGGTACCGCTCACGCTGGGGGCTGGGGGCCGTAGACCCCACGGGCGAGGCCGCCAGACCACAGGGTGTGTGCCACTCCAGGGGTGATGGGGGCTGTGGGGTTGCTCCCAGGCCATCCTCTGCGAGCCTGACTCTGCCCATCTGCCTGACCTCACCGGAACCTACAAAATGGGGTTCCGCCGATGATAAACGTATGCCTTCCTTCTTTCCCAGCGTCTGGAGAGGTTGGCCGTCGTCTGTATGGTCACGCGGGTCAGCTGCTTCTGTTTCCCGAATCGCGGGCTTAGACCTCTTGCCCTTTTTCTTTCGGGTTGGATCCCTCTCTCGGCCCTTGCTTATCCACTTCTCCACATTCGTGGGTGTGTCTTCGGATAAATACTTGCATTAAAAAACTACCGCTCAGACAGAAAATGACTCTTAAGCAGGAGTTTTAAATGTTCTTGCAGGGTGAACTCAAGTCCTAGTCGAACCCCCTTGGGATCTGGGCCAGCTTGCTATTTAACAAAATCAAAATTAAACTATTGATTTTGGTTCATTCTACTTTATTTCTCTGGCAAATATATGGGTGTTGGGAAAAATGAAGAAAAAAATTCAGGGTGACGGTGTCGAGGAATAGTACCCTTAATTATAACCACGACGACGACGGGTTCCCTTTGTCGTGAACGATTTTACACGGCGGAAGCTTCATTTTGGTTTTCTGCTGTGACGTATTCCTGGTGCCCACAATTAGATTTCTCACCACTGACAGTCCTGAATCTGTACGCTTCTTAATGGAATACCCGCCCGGAGACATTTAAGCAAAGACAGTGAAACGCTCCGAGTGCTCGGTTGTGACTGACTTACAGGGAACCTTGTCACCTGTGTTGCTGGTGCTCATCTGGCTAACAGACCCCAACGGGCTCGTCCCGCGCAGCCCCTCCAGGACACCGCGCGCAGGGGCGCCTGGCCTTCTGTGCTCGGTCGTCTGGAGCCCAGGTAGCCAGTCTGTTCCGCAGGGTCTTGGGTTGGCTTTTCATATTTTGGGAGAAGATAAATCAGACTGTTCTTGGCAGGTGACGGTATCCCCAAATTTCCTTCTCAATATGAAGAAAGAAAAGGCTTGTTAAGTCAAATCCATTGGGAATTGGGTTTCTTTTGTCATTCTTTTCTTCAAGAGTGCACCTTGCGCTCTGACAGAAATTGCTCATTAATCCCCACGGAATGACCAGTTTTCCAACGCAGTCACTCAAGTGTACTCGAGCTGTAAAAAATTTCTAAAGACCCTGGCTGCCATTAATTGCTTGCTGTGGTTTTTATTAGGCCATGTCTCTCCACAGAGGACACCAAGTCCCTGCTGACGCTGAGTGCCAGTCTGTGTTTGCTTTTTCATCAAATCGGGAACAATGCCTTCTAAGCACAGTGAAGCCGAGGCGGGATTTCCTGGGCACGAAACGGCCACGACCTGGAAGTGAAGGTATCCTCCCTCGGTATCCGAGCGAGGGCTTCGGTTTGGCAATGCTGGGGGGTAAACAGAGGCAGTTTGGGGCACAGGATGTACCTTTAGCTGTGTGAACCCCTGAAATGCCGGAGAGGCAGCTGGAGGTGGGGGGAGGGGGCGACGGCGCAAACGCGGGCAGAGAAGACGAATTCGCAGAGAATGAGAAGAGAGGGCGAGACTCGTCGCCCAGAGTCGGCACCTGGACCAGCTGTGGCGCAGGGGAGAAGCGTCCCCTCCCCGTCGGCTGTGGTCTGCCCGTGCTGTCACCGAGAGGGCACTTCAGAGAGTAAGTGTGAAGTACCCTATTTCTGGGGACACGGGTCCGGCGCTGTGACGTGTGGCCAGTCTGAGCAGTCACAATGTGAAAGATTACGTTAGCACCCATGCTTCGGCAAAGCAGGACGTTTCCCAGCCCATCGCTTTGGCTCTGGCGGAGCAGGTTATAGTGTTTGCGCCTGAGGAACGAAGCAGTGGGTCTGGAGACCGGAGATAAAAGTCTAGCTTCTCACATAACCCCAGGCGTGTCTGTCCTGCATCCCGGCCTCAGTTGCCTTTTCTGTAAATAGGAAAACAAATCTGCCTTATGGGATGAGCGTGACTTAACCAGCACAGTCCCTGGGAAAGCGTAAACAGATGTGGCACTCGCACAGGATGGCCCCAGGGCCCTCCCAGCCCTCTCTGGCTTCTCTCTCTTTACACTGAGTGTTTATTTATTCGTTAAAAATTTTTTTCTTCAACCTTTATTTATTTTTGAGAGACTGAGAGGGACAGAGCAAGAGTGAGGGAAGGGGCAGAGAGAGAGGGAGACACAGAATCCGAAGCAGGCTCCATGCTCCGAGCTGTCAGCACAGAGCCCAACGCGGGGCTCGAACCCACGAACTGTGAGATCATGACCTGAGCCCAAGTGGGATGCTTAACCGCCTGAGCCTCCAGGCGCCCCTACACTGAGTGTTTAGTAAACACACACAGCTTGAAGCAGCAAACGGCGCCGAGGGCGCTGGTCCCAACACCCCTCCTGCTCTACTCCCGGAACCAGCTGCTTGGGACTCTGGTTCCTCAACTACGTCCTGTGCTGCCACAGACTTGCGGCAAGTTTCCGTACGGTTTCTGACCTTTCCTCCTGTGTGTGGGGTTAGCTCTGGTTTACCACCCTCCCCAGCTCCCTTCCTTCCAGTACTGTTAAGTCACTATTTTTAGTTAAATCAGTAATTAGTGTTCGTATCATGAAGCTGTATGAATATTGTCCTTCGTAGAACCAAGATGTGCGTGATGATTACATCCTGTTCTCTTCTCTTGAGTTAATCACTTTTCCACTCCTAATTTTTTGAGAGAATGTCCTTATTTCTTCCAGGTGATTTATCATATAGTTCATCACATTATTTAACCGTGTAACTGTGGCTCTCCGTAGAACCCAGTGGCACGCCACAGTTACAGGTTTTTGTTTTTCCTTGGTTCCCTGATTGCCTCGCCTCCTTTTGTGTAGTGTTCTGAGCAAACGCCCCTTCCTCCTTTCCAGAAGAGCCTGCCCGTGACACCCGCAGCCTCCCATCTCCCCGCCGGCTGCCCTCTCAGAGCCCTCTGTTTTTGGTGACATTTTCTGTCTTCCTAAGATTCTCTTCTCCGTGTCCCAGACCCCACCTGTTTCCTGGAGCTCTTCCTGGATTTCTTCCCTTGTTGGACTGGATCACACCTTTCGGCGGCTTCCAGAGAAGCGGTCCGTCACAGGCCAGCCTTTTGCTTCTTCGACACCTCGGATCATCTGTGCCCAGCTGGCACCCGGGTTGGTAGCCTGGGTCAGTAGAGAATTCCTTGAGAGTTTTTCATGAAGCGTCTGCTCTGAAAAAGCATGATCTCATCTTGAATTTTCGTCCAGGTTTGTTGTTAAAAAAAAAAAACACCCCACCTTATTCTGATCCTTATTCTTATGGGTAGGAGAAGGATGTTCCCTCCACCTCCCCCATTTTCTCTGGAGTACTTTAAAATTGTTTTTTTCTTTGCCTCTGATGTTCTGATATTAATTTTTAGTTAATTAATTTAAAAAACTTTAACGTTTATTTATTATTGAAAGACAGAGAGAGACACAGAGCGTGAGTAGGGGAGGAACAGAGAGAGAGGGAGACCCAGACTCTGAAGCAGGCTCCAGGCTTTGAGCTGTCAGCACAGAGCCCAACACGGGGCTCGAACCCACGAACCGTGAGATCATGACCTAAGCCAAAGTCGGACGCTTCACCGACTGAGCCACCCATGCGCCCCTTGAGTTAATTTATTTAATTAATGAATTCCATTGTAGACTCTTTTCCAAACCTCTTGCTGGACATTCAGCCGGCCCGTTCTGTCTCAAGATTTATGTTTTTTAAATATGGGAACTTCCCTTGAATTATTTTTTCCGCGATGACCTCTACGGCTTTGTCTCCTTCCACTCTCCAAGGTCTTCTGGTCGGTCAGATGTCAGACTTCCTGCATCGGTTGCTTAGTCTCTGATACATTCTCACTTAATTCCATCGTTTTTTGTCTTTTTGTCCATCTTCCCGAGAGATTTCTTGAATTTTATCTTTCAACCGTTCATTAAGTTTCTATCAGTTTCTAAGATTTTTTTCCTGTTCTCGAGTGTCCCTAACCTTAAAATGTGAAATATTGAGTTATAATACTGAAGACTGTAATCGAGGTGCTTTTGAGGTTTTCCTCTGTTCTTTATACCCCTCTTCCTTCCGTAGGCTTTTTATGTTTTCTCTCTTTTCTGCTAGAGATATTCTTAGAATCTGGCATGCCTTGTCTCTGCCTACTCATCTACCAGGCTCTCTGTCCATCATCTGCGTATCCATCATTTACGTTATCTGTCCACCTGCCTACCTGCCCACCTACCTACTCACCCTCTGCGTGAGCATGGGGGTGGTCGCATCATGGGAGACTGGATGTTCCTGGATGGTAATTCTAGTAGGAGACTGCTCAATATCCATAGGTGGAGATTTTCTTTTCTTCTCAGCCTGTTCATCTTCTCCCGAGGGGAATGTGTGGTCATCTCCCTGGGGGTAAGGTAAGGGAGGTCCAGGTATCTGGCTCTTCCCTCTGAGACCCTCAATCCTGCAATGTCAGCCCCTCCCCACGGCACCCCCACCTTGCACGCACCACACCCGCTTTATGCCAGCCATGCTCCGCCAACGTCTTCAGGAAAGGAGGATCGAGGCTCCTGCTCAGTGGCCAATATCCACTTGCTCCCCTGGGATGGAGAAGGTGGTGGGGTTCGGATTTCCCACCAAGCCCCTGGCTGTCACCTAGCTTTGGTGTGTGAGTGTCCCCTTGGAGTACCGAGTCTCTCTAAGTGTCTGTTGGGCAAGCAGGGCTCTTCTTACCGGTGTCCTGCTCGGCAAGGCTGTCCCCCGTGCCCCACCACTCTTCGTCATGCTTCCTGCCTGTCGTGTGTCACTTGAAATTGCCTGTCTGCTAATACTCCCCTTTCCCATTTACCTCTGGACATTTATACACCCCTTTATTTCTTTGACTTTTTGGAGGTGAGGTCACAGGAGGGAGAAGATATAAATTTATGCTCTCGCCCTTTAAATTTCACAGGGGACCAAAAGACTTCTTTTTGCTGAGAGGTTGTTGAACGATGGGCTCGGCCGAAAGAGCCTTGGGAGATTGAGGACAGAGCACCTGCAGGTGTGAGGTGTGGAGACTTAAACTTTCGTCTCTGACGGAAAAGTAAATCCCGTCCTTAATTAGATACAAACGCATTGGCATTGGCCCACGGATTCAGGCAAGGAGAAGCCAGCTCACCCCCAGAAGTAAGATCAGGACTGAGAACAGGAACGGTTTTCCCAATGGGTCAAGTTAACCCGCACGATGGACATCATACTTCTCTGTCACTCTTGCCGTCAGTGGAGGTGGTTGGAAGATGGGCAAAGACTGGGAAGTTCTGTTGGCAACTGGACTTAGACAGCTGGGTTTCTAGAGGAATGACTTGAAGCGGTTCAGACTGCAGAGTTCACGTCGGCAGCAGCGGGCGGAGGTCAAAGTGCACTGGCTGTCAAACAGATGTCTCTCAGGGTTCTTTCACGTTCTTGCACACAACGTTGGTGAAGGGGTGTCCCCTTCTCTCTTCTGTTTTGTCACAGAAGGGTCTGCACGGTGGACATGTTTGGAGTCACGAGGGAAGGTGGTGAGGGTGGGGTGAGTGGGACTGTGTCTGATGTAGAGAGAGAGCCTGTGGCTGGAATTAGGCTCATCCAAGTGAACATCGAGCCAACTTGCCTTTGCAGAAACAGGGATGGTCTTGGGCAATGGGAAGGCTCTCCAAGTGATCCTCTTGGGAACACCAAATGATTGAGTCACCATGATGTGAGTTCTTGTTCAACTGTCTTGTCTCAGATGCGAGATGTTTAGATGAGCCGGAAGTCACATTAAGACCACACTGGGTGGGTATACGTTCCGATTTCCCCGACAGCTTGGATTCCTCCTCTAACGTCCATGTGTGGTCAGGGTCCCAGTCATGAGCAAAGGGAGACTTCCCCACATCTGCAGGGGCTCAGGTGACTAACGACCACTGGAACATGTCACTGCCATTGAGGCCAGATGAGGTCACCCCCCATCTGGGAGGAAGATGTGCAGTTTTGGAGGACAGAGGGCAGCCTGGCCCCTCGCTGCCATTTGGTTTTGTCGGGCACAGCTTCTCAGCCTCGTATGGAGTCGGCGCTCGGACGGCAGGGCTCGGCCAGGTGCTGGGATGTGCGAAGGCGTGAGGGATGGTCTCGGGCACTCGCTCTGGAATTGGTTAGTGGTTCTAGACTCTGAGAAAATGCGGCGAACGCCACAAGCTGGGTGTGCCGCTGCACAATCATTGACCGGGGACCGGGGTTCTGTAAAGTGGCCCAGGAGCACGCGTACCAGGAAGTGTCCCGCAACAATGGCAAGCTTGGGGATGCGGCATGGCCCGTCTCCCTCCTTGTTATTCCCAGTGTCTATGAGGATGAAGTTCTTCAGTAAATTCTGTTGAATTTTAATTCAACACTTGGACACTGATTTGAATATCGGCCTCTCTTTAGAGAAACTCTGGTTGACATCCGGGGGAGGGACAGTGCTGGGCAGTGCTGGGGAATGGGGTCAGCGGATGGCTGGGTCTCTGCTTCTCGCTCTGTGTTTGGGGCTGACGGCCACGCACCAGCTTGGGGGGGGTCGCAGACTCAGAGGTGGGGCGTGGGTGCCGCTGCGCTGTCTCCTTCCTGCCCCGCCTTCCTGTGTGTTTAATCAGTAAATGAAAATGCAGATGGACCTGGCAGGGGGTGTGTCTTTCATCTTAAGTAAATTTGATATTTAAATTGTTTTTTTTTAATGTTTTTATTTATTTTTGAGACAGAGAGAGACAGAGCACGAGCAGGGGAGGGGCAGAGAGAGAGGGAGACACAGACTCCGAAGCAGGCTCCAGGCTCCAGGCTCTGAGCTGCCATCACAGAGCCCGACGTGGGGCTCGAACTCACGGACTGTGAGATCATGACCTGAGCCGAAGCTGGACGCTCAACCGACTGAGCCACCCAGGTGCCCCTTAAGTAGATTTGATCTTAAAGAAAAGAAAGAGGGAATCTAGGGCGGCAACGATGCTTTGTTTGTTTGTAGGCATGTTCATATACCCCTTAAATCCACAGGCCCCCCCTCCGCTCACCTCTGTGGCCTCATTTCTTCCCCCAACCACCCCCTCGCCAGCACCAGTGGGTCCCTGGCTCTCCAGGTGCGTGCCGTCTTGGCCCAGGTGCCTTTTTTCTCTGTGTTCAGAATGTTCTTTCCCCCTCCTTCCCCGACCCCACCTGCATTCTGAACACCTCTTACTGGTCCTGAGGCGCCTATGGGCATGTCCCCGCCTCCTCCTGGCTGCACCACCCCTCGTGGCCTCCCGTGAAGCCAGCCAGCCCCGAGGCGCCGAGCCCCGTCCAGGCGTGGGGCGCACACGCAGTGGCCGTGGATCCTGCTGCCGTGCCTCCCAGCGTGGTCACAGGGGACCGTGGGCTGCGGACACACCTTGTTTCCGTCGCAATTGTTCACGTGTCTTAATGGTCACTTTTGAACTTTGAGCGATGTTTCCTATTTGCAGCAAAACGTGTTGGGATATCTACGCCCTTTTAGCGACTTTGTGGCCTTAAGCCGGTTGTAGCTCTTTTCTTGTACAGTGTAAGGCACTTACTTGTTTCGTTGACCGGTTCTCGTTTGTTATGAAAATGTCCCTTTCAAGGGCTTTGCTCTGAGAGGTTGAAACACGCGAGGTCCGCAGTGGGGTCCTCGTTTCTGGCACGCAAGCGGTGGCTGCGATGTCAACATCAGGGTGTCTCTGTGGAAGGTCTTTTCCTATCTTGTCACGGCCCAGCTGAAGCCACACCGCCCCGTAACTGGCAGCGACGGGACTCCCGCGGAAAGGGAGGGATGTTCGTTTCGTGACTTGGCGATTCACGCGTTGCGGTTATTGTGTTTCAAGCGTGCACGTTAGTGAGAAATATGCCACCTTTCGTTGGATTGCCAAGAATATGAGCGTCTGAGAGCACGGCTTGCCGTGATGCAGACGAGCCTGCCTGGCGACCCCATCTCAGAGGGCGTTGTGGCTGCTGCTCGGGACGCCCGGGGCCCGTGCTTGCCTCCCTGGGGGTTGGGAGTCACCAGGGGCCGCACGCGGTGACACAACCCGGGAAGCTGCTTTTCCTCCCTTGATTTTACTTTTCGCGGTGGAGCCTGACGGCCTGTATTTACCCATAGGATGTATGTGCACGTCTTCCCGAGCGTTCATTTAGCTGACAGCCTGGGAATGTCAGCGTTCTAATTAACTCCAGCCCGAGAAGCCTGTGCTGCGGTTTGAGGTCCCTTTGACTGATGCAGCTGCAATTAGAGCGAGCTCAGCCCGCCCCAGCGGAAGAGGCTCGGGCGGGACGTGTGGCCCGAGCGCCGCGCTGGGCAGGCGTCTCCTCTGGTGCAGGAGAGCTTTGGTCGCGCCCGTAGTCAGGTGCCTGGGTGTCCGACCCCAGCCTCGCCCACACCCGCTGGTCCGGAAATGCAGCCAGTCCTCTGTTAGGCTGAGAGGGAGGCGCTTCACCCTTTGATCTGGCAGATGCTGCTTCCTTAAGGGGTTTTCGTGGCTCGGTGGCCGTGACGCCAACTTACGCCGACTCCAACGGCCTGGTTCCCGCACGTATGGGACGTAGTGGCAGGAACGTCCCGATTTATGTTCGCCCTCCGAATTAACCGGGAAACGCAGTGTCTGAAGTTACATGATTAAGATGACGGGAAGAAGGGTCCGATCCGGATCTTCAGATGCTTTATGTGGATTCTGCTCCCGTCGAATAGAAAGTCTTCCCTTGAGAACTGAGTTCAGGGACTCAGAGCCCGTGGATTACCCAGTCTGTGCCAGGAACTGACGCTGCCTCGCACCCTCAGAGTGAGGCAGGTGCGCGGGTGAGGAGGCCGGGCGCCAGTGTGGAGTCTGGGTATGAGATTTGGTAGTGGGGAGAGGTGGTTCATTCCCACGGGGAAAGTGGGGATCCCGAGGGGAGGAGCCAGTGAGCTGGTCGGTCTCTGATGCGAGAAATTAGATCAGTGCCGGAAGGGTCAAGGTGAGGGGCCTTCAGGCTGAGAGAGGCGCGGTGGAAAGAGCCTGCGTGGGCTGCCCGGGTGACCGCTGTGTGGCCAGTGCTCCGGAGAAGGTGCCGCGAGGGAGGTGGAATGAGGTCATCGCGTGGGGCCTGGAAGGCCGCGGCTTTGGAACTTTAGTGTAGTTTTTGCTGGCGGTGGGGGGGACCCTGCGGGTGTGCGATAGGGAAGCCAGCGAGCTCGGTGTTGTGGGCGGAGACTCTTGTCCCCGTGGCAGAGTGGGAGAGACTGGAGGTGAGAGAACCGGTCACGAGGCTGCAGCAGTTGTCCTCAGGAGAGGCTCTGAGAGTCTAGTGAGGTCGTTAGTTCCATTTTCCTCCAGGTCGGGGTGAGTGGAGTGACCGGCCAGGTGGACACGGGCGGCAGGAGACGACTCAGGCTGGCCCTGCCTTCCAGCTCCTCAACTCAATTAAAGTCAAAGACACTTAGAGCTCTGGTCCTCACCAAGCGGAGTTCCAGACCACGCCAAGAAGACCTTGAGGAGGAAGGTGAAGGACGGGAACAAGTTCTAGTTCTGGA
Source organism: Prionailurus viverrinus (assembly GCF_022837055.1). Classification (NCBI taxonomy): domain Eukaryota; kingdom Metazoa; phylum Chordata; class Mammalia; order Carnivora; family Felidae; genus Prionailurus; species Prionailurus viverrinus. Next base: position 631,705 of record NW_025927604.1, read on the forward strand.
AGTTAGCGGGGTGCTTAGCGTTTCCCGAGGAGCTGGGGGCTTCTCCTGACGCTCCTCTCGGGGTCTGACCACGTCCGGGCTGCGCTCACCGTGACCCAGTACAACGCACGGTGAAGCGAATCGTTGTTTCTAAAGCGGTGGTGGCGAATTCCGTGTTCGTCTGCCTGGGTCCCGGGATGTCTGGTCCAGCACGATTCTGGGCATGTCTGCAAGGACATTCCGGATGAGGTCAGCGGTGGAATCTGTGGACCAGGTACAGCAGGTGGCCCTCTTGATGTGGGTGGGCCTCGTCCAAGCCGTTGAGGTCCTGAAGAGAATGAGGAGGAGGAGGGGACCATTTGTTCTCTCCGCTGACTGAGTGAATTGGGACACTGGCTTCTCCTGCCTCTGGGCTCAGCTCAGACTGGAACCCCACCATCGCCCCTCTGGGGGTCTCCGGCTTGCTGGCCGCAGGTCTTGGGCGCTTCAGCCTCCGTAATCACGTGAGGCTCTTCCATATGGTAAATCTCGTGATATATGTGTCTCCTGTGGTTGCGTCTGTCTGGGGAACCCAGACCAAAACAGGAGTGTTAATTTCCTATTTAAAAATGTTAATGACTTTACTGTTTTTACATAAATAATAATACACATTATAAAAACAATCAAGTCACATAGATGAGAACAGAAACCAGAGCCAAAAACGTGGCTTAATATCCTAAAATATTATTCTAAGACTAAGAAAAATATTATGAAACATGCAATAAGAGATTGGAATTATTGTATTTTTAACTCCATGTTTTCATTTTAGATGTTAGCAACTTCTGGCTATGAACCACGAGAGAATCCGCAAGGCTACAGTTGTTGCCAAGTGCCCTCCTCTCCCTCCCGCTCTTGTGTTTGTGATGCTACTGTTGTAACATGGTTGGGGTTCCTCCCCTTTGCAGAACCTTGAGAGTTGTGACGCATCACGTTAGTAGGCGTGACGAGGTTAGGGGTACAAACCAATAGTCTCTTAGGAGCTTTTCAAGGATTGTATGGAAGTACTTTCGTCTTCAGGGTAGTCGTTTTTTTGTTTGCATTTTACTTTTTTTTTTTTAACGTTTATTTATTTTTAAGAGAGAGAGAGAGACAGAGTGTGAGCAGGGGAGGGGCAGAGAGTGAGGGAGACACAGAATCCGAAGCGGACTCCAGGCTCTGAGCTGTCAGCACAGAGCCTGACGCGGGGCTCGAACCCATGAACTGTGAGATCATGACCTGAGCCGAAGTTGGATGCTTAACCGACTGAGCCACCGAGGCGCCCCAACGTTTATTTATTTTTGGGAGAGACGGACAGAGCTTGAGCAGAGGAGGGGCAGAGAGCGAGGGAGACACAGAATCCGAAGCAGGCTCCAGGCTCTGAGCTGTCAGCACAGAGCCCGACGCGGGGCTCGAACTCACGAACCAGGAGGTCATGACCTGAGCCGAAGTCCCACGGTTGACCGACTGAGCTGCCCAGGTGCCCTAAACATTTAACTTTTAGTTTGAAGTGAGTTTACCACTTGTGACTGAGTTTCAGGGGCAAGATACGCCTGTGAACTAAGAAACCCATTCAATACCTGATTGATGAACACAGGTCTGTGTGGTTTGGTGAGTATTACACACATACACGGACAGCAGTCTCCTCTCCTCGGGGTCCCGTGTGACTTCTGTAGGTCGTTTAGTGAGGTCACCAACTTTCCCACATTTCCCGTCTCTTGGAGCATACAGTGCCCACAGTAAGCACATCCACGCACATTTTTTGAGGCTGTATAGCCATGGGGGGGGGGGGTGGGAAATAACATAAGCAAATGAGAACTTTGGCTGTAATTGATGAGTAACAAAACTGCTATTTTTACTGGGCGTCATCAAAGGTCACAAATGGAATTTTGTTATTTTTAACAAAAATACTAAACTTTATGATAAAGCTCTTGTCAAGGGTGTAAGATGATTTAACCAGGTTGTTCACGATTCCCGTAACAATCTTGTGCTGGTGAGAAAAGCATCTGGCCGCAAGCAACGCCCCAGCAGCCGCGGCCTAGAGAAACGGGTGTTTTTCCAACGCGGCAGGAAGTTGAAGGTGGGCACTGTGTGGCTGTCGCTGTCGGGCCGTGCTCCCTGGATCTTTATGTTTCCTTTATTCTCACACTTGCCGACTCACGGTCTCCGTCTGGCAGCTGCCCTTCCAGACATCGTAACATAGTAGCTCTTTGTCAAGATGAAGGGACTCAGACAGGCAATCCCAAGCTCAAAGGGGTGAGTAACTCCCCCCAGGTCACAGGGCGAGAACATTGCAGAGCTTGTCATTCGTGCCAGATTTGCCTCGTTTCAACCCCTACCTCCCGGCTCCGAGGAGCTTGTGTGGCCCCGAGCTTCCAGGCGGGAGCACCCAAGGAAGTGCTGTGCGGTCCAGCATTGGCAGGTCCTCTAGAGGATGCCGAGGGGGGAAGTTCACCCGCACAGACAGGCCTCTTCCCTGGGGGGCCACGTCCCCGGTCCCCTCACGCGCTGGGCTCCTGGGTTCGGTAGTGGCAGACGAGTTCACAGTCAGACAAGAGTTTTCCGATCTGACTGTTTGCTCAGACAGGAGGAGGCGCCGTGGGCCGGGATGTGGGATCGCAGCGGGTGACCCACCGGCCCACGCGTCTCGAGACCCTGGGCTCCCTGGGGAGGGAGGGCACCGTCTTCCTCGGGGGAGAGTTACAGCTGGGTGTCCTGATGATCACCGATCTCCGAGCCGGGCTGGGCCTGCCGGGGAGGCGGTCCTGGTCACACAGAGCGTCTCCCGCTCCCTGGGCAGCCCAGCCCACGCGAAGCAAGGGCACCACCCACGCATCCGTGTCTGTGCCACGTGGCGCACGAGTGAGGGTTCTCCAGAGAGACGGGGCCAAGAGGATGTATGTACCTGTGTGTACCCGTTATGCTTAATATATGCATTTATCTAGAAATGAGACTTCCTATCAACAATGGGCTCATGAGGTCATAGAGGCTGAGAAGTCCCACGATGTGCCGTCTGCAGGCTGGCGACCCGGGGGCACCGATGGCGTAAATCCGAATCCAGGGGTCGGAGAAGACTAATAACTCAGCTCAGGCCGTCGGAGAGAGGGGGAAAGAAACAGCCCTTCTTTCCTTTCGTTGTTCTGTTCGGGCCATCAACGCACTGGATGGGGACGACCATATTGGTGCGGGCAGCCCTTCCTTCCTCAGTCCATAGATCTGCTCACCTCTTCCAGAAACACCCTCACAGGCACACCCCAACACACTGCTAAACCACATACCTGGGCACCCTGTGGTCCAGTCAGGTTGGCCAAACACAAGCCATCCCATCACTCGCGGGTCATTTTCAGCCACAACAAGCCGATCGTCATTCGCTTCCTTCAGTTCCAAAGTACAACCACAGGCCTGGTCAATTCCAGACGTTTATTATCTCACGAGCCCTCTCGCTTCTCCCTAAGCCCACGGAGGCTGCTTCAGTGAGGGCCCCAGTACGCGTCTGTCCCATGGGTTGTCGTCACCCTCCCGGAGACGCCCTGGCTTCTACTTTCCGGTCCGTCTGTCATGCCGCCTCCAGGGCGATATTTGTGACTGAAGCTCTTGACCAAACTGTGTCACAGTTCTGAGCACAGAATTCTTCTCCGGGCGAAGCTGTTTCCTGAGCACCTCGCCAGGCTGGGCCACCCGCCATTCCCGATGCCCAGCCACGTGTGATGGGCGACCGGATACGTGGACGAAACAGTTATTTGCTCCAGCTTGTGTTTTACGTACAGAAAAATATGAGTCACCTCTGGACATTGATTCAGTTAATGGCTCCAAGACTCTGATGGCATTTTTGGGTCGGATCAGAGAATATTTTGGATTTCTTATTCAGAACAATTTTTAAATATGCATTCAGGTCTAACTTGGGTTGGCTAAGTATACAGTCCTTCAAACATAAGTTGTGTCACTGTATACAGTTCAGCTAAAAAGTAAAGGAATATATATCCATGGTATAATCTATATTTTGATCATACTCATGGCAATAAATTATATTTAATATAAAAAAAGGAAATCTAGGCATATCCTTCGTACAGAATCTGCATTCCGTAACAGACATACACAGACCAGATATTTGTTCCTAATTTAGAAATACATAACTTGTTGCGGGAATATTGTTATAATGAAATTCTTTGTCACACGAGCAACGTGTCCTTAATCTCTGTATTTGGGGATAAGCCACGTACCGCATTTCCTGAAAGAGGTGTGAACCATGTATATTCCGCAAAGCCCAGATACTCTTGTGCTGTGAAAGAATTTGCAGTGTCTGCCCTGCCACGGAAGATCTGTCTTCTTCCCCAAAAGCCAAATCGCATGTGAAATGGAGAGACAAGCGTTTTATTGCTAATTCCAGTATTCACTCACTGGCGAGCGCGCTTCCTCATAATGGCCACCCTTAGTGCTGCGAAATGCCATCGAGAATGTGCAGTGAAGCCCTTAGAATTAACCACTCATACTAATTATAGGTTCCACTGGTGAATTCATTTAACTCTGACCTGGGAAGGAAAGGCATAAATTCACATACATGCACGGGAGACAGACACAGAGCCACGGGCACTGTGTGTCGTTTATTTATTTATTCTCCTCAGAGCTTTTTGGCTCTGCAAACACAGTCTTGTCAGGATTATTTTCAGGTTATTTGTCTAGAGTCCAAAGGAAGGTGACTTTGTTTATTTTGTGGATTTACATGCCATTTCTACAAAATAATCTCTCTTTAAAAATGGATAAAATGGATTGCACTAAACCAAAAAGGAAATATTAGTTTTGGTTCCTTTTGTAATTCGGGTAGATTGCAGGAAGCATTCTCGGAAGAGGACCGGGCCCTGTTTTGAAAGGAAGGCCAGAGGCCCCTAAGAGTCTGTCAGAATGAGGACAGAGCACATGTGCGGGGATGCTGTGCCTCGGCCACAGCTCCCCCGCCCCGCCCAGAGGACGTAGACCCCTAGGGTCCTGCGGCAGCAGACCCTCCACCAAAGGGCAGCTTGTGTCGAAAGGGAGCCGCATTTGGAGTCAGAAGATTTAGGTCCCGGCCACAGGTCTGCTGGTTCCTCGTCAGCTGAACCCGTGAGTTCACCTTGTGGAGTTTTTTTTTTTTTTTTAATTTTTTTTTTCAACGTTTATTTATTTTTGGGACAGAGAGAGACAGAGCATGAACGGGGGAGGGGCAGAGAGAGAGGGAGACACAGCATCGGAAACAGGCTCCAGGCTCCGAGCCATCAGCCCAGAGCCCGACGCGGGGCTCGAACTCACGGACCGCGAGATCGTGACCTGGCTGAAGTCGGACACTTAACCGACTGCGCCACCCAGGCGCCCCACCTTGTGGAGTTTTGATTTCTGGGCTGTGAGGTGGGGGTAACAATTCACAGGGTGCTGGTGGCGATCCAATGAGACAATGGCTGGATGGGAAGTGGTTCCAAAGACTGAAATCACTGTGCAACTGTAAGGGAGTACTATTGTTTTTATCACTGTTGTGTTTTTAAAACCAGACCCACGTCTGCGACAGCATCGTCCCATATGCCCCCTTTAGGAGCCCCAGATGCAGTTTCCAGTAATCTAGAGCATCTCGCGACTTGTGGCGAGTCCTGTAGAATTTGGTGGTGTAGACAGCGTTTATACTGAATTCAGAGCTAAAGGGTAGCACAGGGAAGGTTCTGTCACGAGTCATTGTTTGGTGTTTTTCCTTTAAAGGACCATAGGCTAACATAATTTTTTTTTTTTAATTTTTTTTTTCAACGTTTATTCATTTTTGGGACAGAGAGAGACAGAGCATGAACGGGGGAGAGGCAGAGAGAGAGGGAGACACAGAATCGGAAACAGGCTCCAGGCTCTGAGCCATCAGCCCAGAGCCCGACGCGGGGCTCGAACTCACGGACCGCGAGATCGTGACCTGGCTGAAGTCAGACGCTTAACCGACTGCGCCACCCAGGCGCCCCGGCTAACATAATTTTAAAGACAGCAGGCAACCAGAGATATAAATTCATTGTTCATTGTGGTACAGCCAGGAAACTGAGGCCCAGAGAGGTGAGGCGGCTCGTCCAAGGATACACAGTAAGCAGGGGACGTAAGCGACTCTTTGTCTGTTACAGTTTCTTGATTTGAAGAAATATAAATCAACCCCAAGGGACATCATCAGATTGTGTGGCTGCACCAAGTGGACTGAGATATTAATACTGCGTGGAATAAATCCCAAATATCCCTTGTCTCAGGTTCAAAGTGCCACGAAGGGATGTCCAATCTGTGAACCGAGGTCACTGCTGGAGACCTGGCTGCCCGGGAGGGGGCAGGGTGCAGATGTGAATGCCCGGCTCTGTGTTTATGTAATTATTACACAATTCTATAGTTGTGCATGGTCATACAATTGCATAATTAACGTATATTAATTGGGCATTAATACATTAAATGTGGAATATTGCCCAAAGGGAAGGAAGACTAGATGTTGGAAAGCAAAACCAAAGAGGAATAGCAAATGTCCACGCAAGTTTGCCCTTTTGGGTGTGCAGGAACCCTTTCCCTGTGTCGACCATACTTACAACTACACACACTCTCGTCCCCACCCATTGTGGCATCGGCACTATGTGTGTGATCTGGCGATTTCTCACGTCCTAATGCAGATCCAAAGCCCCGCGATATCTTCAACTCAGGATGAAATCGTAACGTCAACCACAGCCAACGCATCTTACACAAAAGGAGAAAAGCAGTGTGTGCAAGGCAGGGACCTCCTTGGTCATGATAGATCTCCATTTGATCACCTCGTTCTTAAGTAGTCTGCTTATTCCAAGACAGCTGAGACTTCAATTTTATTCTTGAGAGGGGATCATCATCACGCTCCTGTCAGTGAGAGCCAGTGAACTCTGGGTGAGTCGTCTGAACCCAGAGCCTCTGCTGGCCGACCCAGAGCTAAGAGCTCGGCCAGACAGGAGAGCTTGTGCCTGCCTTTCATTTAGTGCCCTCTGTATGTGAGTCCATGAATACTGCCAAGCTTTTGCCGACATAAATTGACACATTTTTTATGGTTCTATTTTAATTTGAAAACCTCTACTCCTGGGGTTGAGCCTGTGTTGGGTTCCCAGTGTTATTATGCACTGAGGTCGGGGAGAGGTGCATGCGTGTGTTATGTGTATGTGCGTGGTTTGGTGTGTGTGAGGGGGGCATCTGATGGCTACCAAGTCCTATGCCCAGTGAAGGGATTAACTGAGATGTTCAGTATCACTTGTTTTTGCTAGTCTGTCCTGTTATGCTTGGGATCACAATAGTCAGAATGTTACTTACATCAGAGGCAGCACACAAAAAACCCCTAAAGATTCAGACTGTGCAGCTCGGAGACTCACATTTTATGCCTTAGCAGTGATTTTCCCTGGTAAAAACAAAGCGATAGTTTGTCCTCGAAACCAGCTTTCCCAGTGGAACATGCTAAAAGACTGAACTAATTTGCAAGGAAGAAGACACAGAATTTCAAGATTTGTCCCTTCTCAGTCCCTTTGAGACGGTGCACACGTTGAACCGATCTATATACACACATGTTTCTCTTCTGCTGCAACCTGAGCCCCTTGTGACCATCAGGATTGCCCCCTTAACCACCATCGCTGGCACGCAGTAGGGCTTAGTGGATGCCACGTGTGGAAAATGTGCTAATGAGGTTTGGTACCCTCGCAGCATTTTCTAAGTCAAAGCCACAGTCTACAAAATCAACAGAATTTCTCCAAAAAAAACCCCCCAAAACTAAAAACAACTCAGTTGAGACAGGCATCAATAACAAATCACATTTAACCTTCAGGCACTTGGGTCCGCCTTGGAGTCAAATGGCAAGAGGAGACCACAGACCAGGTCTTATCTTGTTATGTCTGAAGGTGCACAAGCACACTGTGATCTCTTCTGCTCTGGAGCTGTGAAGGGAGATAAAATCCCTGAACAAAACAGTGAAGCAAATTATTCAAAATGAGGGCCGTGCCTAGCGCGCTGTAAATGGCAATGGTGACAGTGCGATGCACCCCGTAATTACCAGGAGGGACGGTGTCTTTGCAGGATGGTCCTCTCTGACAGCTCATAGCGACCAGAGCGGGACAAGTTGGGCCAGATGGCCGGCCATCGTGATTTCAAGTGGATGCAATCGGTGACTGGAGTGCCCACGTCCTCTTTCAGACCAGGAGCCCGGAACCAGCCGCTGGTGCTGCAGGGTTCCGTTCCTGCCACACGGTAACACCCAGGAAACTCCTCGCCCTTCCCGCCAGGAGGGGCTGGGGGCATTTGCTAGCTGTCATGTCACTCCTTTGTCCTGCACGAACCACCTACCTGCTGCCTGCCATCGGCAGGAAAACAGCCAACGCGCGGAGGTCAGGGGCTGGCTCGTCATCGTTTTGTTCTGTCTAGTTCCATTTGTACATTTTTCACATTTCAGCTTTGGGATGATTTTCCTCTCCGCTGAATAAAACAGTAATGGCCTTCACCTGAGCCTGATGAATGAACACACGTTTCTGCTCTTTCTTCATTGTCAAGCCATCGGAAATTTGCACGGGCAGAAACGGCGTTCGACAAAGTGCTCAGCGATCTCCCTCGAGGGAAGTCTTTATTCACAGGACTTGGCTGACTCTAGAAGACCCTGGAAGTCAGCCTCAAGAGCCCGGGGATCTCTGCCCAGCTGTGCTGATGGGTCGCAGTGCTTTCCTGGGACCGTGTCACTCCATTTCTGAATCTCATGCTATTGTGTGTCGAGCCGTCCAAGCTCGGCAACCGGCAGCAGTGCCGTGAGAGGCTGGGTGGGAAGAGACAGTCCTATGTTCCCAGCAGCGCCTCTCCAGACACGCTAACTCTGGACTCGGGGGGATCGGATGGTCCATAAGTGGATTTGGCTTCGGCAGGTTTTCGTATTTATTTTCCTCCATGAAGTCTCAAATGAAGGTATTAAAGGTTGATGTCACAGATACTAATCACTGGGAACTTTAAAAATTTTAATTATCAAGGAGGTTTTTTTTTTTTTTTTTTACTTTTAAAACAATTGAGACAACTTTTAAAAACTCTTGTGTCTTGAAAAATTCAAATAAGCACAAAATTAAAGAGATTAGCTATTAAATAAACAGCCCACAGACCTATGGGCTATTTCATTTGTTGGATAAAAGAGGGGTATTTTTGAAGCAGGTATTTATTTTTCCGCAGGGAAAATTAGATTCCTTCTCTCAAAAGACTTAAATGTGGAAAGCTTTTTAAAAAAATAAAATACAGGGGCGCCTGGGTGGCTCAGTTGGTTGAGCGTCCGGCTTTGGCTCAGGTCATGATCTCATGGCTTGTGAGTTCGGGCCCCACGTTGGGCTCTGTGCTGACAGCTCAGAGCCTGGAGTCTGCTTCCAATTCTGTGTCCCTCTCTCGCTGTGCCCCTCCCTCACTCATGCTCTGTCTCTCAAGAATAAATAAAACCATTAAAAAAATAAATAAAATACAACATGCACAGGGTAAATCGCACAAACTTTGGGTATATAGCCCCATGATTATTATTATTAATTTCTTGCAAAGTGACCACACCCAGGTTACTTAGCCCAGGTCAACATATAAAATGTTCCCAGCACCCTAGAAGCCTTCCTTATGCTCCTTCTGGTCATTATTTCTCCCCACTAAAGGTATTCATTCTTTGGGTTTCTACTATCATAGTTTTCCTGTTTTTAAATTATGTGAATGAAATTTTGCAGTGTATATTCTTAGATGTCTGTCCTACACTCAAAATCATTGTCTATGAGATTCATCCATACATGGAGTGTCGCGGTGACTTGCTCTTGTCACTGCTACGAACTATTGCAACATTTGAATGTGGTGCGACGTATTTGTTTATTCTACTGTTGAATGACTCTTAAGTGTTTGGATATTCAAAGTTATGCTGCCGTTAAGGTCAGGAGTACGTGTATCAGTGCACCAGTGAACGTGTCTGTATTGGATACTATCTGGACGGGAACTGGCGTCTGGTGGGGTATGCACGCTTTCCGCTTCTGTAGATGCCGCCAAAGAACTTTATGAGGTGCTTGTACCCACTCACCGTTCTGCCAGCAGTTGCAAACCATAATCTTTCTGTCTCTAAGGATTCGTCTGTTGTGGACGTCGCATGTCAATAGAGTCCTACAGTACGTCAACCTTGGTGTTTGGCTTCTTCCGTTTAGTGTAAAGTTTTCAAGGTTCATCCACTTCATATAGCAGGACCTCATCTTTTTCATAACTGAGTAACATTCCACTGGGTACATGTACCATCATTTGTTTATCTTTTCATCAAACGATGGGCATTTGAGTTGTCTCCGCTTTTCGATTGCTGTGCTGTGCTGTGATGAACATTCGTGTACGCGTTTTCACTTTTTCACTTCTCCTGGGTATATGCCTAGGAGCGGAATGGCTGAATCATATGGTAACTCTATATTTAACTTTTGGAGCAACTGCCCACGTGTTTTCCACAGGGGATGCACGATTATGCATTCCCATCAGCAATGTATGAGGGTTATAATGTCTATACATCCTTGCCAACCACTGTTACTTTGTGTTGTTGTTGTTGTTTAATTTTTTTTTTATTTTAATTATAGCCTTCCTATTGGGTATGAAAGGGTATGTCATTGTGGTTTCAACTTGTACTTCTCTACTCTAGGGTTTTGAGGATCTTTCATGTGCTTATTGGCCATTTGTATCTCTGCTTTGGAGAATTGCCCGTTCAAGTCCTTTGCCTACTGAGGTTGTTTCTTTTTTATTTTGTTGCTTAGTATGAGTCCTTTGTGTATTCGGAGCACAGAACGTTGTCAGACTTATGTCTCACATTCTGTGCATTGCTGTTTTAGGTTCTGATAGTGTCATTCGATGCACAAAGTTTTTAATTTTGGTGAAGTCCAACTATCAGTGTTTCTTATGTTGCTTATGGTGTCATATTTAAGAAACTGCTGCTTAATCTGAGGTCACAAAGATTGACACCTATGTGATGTCTGAGTCTTTATTTCTCGTGTTGCTGGTGTATGTCTGCTCTTTTTTGCACTATCAATCTTGCTAAGAATTTGTCAGTCTTATATGCTTTTTAATGAATTAACTTTTGGCTGTTTGATTTCTCTATTATATTTTTCTATTTTTTTATTCTTGTCTACTTTTTTTGGTATGATTTACAGTTTTTTTTTTAAAATAGCTTCTTGGACTGGATATCTAGCTCCTTGATTTTCAACAATACTTCTTTTCTAATATATGTATTTATACCTTTAAATTTTCCTCTAAAGCACAATATCAGCTGTACATCAGACACTTGGATATGTTGTATTTTCATTACCATTTGGTTAAAGATATATTCTCACTTCCTTTGTAATTTTTTCTCTTCTCATTTATTTAGAAATATATTGCTTAATTTGTAAACTCTGGAAAATTTTTAGTTATGTTCTATCTTGCCTGATCCTATTCTGGTCAGAGAATATATTAAATCACTTAAAATGAATCTAGAATTGCTTTTTGGCTCATAATATAAACAATTTTTTAAGCATTCCATAAAAATTTGGCAAGCTAGGTCCATTTTGTTCATTGTGTTTTTCATATTTCCTATATTGTTACTGATTTTTTGTTTGCTCCTTTTAACTTTTATTAAGAGAATGGTTTTAATATTTCTATGTCTTTTTAGTCAATTTTTAGCTTTTGCTTTATATATTTTGAAATTGTGTTACTAGGTGCATATAACTTTAGGATCTAATCTTCCTGTTAAATTATACCTTTTTTATTTTTAAATGTCTCTATTTCTAAAAATACTCATGGCCTTAAAGTCTACTTTATCTTATATAAGTTGCACTATGCCAGATGTTCTTTGGTTAGTGTTTTCAATGTAGATCTCTTTTTCAATTCTTTTACTTCCAATGTTCTATATTCTTATATTCAAAACATGTTCCTTAAAAGTGACATATACTTGGATTTTAAAATCAAGTTGTAAAGACTTTGTTTTTTATTTATGTTGTTTATATTTTCATGAAACATAATTACTTATAATCTTGTATTTAAGTCTAGCATGTTACTGTTTGTTTTTCTGTTTGTATACTTGTTATGTTTTTCTCCTTTCTATCTTAGTTTTTAACTAATTGTATATATTTTTAGCTTTATGGTTACCTTTTGTTAATTCATTAGTTATACATGCTTTTATTGATCTTTTAGTGATGACAGTAGAAATTATAATATACAGCTTTGATTAATTTGCATTTAAGTTAAAATATCATTTTTAGTACCTAGTGAATTTTTGAGGACATTGCTGTAGTTTGACTCCAGCTTTTTGTGTGATTGTTGTCATATCTTTCGATTCCTCAAATAATTTAAGTCCAGAAGAATTTTTAATCTTTGTGTTAATAATATTTCATATTTAATTAGAATTAAACATATATTTACCCTTCCTAGTGTTTTCATCCCTCCCTAAATTTCTGTGTTTTTTTCTGGGATCATTTCCTTCTGCTGAAAAACTCCTTTTGATTTCTCTATTTCTGTTAGTATTGTTCTCTTCATGATGAATTCTAAATTCTTGTTTGTCTAAAAAATACGACCATTTATTTGATATTTAAGACTACTTTTGCTATGTATTTAATTCTAGTTTGGAAATTATTTTCTTTCAGCATTTTAAAACTGTCATTTTATTATCTTCTGTCTTCTCTTGTTTATGTCAGTCTTATTTGCCGCTCTTCTGAAGGACAGGTTTCTTATGTTCCACTGACTGTTTTTTAAGAGTGTTTTTTTACTTTGGTTTTTAGCGGTTTGCTCTGAACAGTAGTTTAGTCTGCGAATAGTTGTGGTAGGTGGACTTCTCAAATGACTCCCCAGTGACTCTCACCTTTGTATAACCCCCTCTTTGCCTCTCTAAACTCTGGTGGCCTTCCTTGGTCTCTGGTCCTTCCAATGCTCTCAGAAATCACTACCAGCTTCTGAGGTGGCTTTCCATGGGGTGATTCTTCTAATACCAGCTATGAGATCCCAGCTAGTAGAAAGACCACATGGACAGTGAAAACAATGTGAGTAGGCATTCTCTAAGTGAATTTCCATTGATCAAGGAAGCATTGCCAAGCATGCACCGACTGCTGCTTGAGAAGGAACAAATGGCATCAGTGAGACCTGGAGGAAACATGCTCACGGTTAATGGGAAGCATGTCCATGATCTGTGGTTGAAACATGTCCAAAGTTCAGTACGTTCGTAAACAGACCGGAAGTGGAAATGCCTGAAATAACTAGCAGGAGGCAGATTAAAGCCAGCACCAGGGTGAGGCAGAGCTTCAGGGCAGGGCCGAACCCCTAGGCCACTTGACCCTGGGGAATAAATGTCACGCGGAACCCTCTTGCGTTTCCTGCACCTTGGAGCTCCGTGCGCCTTTGGGAACTCTGCAGCTCTGCCTGGCTCGGCCCTCTCGTTTGTGCGCGGGCATCCAGTCCAGCTTTGGCAAGAATCCCACAGAGGAGGCGTAGTTCAGATACACGGCCTTGGGGGTCACCCGAGAAGAGATTAGAGTCCCAGTTCGTCCGCCCACGTTCCGTACTGGACAGCTCACTCGGATTCTCCGTCTTGGTTTCCCACTTTGTGAGATGAAGGTTGTTGTGACGGTGAGGCCTGGTGTCACCGTCGGCAGCCTGGCACGTGCACACCATCAGCACGGGGTGCCCTCTGCTCAGTCTTCCTTTCAGCCGTACCTTTTCACGCTCAGGGCATTATGACTTGCGGGCACCATTCTGTCACTTCTCTCTTATGTCTGTCAGGCTTCAGTAACCTCTCTCTCGGTCCGGGTGGCGTGTGCGTGCGGGGGGGGGAAGGTTGGTCTCGACGGGATGGCTGCGGGGTGTGAGCTGTGGGAACCAAGGCCACTGACGTCCGAATGAGTCCACCAGCCTTTTTTCCGAGTGCAGCCCGGGCGGCGTTCATTGTCCCCACCGGCCAGGAGGGTCAGCTGGTTCTGGAAGCAAAGGCGGGGACAGCGGTTTCTGGCAAACAGAGGTGGTGTCAGAAGGAGCATCCGTCCGTGGAGACCCTGCAGCGAGGCAATTATGGGACCACTGGGGGCTGAGACTTCCCTGGCATACTGAGTGGCATACTGAGGCTTCAGTGGCAGGTCTGCCGGGGCCCCCCGTACGAGGCGATGATTACGATGTGCGGATTCAGGGCAGAGATTCTGAGGCCTGGCTAAGCCAGACACAGGCCAGTGTGAGTCATTTCGTGCAAACGCCTGTGGAGCCAGGGAGGGGCCCGAGGACATTCATGTGGGGTCTAGGATGGGGGGAGAGGCAGGCGGTTGGGAAAGGAGAGAGGTCTCACTGGGATGATGTGTCCCAGCAGGAGGGAAGGGGCTCAGAGGGGGTGAAGAACTTAACGAATCCAAAGACAGGCTCCTGCAAAGCATCCACATCTGCAGATTTCAGCAAAGTGTAAGTGCTCACTGTTAGTCTTGAACAGAGGGGTGTGCGCGCGTGTGTTATGAGAGACTGTGGCACTGGGTGTTTTTCTGTAGAAAACCAGTGTGATCCCTTATCATGCTGCTGTCTGACTTGCGTCTGACTTGATCACGTAACGTCAGAGACGTCCGATGTGAGGAAACGCACCGTGTTTGGGGCCCGTGGAATAACGAGCTAAGGAGCAACCTGGGGGCTTGGGACAGAGGTCAAGCCGGCTCCAACCGATTTCCCCGCGGTCCCCTGTGACCCTCTTTATCTTCGGGGAGTGCACAAAATGAGTGGGTGGAGAGGGTTCAGGGCTCCGGGAGAGCTGCTGGCAAAGCCTCCGCGCAGTTTTCCCTGAAAAGTTAGCGGCAGGTTGCCTTACCCACAATCCCTTGGATTTCACCTCGGCCGAGAGACCGCACGCAGGATGTGGTGAAGGGTGGCAGGGCCGTGCTGGGTGTGGGGCTCAGTGTCCTCACCCCGTCTGTGCCCCAGGTCCCAGCGTCTCCCGGTGCCTACTGAGCTGGGGGCACGAGGAGAGTGCACGTGTCTCTGGAGGGCTAGCCTGCGCCCACTGCCCTTGTGTCTTGGGGCAAGAGCCGTGGGCCCAGCTCTTTCCTTGCTTGTCCCCTGCCCCCCACAACGTTGTTAGTTTCCCTTCTCGCTGTGTTAATAGTAGCAGAATCGGAGAAGCTGACGGGTTCCCTCCCCCATCTCTGGCCTCTTGTGATCAGCAGGGACGCAGGGAGGGGTGAGCAATGACTTGCAGAAGACCCAACGTTCCCGGCCCCCCCCCCCTGCCGGTCCCCCGGGTGGTGAGTGCTGTGATTCCCAATCCCCCCGCGAGCGTGACACCTCACCGGCCCCTCTGGATGGTGACCCGGCGTCATAGTCAGATACACAGGAGTGATGAGCAGGCTCTCTGGGGATGGGCAGGTTGATAACTGCAACCCGCCCCCCACCGGAAAGACAAGGCCGTCTTGGTGGGAAACGTGGCTGTAACTGGGGAGCCAGGGAGGCAGGTTCGACCGTGGCTGCTGTGGGCCAGCTGTGTGGCTCCCGACAACTTAACCGCCCAGGACTTCCATTTCTTCCTGTGTTCTAGGGAAATCACACGTACGCGGTAGGGTTGAGGTGCAGTGTAAGCAAGGTGTGAAAACACTACCATGTGTAATTTTGCTCGTGCAGGTGGGTTCACTAGTCTTTGTGTCCCCAGGAGTGACCTGGTACGCGACGTTGCAGGTGCTCAGGGAGTGTTTGCTGAGCTGAACTGAACGGGAGAAGTATCCCGCTGATGCAGCGGGTCCTGCTGTCTTTGGAGGCGGAGCGCCACAGGAATCGGAGCTAAGCTGACCTTCGAGATCTTAAAGGCCCGCGCGGCCCTAGGGGAAACGGAACGGAGGTGACCCGGAGCACAGCTGCACGCCGAGAGGTCATCGCCTTTGGTGGCCTCCGGGAGCGTGGCGCTCTTCGCAGTGGCTTTAGGAGGCGGGTGGGATGAAGGCTTTGTGTTGTGTCTCCCAAGGTGCTCGTCGCCAGGACCGTCGGTGTCACCGGCCAGGCGGCCCCGCCGTCATCCCGGAGGGCCCTGTCAGACCATGTCGCTCAGGGCGTCAGCCGGACCACGCGGCACTCCGCCGGCTGCGATTCCACGGCTGGTGGGTCAGTCCAAAGTGAGTCTGTGAGGTTCAGGAATCCAATCCTGCCTGGGTTATATTCCTTCTCTGCTTCGGAATGGAAAGCTGTCCTTGTCGGTTGAACAAAGGATGAAACCGATTTAGGTCTGGGTCTCGTGCCGCTTTTCTCTCTAGACAGGAGGATTGCTTCAGAAGGCACGCGTGTGCTGTGCGTCTGAAATACTTCAGAGCCCGCTTGGCAGAGAACAAAGAGTGGGTGATGGTCACACCATCCGTGAGCCTCTCTGTCTGGCATGTGCTTAGACTTGCGGCCTCACTGGCTTTATTTTTTAAAACGATGCCGCGAGTCGCGTGCCGTCCATTGTACAGAGGAGGGTGCTGAGCCAGGCACAGAGCTGGGGGCGCTTCACCCTGTCTTCCAGCTGTAGACCCTCGCCCCTCCCGCCAGGACACTGCCTTTTGTGGGGACCAAGAGTGTCTTTATTTCACGTGTCTCGCTGGCTAGTTTGACTCGCTCTAAGGTGGGGCTGATGTGGGTACCGGTCTTTGGTTTTTTTTTTTTTTTTTAACTTAACTTGTTTTATTTTTTATTTTTTAAAATTTACATCCAAATCAGTTAGCATCTAGTGCAACAATGATTTCAGGAGTAGATTCCTTAAGTCCCTTACCCATTGAGCCCATCCCCTCTCCCACCACCCCTCCAGCAACCCTCAGTCTGTTCTCCATATTTATGAGTCTCTTCTGTTTTGTCCCCCTCCCTGTTTTTATATTATTTTTGCTTCCCTTCCCTTGTGTTCATCTGTTCTGTGCCTTAAAGTCCTCCTATGAGTGAAGTCATAGGATTTTTGTCTTTCTCTGACTAATTTCACTTAGCATAATACCCTCCAGTTCCATCCACGTACTTGCGAATGGCAAGAGTTCATTCTTCTTGATTGCCGAGTAATACTCCCTTGTATCTATAGACCACATCTTCTTTATCCATGCATCCATCGAGGGACATTTGGGCTCTGTCCATACTTTGGCTATTGTCGATAGTGCTGCTATAAACATGGGGGTGCATGTGTCCCTTCGACCGGTCTTTGGTTTTAAGCAGCAGTAATTCCATATGGTTTTTTTGATCAGTTACACAGGACTTGCTTCAAAGTACAATTTTTTTTAAATATCATTTATTGTCCAGTTGGCTAACAGACAGTATGCACAGTGTGTTCTTGGTTCTGGGGGTAGATTCCCAGGATTCATCGCTTACATACAACCCTCGGTGTTCATCCCAACAAGTGCCCTCCTCAATCCCATCACGCATTTCCTTGCCCTCCCCCCCCATCCGCCCTCAGTTCGTTCTCTGTTTTTAAGAATGCCGCATTGGGCCACAAATGTCTGTAGGATCCGGCAACTTTCCTCCCCTTCCCCATTTATTGTTCGTGTGGATCACAGGGCCCAGCTCTCCAACCAGCTGCGTTAGAATAGATCTTTGGCCTAAAAGAAAGAGAAGAAGCAGCATTAAAAGACAGGGGCCAACTGGCAATTGCTGTTTTCATTTACCTGGTGGGGAGAAATAAAGGTGTATTCGCCGGATTTAAAGAGATACTAATTTAGGCTTAAAGACAGAATAGTTGCGGAGGGCTTCTCAAACACACAGCCGGTCTCAGAATTTTTATCTCAAAATAAAGGATTTGGTTAATTACTAATTCATATCTTAACATCTCTCGAGCATACTCATTTTTTTCCAGTGTCAAGGCCATCACCCCAGTCTGGGCCCCAGCCTCTCTCGCCGGACTGCCCGGGTCTCCCCGCTCATGTCTCTGACCCAGACTCCCCCATGAGCCTGCGCTGGGCTTCGGGAAGCACCTGTTGACCGCCGTTCCCGTCTGTCTGACCGTCCGACGGCTCCCCGGCGTCACGGGGTAGTCACGTCCAGACCAACCACTCACCGGTGGTCAGGTGCAGCCTCCCTCTCCAGCTTGCTTGTTCCAACTCTCCCCCCGCGTGGGACTGTTTACGGCGGGGAGCCCCGCTCCTGCGGCGCCTGGTCTGTGCGCACCGGCCCCTCCCGAGCGAGGCACCTCTAGTCCCACCTACCTCTCCACGTGGGCTCCGTCCGGGTCCTGGAGAAGACTTGGCCCCCTCCCGGATGCCTCCTTGGCCGCCTTCCCCAGCCGTGCAGGCTTGGGTGCCCTCCCGCTTGCTTTTGCAGCGTCTCTTATCTGTGACTCATCCCGCTGCATTGCAAGTACCCAGCGGATGCCGTCTGCACAGGACTCACGGCTTTCCTTAACTCCAGCATACCGTCTGGCGCACGGGAGGTTCTCAGTAACTTGGAGGGAGTGAGTGCCACTTTGTGGAGTTTCCTGTCGTCCTCCACCAGACATTTATGGGGCAACTGCTACGCGTCAGATGCCAACCGCTGGGTTACCTGACCTCACAAGCGGCAGGTTATAGCGATGACAGAGTGATGCTCTGGAGGCTCCTGGCCATAGTTAGGGAAGCATCCCTGTTTTTTGGAGTCTCCGTCTCAGGCGCCTCTCAGGTGTGGGGACTGGGGGGTCCAGAACCGGCCAAAGAGTCAATTCTTAAACACTTAGTCTTTTAAGGGCCTTTGGATTTTCTGGTTTATATTTTTAATTATTCCTTTGAAGTGGTATTCTACATGGAACTGTATAAAAAAGTGAAAACACTAAGCTAGTTGGGTTGGAATTCTGTGAGAGTGTTCAACTTTCATATCATGCTCCCCTCTGATCCCGAGTGGCCCTGATGGATGGTTTAAAAAATTATAACCCAAACTTGGCATCTGACATTAAGGTGAGGAAGCTCAGTCTCTAGGAGGAGAAATGATTCCTTTCAGATCACATGGCTAATTAGGCGTAAGGCAAGCACTGAAACTTGAATATTTTATTTTATTTTATTTTTTTTAAAAAAGAAAATTTTTTTTCAACGTTTTTTATTTATTTTTGGGACAGAGAGAGACAGAGCATGAACGGGGGAGGGACAGAGAGAGAGGGAGACACAGAATCGGAAACAGGCTCCAGGCTCCGAGCCATCAGCCCAGAGCCCGACGCGGGGCTCGAACTCCCGGACCGCGAGATCGTGACCTGGCTGAAGTCGGACGCTTAACCGACTGCGCCACCCAGGCGCCCCAAATATTTTATTTTTAATCCCAAATCCATCTTTTTGGTCCTAAATTCCACACTGATTCCTACTTGTTTATCTCTTCTTACTATGTATCTTACCATGTGTCTATGTCTCTAAGATTTATCTACTTACCATTTTCTTCTATCATTACCCATATCACCGTCACTATCACCACGATCACATCATCATCCCCGTCTCCATCATCACCGTCACCATCATAATCACCATCATCACCGTCAACATCATCATCACCATCATCATATTCCCCATCCCCGTCTCCATCATCACCATCACCGCCATCATCATCACCGTCTACTTTCTTAGCTTACATTGTGTGCCACGAAGGTACGTAATCCACACAGAGGCTTCCTCCATTCTTTTATAGGCCGTGATTTTCTATTTACCCTGACCTGGTCTTTACAGAACTGGCTCATCAACTCATCCAGGAGCCAAGTTGCCAGCACGCAGCAGCTGTGTGTCCATACCTGCTCAGGAAGTCAGTCTTACCTTCTGCCACCTCCTCTTCTCATTTGATCCCAGCTTCTTGGTGCGTCAGAGTCCAGATGGCTTCTGATGTTTCGCTTCATTGCCAGTCCCCGGTGTGCACATACTCCCCGGAACATGGCTTCTCCAGTTGGCCTGCCCTCCTTCTTGGGCATGGTATCGTGTCTGACTTCAGGCTTTCCTTGCGTCAACCCACAGTGCCTGGGAGTAAAGCCTAATGTCAGCCCTCTGTCGATGGCAGTTTGCCCTACGTGCGTGAAGACCCAAGTACCGGGTGCTTTTCCAGGCAGAGCAGTCACCGTTGGCTTCTCCTTCAGCGAGACTCTGATGCTTGGCCATGGCTGCTATGGGAGGCTAATCTCCCACTTACCTGCTACGAAGATTCTTGGTGCCAAGCATTGGAATTTGACTCTAGCTAACTGAAGGAGAAGAAAAACACGTTGGAAGAATATTTTCTAGTTCACACAGTTGATGGAGGGCAAAAGAAGGAGGCTCGGCAAATGGGTACGAACCAGGAAAGCTGAACATCCAGAAGCCCAGCCTGCTTTGACGTGCCCGACGGGGAGGACTTCCAGCTCCCCTGCCATCAGGCATGCCTGCAACCTGCCAGAACGCATTCTAACCCGTTCTCTGTGATCCACACTCCCAGACAGGACAAAGCATCTGCTGAACCACTCTAGGTCACGTGCTGCACTGCCAGGGCTGAGGCAGGTCGGTACCTGGCGTTTGTCCTCCGGAGATACAGGAGGCGTCCCCTCCCCTACCAGCTTTCACGTGGCGGTGGGCTCAAATACTAGACAGAGAGAAGAAAGCCTGATGCCAAATACGTATCTCTTTATTTGCGTCCAGTTTGTTTCGTTTGCCGGGAGCTGCACCCAACGTTCCTTCCTAGGCACGGCTCTCAAGCCTGACTCCACGCTTCCAGGTTTCAGTTTAGTGACGACTATGGTAAGCCCACCAGGCTTCCATGAGTGGGCCATCTCCATGATCTGATCTTGGCCATGGGGCCGAGTCTTCCTAGCCTTTGTTGCTTAACCCATTCTCCTCTCATCCACTTAGGGTCTGGAGGAAGTTCAGTTTCCTAACTCAGAGAAGTCTCACGTCTCTGGACCCTTTGTAACTGCTTTTATTGTTGCGTTCCAACCAGCCGTTATTCGTCTGGGCTCATCGGTGTTTCCTAACGATGTTTCAAGCACAACCATACCACCCAGCATCCTCTCCTAAATTTACGTTATACCTGAGTGTTCAATGGGCACCTGGCCTACCTTCCACGAGACCGTGTGTGACGGGTTAACCAAACGCTTGCTACTACGTGACATAAGCCTCCAGCTCTGCAGCCTCTGACATCAGTTCCCTCGTCTCCAGACATTCACCACGAAGCCAGTGACACACGTTTTAAATTGTTAGGACAGCACCCCATTTCAAGCTACCGGTTTGCGTGTTCATTACGGTAACACGATCTGACCCAGCAGGGAAGCCCTGAAATTCAATGCTGGACACTCTCGAGGTTGTTGATGATTCTATCGCAGTGTAGGCAGTGCTGTGTTTGTGGTGTAGGAGGTAGAGAAGGGGCAGGACCCTGCCTGACACCGCCCCGCCCGTATCCTTCTGGTCACTCCAGAACCCAGAGGACAGAGGGCCCACCAACGCCAGCATGTGGCTCTGCCACCCCAGGCAACTGCACACACCTGCAGAGGAGGGGCCAAGAGGGGACGGTTCCACGGGCAGTTTCCCTGGACTCGGCCTAGAAGTGGAAGAGACCCCTTCCACCTCCTTCACTGGCCAGAACTCGGTGCCGTGGCTCCACCTGGACACCGGGAGGGTACAGCCACCGGCGGGGTGGCTTCCCAGTTGGTTTCCATTCTTCCTATCTTACAGTTTTCATCTGTCTACTGAAACTCCTCATCCACTTTTCCCTCTAGGGTGCTTCCTACAATGATCGTAGGTCTTTTAAATCCCCGTATGATGGTTCCAGCACCGGGCCCTGCCTGAGCCTGGTTCTCTTGAACGTTCTGTCTCCTGACTGCGAGTTTGCGTGCGGTTGGGTGGGAGGGTTCGGTTACTCTGGACAGTAGTGGCACTTGGTTGGCTTTTGTTGATAGGGCCACCCGCCGGGCAACTCGGGCTTCGGTCGTCCCCTTTGTCAAGGAGGGGGGCTTGTTTCCTGGGGTTTCCTCAGGGTGTGCCATTGTCTGCTTTAGGTCCCTCTTGGTGCCTGCACCTCAGAGGACCTTTCTCCACCGCCGCATCTTTCCCAGCTTAAGGTGCCACTCGGTGACTCCGTGTGCCCAGCTCAGTGCTGGGTGGGGGAGGTGTGCTCTCGCATCCTGGGCTGCTGGCCTCTGAGAGGCCGAGCCCCTGAATCTCGGGGGTGGGAGGTGCTTCAGAGTCACCCCGTCCCTCGCCTACAGCACTGTCTCTAGTGGTGAGGGTGCGGTTACCTTCCTCTCTTCTCCCAGGGGGATGGGTGTCCTCTCGTGCCCCGAGTGCCAGCTGCCTGCCCTCTCCCAGCAGCCCGGCTCTGTTCTGGGTGCACTCCGGGTCTTGCTCACAGTGGCGGCTGCTCCCCTCAGGCCACCGGGTGCGGACCGGAAGAAGGGCCCCCGAGTGTGCACGAACGCCCCTTGCTTTCCGTACTTGCACGCTGCCCACACCTGTCCTGTAGCGGCCTGTTCAGAACGGCAGCTGAATTCTTACCGGTGGCCATGGTCTCCAGGGTTGGACTGTCATGTCTCCTGGAAGGCTGTGTTTTTCTGGGCATCTGGGTGAGTTGGTTTCACTGTGACTTCAGCCCTGCACTGAATCCAATAAAGGTGTTTTGTGGATTATGTGTCTTGTTTTTTGTTGTAGATGTAAGAACGACGCTCTAGCCAGCTTCTACGTTTTAAGTGGAAGCCAGAAGTCTGCTGTCATGCTTTTAATTGCTACTGCTATTTAATTGCTTTGGTTCTCTAATCATTCTCCTTTCTGAGCCTCCTGTCTTGCGATATGGACGCGGTAATCTCCCATCCCTCTGTGGACATTAATGATGGAGTCACTTCTTGTTTCCTCCTTCCTACATCGTCTGCTTCCTGCAAATTGCTTTGTTCCTGCTTGATTGTTCTGGTCGCCGGCTTCCTCGTTAGAGGCATTCTGCAGATGTCTGGTATCCCTGACCGCCGCTCGTGATCGAGAGTGGCAGGCTGATGCTGTTTGGCCGCTCCGAAAGCGTGGGCAGAGGTGGTCACGCGCCGGCTTCCCTGGGGAGTGACTGGGGGGCTTTGGCGGAACCCCCGATGTCAGTCTGATGGTTCTTCCCAGTTTGGTGACTCTGATCCCCTAGAAGAGGCTCTTCGAGTGTTCTGTTTGGAGAAACCAGGTCTGGCTGCCCAGGCTGCTGAGTAGTCCTGTTCCGGAGAATTCTGTTTAAATTCTAAGGAGGCTTTAATGAATGAGTTTCTAGGATACTATTGCTCTCCCTCTCTTTATTACTTCCTTCCCAAAGTTGGGAAGTTGGTACTTCTTTGACATGCCCAAGCAGACTTAAAAGTTTAGCGAAGCTGTGCTGTGTGGCCTCGTTCAGACGTTCCCGTCGACTTCCCGGGACTGCAGGTGGGAGACGTCCACTCTCAGGGCGAAAGCCTTTCGTACGCTGCCCCTTTTAAGCCCTGAGACCGAGTGCCGGCTCACAACTGCTCCACGCTGATTAAGGAATAAAAGTCATGAAGAGGTCAATCGGCGGAAGCCGCGCTCTGGTCTCCTGCGCGGCGAGTGAGAATCTCCCGTTGCTTCGGTGTCTGGCGTGGTGCCCCCCTCCCCCCGCCCCCTCAGGATTCAGCCTGCCCTGCGGACGCAGGGGTTTCCACGCACAGGATGTGGGTGCTCTTCTGTACTCACATCATGTGGCCGCAAGGGGACAGCTGCCCGGCCCTGAGGAGGCACAGGTGGTGGCCCGGGCTCCGTCATCTCCATCACCGTCCTCTGCAGACACACGGGACCTGCGTCTTGCCAAGCCCTTCGACGTCCACCATCTTGCGAATCATCTGTTTGTCTTGTGAGCCGGGAACAATGCACTTTATGAGCCCCGTGTAACCGTCAGGCACTTGGAGGCCCACCACGAGGCTGAGGGACATAAGGAAGAGAACTTGTACACACGTGGAGACCCGACCTCCTGGGGGCCTTGCACCCTGTCCTTGGTTAGGGCCCACCTGAGCTGTTGCAGCACAGTTTCCCCCCCGTTCAGGGGCCTGTGGAAACTCGCACCGGGTCAACGTAGAATTCACGAGAGGTCCTTGGGGCCCTGGTTGCATATGCGCACGGGTGACGCGACCGGCTCGTCGCTGAGTTCCCCGGGAATCCCTGGCTCTCCGCGAGCGGGGCGCCCCTGGGTCCCGAGCACGTCGTTTGTCTTCTGCGGGGTCCTCTGTGCTACCAGCTCCTTGCTCTCACTCTCCTCTGCGTGGACCTAAATTCTAAATTCGCGGTGTCACATGCGTAGGCTTACGGGCAGCACAGGTCAGGCGGAATCGGCCGGCACGTTACGTTGGAGGCTGTGCGTGGTATTCGATGTGACCCTTCAGGCTGCAAAGGGCAGCGCCCCCCCCCCCCCCCGCCCCCGCCAGGCAGGGTGACCTCAGCAGGAGCCCCCGCCGCCCCCCGGGGGTCGTGGAGCCTCGTGACCGCGCGGGGGCTCCGCGCGGAAGTCCCCGTGCCAGCATTGCCTGCTCTTCAACAGCGCGACGCGTGTTTGTCTCCGGGCACGCACAGCAGGCCTTCTTGGTTGCCCTCGATTAGACTCCTCATTCGAGCCTCTTAAGAAAAATCTCGATAGGAGCCGCTTAGTATTCCGGCAGGGCTGTCTGCGGTAATGTGTTCGAGGATATAGGTGCCACTCGTGTGCAGGGAGCTTGAAAAATGACCAGACGCAGCCCAGCTCGCAGAAGGCGAGCCCACAGGATAATAAATCAGCCTGTCTCGCGTCAGGGTCAGTTCGTTTGATGTTGAAAGCGCTTGGGCCCATCTAATCAGGCTGGGCCCACCCCATCTGTCCGGGGGCCGCTGCGCCCTCGTGGTCGGGAGGTGGCTCTGGGGCGCTGCTCTCTCCCCTGGGGAGCTCGGGGCGCCTCGGGCCCCGGCAGGGGTGAAGCAGACAGTCTGCAGTTCAGGGGCAGGAACGTCCTGCCGGTATTCACGGGCTCCGAGAAAACCGTGCATTTGGCAAGTGAGGGAAGCCGGCAGGTACCTGCTGTTCAGCTTAGGGAGGGGAACACATAGATTTCAGTGGCTCATTCTGGTGTTCCTCTCGGGGTCCGAGGACCGGGGCTGGCTTCCGAACTCGCCAGGCTCAGCGCACGGTGGGATTGTGGCCCCCCTCCTTGCTCAAAAGGCCAGACCGAGTGCCGGTAAAGTCAGTAAAATGTACATCTTTTTCTTTTCTTCCGTGTTGCTGTCTTGCCACGTTGCTTTTATTTGATAATGCGGTTTTAAATACAGAAAAATCGCGACTTTGAATTATCAGCGTGAATTTTACCTTTTGTCTTTATATTGTGCAATACTAGTTTTAAACGCAAACGCCAAGGAATTTAACTTACGTGCAGAATCGTGAAATCCCACGATTCATCTTTGTGGCTCATCCCTGGTGGATGCCTCCAGCCAGGCAGAACTGATCAATGCACCCGACTCAGGAAGGCTGGGGGCGCATGAGGGTGCCCCCAGGAGCAGAGCCGCCTGGCGGGTGTCGCCCAGGCTCAGGGGTATTTGCGAACCGAGGCCGACACCAACATCTGCACCCCGGGTGGCCACGGGCTCTCAAGATGCCGAGCGTGGCATTTTCCCTTCTGTGGCCCACCTCCCCAGCCCACTGCAGACGGGTGACCCTCAGCGTCTTTAAACTTCGACGTAGGGACGTGCTCGGGACCTGGGTTGGGGGTGATGAGACCGGGCTGCCCATGGCACCATCAGGCACCGTCAGCAAGGGCAGGGGACGTCGCTGCCCCGGCCAATGCTACGTACCCAGGAGGTGTGCCCTGAGATGATCGTGCACCTGTGCAGAGTCCCCTGCAGGGGACAGGGTGACGGCGGTCACCGGCGGGTGGGGGGGTGGGGCAGGGGCAGTGAGGCCCAGGACGCTTGGGCCGGGAGCTGGTGGCCGAGAACTCGTCCCACGGAGGCAGCAGTGTGAGGCAGCTGCACAGGTGAGCGGGGTCTCCGTGTCTCCTTCCTCTCACCCACATCACGCGCAAAACTCAAGTTCCTGGATGATGTCAGGAATTGAAGATGGTGTCTCCCTGCCCCTTTCCTCTTCTGAGATCTCGGGACAACTTGAGATTCAGGGCGGCAGCCGGCAGCCCAGGTGAGGGTCTCCGAGTCAGGACACGGGGCTGAGGTCCCAGGCCACCGGGTGGCTGTGGGGAAGTGCCCCCCGCTGGAGGCCCAGGCACCGCACGCATGCACTTGTCCCCATTCTGAGGCTGGAGGGCCAAGATTGGGGTGCTGGGGGGGTATCCGTGAGGCCCCTCCTGGGGGCAGGGGTGGGGAGCAGGGGCTCCGGCATCCCTTGTGTGAGGGCAGGACCCTCATTCCCGGGGACCCCATCTTCAGGACCCAGTCCTTGGGTAGAGGAGTCAGAAAGTGTTTGCACAGAGCCCGCGCCTGAAGGTGGGCACAGGGGTCTCGCCTCCAGTCCTGGGGGGGCGGCCGAGGTGCTGTGTCGGACAGAGGCCAGGAGCACAAGTAGGCGGAAAGGATATCAAGTCCTACATTTCAGTTTCTGGGGGCCCAGCCAGGGCATTGGGGTCCAGAAGGGGGCAGGAGGAGAGGGAGGGACGATTTCACTAGGGGCTCCTAGTGCAGACGTTGGGGGGGTCAGGGGTGACGCACAGCGATGACAGGTGTAGACCATAGGATTGGAGGGAGGAGGGGTCTGCTTTTCCCGACGGAAAGGCAGGACCGTGAAGGCAGGGCCCGCCCTGGAGGCCGGCAGGAGCGTGGCTGGCTGTCGGGGTCCCTTCATCAGGGGAGCCTTCCTGTTCCCCTCGTCCCCTCCAGGGGGAAGTGGCCTTCCTCCTCCGAGCTGCGGTTTGCCGTGTTCCCCCGTGTCACCGCTGGGCAGAGCCCATGGCCCCACACCAAGCTTTAATGAAAGGAATCCAGGAGGCCACAGTGCCCGGCCCCAGGAGCCGGGGCGGTGGGACCCGGTGCTCCCCAAGAACGAGTGTGGAGAGGACCTGGGGGCCGTGTGACCCTGAGAGAGGGAGACCCTGCAGAGGGCAGGGCAGACCTGAGTCCCTAGGCAGCAGCGGGGGCGGGGGGGGGGGGGGTCCGGAGCCCGTGGGCTGGGGAGGGACTGGGGACACGGGGCGCTGACTCTGCCCCCTGCGCTAGAGCGGGGAGGGGGCCGCTGCACCGCCAGGAGCGTCTGTGATGTAACGTGGAGGGGAGGGAATGGAGCCCGCGGGTCAGCGGCTCCCGCTCCCGCAGCCGCTGCTGCTGCTGCTGTGCTGACCAGGCCCCGCCCCTCGTTCCGCCTGCGGCGACCGCGGCCCAGAGGGGCCCTGGGCCACCGGCGCCTGTCCCCACCCCCCATCGAGGGGAAGCTGTTCAGACTGTCTGTTGGTGCCCCGCCATCTGGGTGCTGGTTTTGTTTCATTATTTGTAATGACTTCTAGGAGGTTGGTGGCTCTTGGGGCCCTGGCCTGGGGTCCACGCCTACGTTCACTGCTCCTGATGTGTGGACGGTCTACACCGGCTTGTGGGGATACATTGTCCACTTGTGGGGGCAGGGGGCAAGGACCAGCCGTCTGCATGGCAATGGGGTGGGAGCACACAGGCCGGGCGCGAGGGGATGGGGAGCAGCCCCAGGAAGTCCTCCTGACT
Organism: Prionailurus viverrinus; assembly: GCF_022837055.1. NCBI lineage: Eukaryota > Metazoa > Chordata > Mammalia > Carnivora > Felidae > Prionailurus > Prionailurus viverrinus. The sequence continues at coordinate 659,241 of NW_025927604.1, forward strand.
GCTCAGAGGGCACCCGGTGGAGGGACAGGCCAGCACAATTGCACGCACCCCTGTGACCGTGACGGCTGAGCACGTGGCCCTGTTCCAGGTGAGCAAAGAAGGGTTTCTTATCACGTTCCTGCTGAGAACTCTGCTATGTTTTCTGTGGATAAGGAGGGATTTGGGGGTTTTTATTTTTGCAAATAGAAGTAAACACTCAACATGAGATGAGAATCAGCTCCCTATCCATGAACTTACTTCTTTCTTGTTTTCCTGAACAAGCATTTTGTTCTACCTCCTGCTGGAGCCTCACACACTCACATCCACCCCCTCCCACCAGCCCGGACCTTCCTGCCCTCCTGCCTGCCCCCTGCCTGCCCCCTGCCCACGCCCGAGGAAGCAGGCTGTAGGCGTGGGCATGAACAGAGGCCGGCAGCTCGGGTCGATTTACGATTTACATGCATTACGGGTGCGACCAGGCCTGGCATCGACCCTGAGAAGTTTTTATTCTTTTTAAGTTTATTTAATTTATTTATTTGAGACAGAAAGAGAGCAGGGGGAGGGGCAGAGAGAGAGAGAGCAGGGGAAGGCAGAGGGAGACAGAGAGAGCAGGAGAAGGCAGAGAGAGAGAGAGAGTGTGGGGGAGGGGTAGAGAGACAGCAGGCGAGGGGCAGAGAGAGAGAGAGAATCCCAAGCATTCTCCTCACTCTCAGCGCAGGGCCCCACAAGGGGCTTGAACTCGCAGACCGTGAGATCAAGACCTGAGCCGACATCAAGAGTTGGCTGCTTAACCAACTGAGCCTCCAGGTGCCCCGAGGGGTTTTACTTCTGACCAAGGTCCTCATGCACAGCAGCGTCCTCATGGAGGAGACAAGTGACTAAGTGAACTTGTACAGGACGATCGCCTTGGCCAGAGTCAATAGGACACACGTCACCCAGGGCATCACTCCTGTCCACGACCCCACCTCCTGCCTTGGCCCGTGTCCTCGGGGGTGTGGCCCTCCCAGCACAACCTTTGGTGGAAGCTTCTGTGGGGGACGGGTGGTGCAGAGACCCTCCTTGAGGATGCGGTCCCGGTGCCAGGTCCCCACGCACCCCGCCGGAACCCCGGTGCCCACTCACCGAGGGCCTCTGCTCCCTCACCACCCGGCGGGGACAGTCTCCAGCTCTCAGTTTAGCGGGGGAGGGGGCCGGGGGATCCGCACGAGCAGGACAGCAGGAACGCCATCGGACAGTCTGGGGCCCCTGTCCAGAGGACCCGCCATGCCTGTGGGAGCACCAGTCAGGGCCGACCTCAGAGTCCCGGGGTGCCGGCGTGAGAGGTAGAAGTCATCCCCCAAACTCCTGGACAGCGACAGGCGTCACCGCCTGCTCAGCACACACTTGTTCGGTGACACGGCCCAGAGAAACCCGAGGGATGACGCTCCTTGAGCCACAGCTTCCTGCTGGCACCTGTTCTGTGCCGGCAGCTGGGGTGGGGGTGGGCGCCGACTTCGTGGGTGCAGGAGAAAGGAGGGGCATCCCGTGCAGGTCGGGCTGGAAACTGCCCATGAGCCCAGGAATAAAGCTCAGAAAGCCGGGGGTGGGCAGGGTGAGGGCCCCGGGTGGCTGAGCTGGGAGTGGGGGGTGGGGGGGAAGGTGGCACCCAGGCTGCCCGCGGTGCACGAGCGCCTGCTCCCCCCGCCCCGAGCACAGCAGAAAGGTGCCCGCGGGAGCAGCGCAGGGGTAGCACCGGGTCGCTCGGGATGGGGAGTGGTGGGATCTCCCTGCGTTCCCGACAGCGGAGGGGCCTGGGGAAGGGGCACAGGGTCTCACGGGGTCGCAGCAGGAAAGAGGAGGGAGGGGCACAGGTGGAGGTGGGAAAGGATCTGACGGGGACCGGGACACAGCACAGGGACACGGCACGGGGACTCGAATCAGGGACACGGTGCAGGGACATGGCACGGGGACACGGCACAGGGACTCGAATCAGGGACACGGCACAGGGACACGGCACGGGGACTCGAATCAGGGACACGTCACAGGGACATGGCACGGGGACTCGAATCAGGGACACAGCACAGGGACATGGCACGGGGACTCGAATCAGGGACACGGCACAGGGACATGGCACGGGGACTCGAATCAGGAACATGGCACAGGGACATGGCACGGGGACTCGAATCAGGGACACGGCACAGGGACACGGCACAGGGACATGGCACAGGGACTCGAATCAGGGACACGGTGCAGGGACATGGCATGGGGACACGGCACAGGGACTCGAATCAGGGACACGGCACATGGACTCGAATCAGGGACACGGCACAGGGACACGGCACAGGGACATGGCACGGGGACTCGAATCAGGAACACGGCACAGGGACACGGCACGGGGACTCGAATCAGGGACACGGCACAGGGACATGGCACGGGGACTCGAATCAGGGACATGGCACAGGGACACGGCACAGGGACATGGCACGGGGACTCGAATCAGGGACACGGTGCAGGGACACGGCACGGAGACACGGCACGGGGACTCGAATCAGGGACACAGAACAGGGACACGGCCCAGGGACATGGCGAAGCACCCCTGGACGGCATAGAACCAGAAGTCTGTGCCTCCCGTCGGCCGGGGGACCCCGCGTGCCAAGACCTGGGTCTCTGAGGAGCCGCCGTCGAGTAGTGCTCGTCCGCTGGGAGTCTCCTGGCTGCAGAGCGCGGGCCAAACGGAAGAAGCCGGGAGTGGATCCCCTACCTGCCAGGCGTGTGATCTGGCAGCCAGGTGTGAGGGTTGCGGGGAGCCGGCGATCAGAGCCTCACCCCTGGCGTCGGCCGCGTGCCCCCCGCAAGGCCGCAGAAACACCGTGTGGCTGGGGGTCTGAGGCTCAGGATGCAGTCAGTCAACGGTACAAACCGGTGCTCCGGCCTGGCTGAGCCCTTAGCCACGGAGAAGGGAAGTGGGCCCGCCCGGGCCAGCTGACGTGAGGACCTGCTCTGCCCCGGGCCAGGGATGGCGACCTCGGGGCCACACGCTCCGCCGCAGGTCCCCTCCTTGAGGCTGGAGGACGGACGCTGGAGTCGCGGCCCCAGGCTGCGGAGGGCAGACTCGGGCGCATCTCCCTGGTTCTGTCAGTCACAGCCCAGTGGAAGGCGGCCAGAGGGACAGGAGGGGACGGCCTCCCCCCCGGAGGATCCGCCTGGGGGTGCCGTCCCAGGGTAGAGAGTACCATGGGGACGTGGGGCTCGCGTGGTGGCAGCAGAGGGGAACCTGGCAGAGGTGGACAGGGCTGAGCGCGGCTGCAAGCTGGGAGGCTCGGGGCTACGCGGCGTCCCGTCTGTGTCCAGAAGTTTAACTCTTTCCAGTTGCATTGCTGGTTCAGTTTCAAGCTCTAGTACATAAGGTTTTTATGTGTTTTCAGTTGATGATATGCTTTCTGTAACACGCTTGTTTCCATGGGCAAAAGTTCAGAAATGAACGTTTACATTGAAGAAAATGTTTACACTGATAATGTTTAATATGTTTGTCATTATATCACTCAAGTTAGAAGTCAAAATTTACATCTTATTTTTGTGGAAGGAGGGGCTGACAAAGCGAATGTGGCTCAGGGCCGGAGCCAGTGACCAGCCCCCGTGGTCGGCATGTGATCCCTGTGGCTGGCGACGGGCCCATCTGTGACCGGGGCTCTGCTGGACGTCGCTTTTTGACAACACTGACAGTTTGGAGGCATGTGCACACGCGTGCAAACACACACACACACACACGATCCTTCCCTATGTGCATACATGTGTGGATCATGCTTCTCCGATACCATTTTGCACGGAGCCGTCTGTAACTGGGCTTGGGTGACCCGGAGCCTGTGCAATGGTGGGGGCGGCCGGCTCCTGAGAATGGGATGGGTTTGTCTACAGCAAATGAGGGATCGTCCCTGCAGGATCGTCCGTGGCTTTGCCAAGACAAAAATAAGAACGGCGTTTTGCGTTTCTTCCTCGGCCCGCTGTCCGCAGCACTAACCACCTTTCCGCACTGGCACGCTGACCAGTGCCCCCGACTTTCTGTGTGTTGTGGTAAATCTGAGGGATTCTTGGACAAATGTGGTGCCGTTTGTGGCTTCAGGACTTACAGTTTAGTGGCCCCGTGCCAGAAGCCACGCAAAGCGGCTCTAGCAGAGGGGAAGTTTTGCCCCTGCATTGGAGATGGGCGACCACAGTCACAGAAGTCAGGCGCTTGTCCCGGGAGCCAGGACTGAATCTCGGTGCCGCTGTTCACCGACCACACGTCATCGTCATTTTCCTTCCGATTTTGAGTTGGGTGTTGTCTGGGTTTTTGCATCTCCGGGGTGCCCGGCAGGGAAGGTCTCCACAGCAAACTCCACAGCAACTCGGAGTTAATCGTCTCGTCGCGTCAGGATTTCTCTTCCCAGATAGCCATCCACCCTCCTCCCGCTCCTGCCTTGTTCAACCTGCGGAAACACGATGGCAGGATGGCAGAGTGAGCCTTCCGGGGGGCCTGTGTGGCACAGAGGGGAGCGCTTGCGCGTCGGGGTTCACGTGCAGACGTGCCGGGCAATGGCAGGACGTTCACCGCCAGGAGAACCCGGCTTCCCGGGAGCTGGGCTGAGAAGGGCGTGCGTCCCTGTCGCTCGCGGGGGGACAGGGGCGTGTGATGGAGGAAGCCCTCTGCTTGTTCCAGGAAAGCGTCGCAGACCAGAGAGGTGCTGTCCTCCAGAATGGAGCGCAACTTCGACTGAAATAAAACCCCTCAACGTTGTGTTTATGACGCCGTTGGCACAACCATGAATGTATTAATACTATATGCTAAGACGTGTTCTTCAGTCCGAAAGTTCATTTCTTATCTTCTGATTTTAAAAGTATTACTGTACGTTAGCTAACTTGGCAATAAATTATATTTAAAACATTTTTTAATTTTAAAAATGAAAAATGAAATAAAAAATAAAATAAAAATGTTAAAAAAGAAGTGTTGTTGGTGCACGTCTCGTACCTACTGTGTGTGGTGGTAAAGCCCTCCTGTTGGGTCCCCAGGAGACGTGCGGGCTGAGGACACAGGAAACAGACAAGTGACTTTAAATAATGTGTCCATTCCCCAGAATAAAAATAATAATGTCATGTCAAAAGAAGAGTTTTGACATACTAAGGCATCAATCACTTTGCCACCAGGACTGATGGTTTCTTTGCCAAGATATTTTCCCCAAGTTTAAAATAGAAATGGTTGGAGATTAGTTATATGGTGCCATCTGGATATTTAACAACACTAAATGACTTCTCTCCTTCCCTGACCCAAAAAAAAAAAATGTATCACAGTGGGAGAAAAAGACTGCCCTGATTATCTATTGGGTTCCAAAAAATTGGGTCATTTTAGCGAGATAAAAGTGTGGGGCTGAGGCCCACCTGGTGTTTTCAGTAGTAAATTTCCTTGGATGAAGCCCAAAGTGAACCAAATTTACTGTAGGCATTGTTAGTGTGGTTCGTGTGATAGTTTATAAAGTGGGGATTTGGAATCAAGGGTTCTCAACGTCAGTCCACCAATTACTGCCCGGTGACCTTAGGCAGATCCCTCGCCCTCAGGCCCGGCGTCTTAGGAGTCTGTGGTGTGGACGCTCGTCTTGACTCAGGGCTGCAGAGCTGGGAAGCTCACCAGACACAAGACTCCAGCGAGCGCTTCGCCAAGAGTGGAGTGTATTGGGATCTTATTATCATGTGATAATTTGGTAGAGATCTAATAGGTAACTCTTCTAGGCCTTTGGCTCTCCCGGGCCAGTTCACAGCAACGTGGGAATGGAGAACGCAATGGACGGGGTGTCTGTGTCCCCCCCGGGTTTGTACGTGGAAGCCTAACCCCCACCATGATGCTGTTAGGAGGCGGCTGGGTGATGCGGGTGGAGCCCCAGGAATGGATTAGTGCCCTTACAGAAGAGACCCAGAGCTCCTTCTCTCTCTGCGGTGCGAGGACACAACGCCATCAGTCTGCAGCCCGGCGGGGGATGGCGGGGGGGGGGGGGGTCTCACCAGAACCCGACCTGCTGACTTCTCATCTCAGACTTCCAGACTCCAGAACTGTGAGAAAGAGAGCTCTGCGGTTTATCTGCCACCCAGTCTATGGGGCTTTGTTATAAGAGCCCAAACTGATGAAGACAAAGACCATTGGGACGGATCGAATACAATTAAATGGCAGACGCGTTAAGAATTTAATTGAAAGGGGAAGCATGTTCTATCCTGGCGTGCACTTCATGGTGCCTCCCCCAAATCAGTTGGGGAGAATTCGTGGCAAGTCTGTGTGCTGCCTTCTGTCCTCCCTGCACTGAGAAGAACCATAGCCCCTAGGTGAGAGAGTGGGGCTCTCCATGAACATGAGTAGACAGCAGTCTGGAGTTTCTGCTGGACGAGCTTTCCTTGTTCCTGGAAACTCTTGGCTTCCTTCGGCATACGGGAAGACCCAAGGAAATGTGCCGTCACCAGACGGGGCATTGTTGGACCTTAATGCCTGATGGGTATTGAGAAGAAGGAAGGAGAGAAGAATTCTGTGAAGAATTCTTTGGATTTAATAGTCTAACAAAACATTTTAATGATGGGAAGGTTGTTTTCAGAACTCACAGAATTACCTGAGTTGGTTGAAAACTCCAGGCCATGCTGGCCTTCCTGTCTCACCAAAGGGGCAAAGGAAAGACTCAGAAGCACTTAGAAGGTCACAGCCCAGGGACATAAACTCAACACAAGACTGAGACCTAATTTCAGGATTACAGAATTCTTTCCCATTCCTAATAGCTTGCCACCACATCAGTAGGACTCCTACATAAAAATAAAAGATGATGTCTCAAGGAACCCCAAGTCTCAGGCCCTATTTAAGAGGGCATCTCTAGGGAAACCGAATGACCACAGGGAAGACAAGAGCTAGGACACTGGGGGAGCATTTAGCCTCTGAGGCCACAGCTCCAGCATGTGGTAAGCACAGTCTAATTCCTGGCCAGATCAACAAAGAACCTCACACCAAAGGCCTAACCTCAGTTCCTTTTACCCAATGCATCATGTCCACTTTCAAGAAAAATTACAAGGCGTGCTACAAGGGAAAAGTCCCAGTTTGAAGAGACAAGTCAGCCATCAGACCCAGACTCAGATATGGTGGAGATTTTGGAATTATTGGACCAGAAATTTAAAATAACTCTCATTAACATGCTAAGGGCACTTACGGATGAAGTCGACAGCATGCCATCATGGTAGGTAATGCGAACAGAGGTGGATGGTCTAAGAAGGAACCGGAAGGAAATATTAGAAATGGAAAACGCTGGGGGGGGGGTGGCGCTTGGGGGGCTCAGTCAGTTAAGTGTCTAACTCTTGGTTTTGGCTCAGGTCATGATCTCACAGGTGGGACTGAGCCCCACTTTGGGCTCTGCACTGACAGCGTGTAACCTGCTTGGGTTTCTCCCTCTCCCTCTCTCTGTCTGCTCCTCCCCTGCTTGTGCTCTTAGTCTCTCAAAATAGGTAAACATTAAAAAAAAAAATGAAGAAACACTGTAACAGAAGTAAGAATGCCTTTGATGGGCTCGTTGGTGCAGTGGACACAGCTGAGGAAAGAATGAGTGAGGTGGAAGATATGTGTCAATAGAACTTCGCAGACTGAAATGCAAAGAGAGAAAAGGTAAAAGATAGGAGAGTCCTATGGGACAATTACAAAAAATATGACAGGGTGCCTGGGTGGCTCCGTCGGGTTGAGCATCTGACTCCTGGTTCGGCTCGGGTCATGATCACGTGGTTTGTGGGGTGGAGCCCTGCGTTGGGCTGTGCACTGACATCGTGGAGCCCGCTTGGGATTCTCTCTCTCCCTCTCCCTCTCCCTCTCCATTCCCCTGCTTGTGTGTGGGTGTGTCCTGTCTCTCTAAAAAAATAAAAATGAAAAAAAAGGTATGACATATCCATAATTGGGAGATTAGAAGGAGGGAAAGGAGGGGAAGGAACAGAAGAAATATTTGAAGCAATAATGGCCGACAACTAAAAAAATAATGGCAGACATCAAAGCACCGATCCCGTGGTTCACACACCTAGCAGAACGGCCCAAATCCAGAACACCGGCAGCACCGAACGCCGGTGAGTGTGTGGGGCACCTGGCATTCTCATCATTGCTGGTGGGAATGCAAAACAGCACAGCTGCTCTGGAAGATGATTTTGTGCAAAGCTAAACACACTCTCACCGGACGATTCAGCAATCCCTTCACACTCCTTAACATTTACCCAACGGAGATGAAAGCTAATGTCTACACAAAAACCTACACGTGGATGTTTGTAGCAGCTTTATTTGTAACTGCCAAAAATTAGCAGCAAAAATTGAGGGAATAAATGTCTTTCAATAGGTGAATGAATAAACCAAGTGTGATAAATCCATACAATGTCATATTATTCAACAGGAGAAAGAAGTGAGTTGTCCAGCCGCAAAAATACATGGGGGACCATTAAACCCACGGTGCTTGCTGAGAGCAGCCAATCTGAATAGGTCACACAGTGTAAGATCCCAACTGTATGACCTTGCGGAATAGATAGAACTATGCAGATGGTGGACAGGTCAGTGGTAATCAAGTCAAGGGGTTCAGTGCTGGGGGAAAGAAGGAGCAGGTGGAGCCCAGGGGATTTGTGGGGCAGCAAGCCTGTTTTTTAGGACACCGTGATGGTGGATGCATGATGCGATGCGTTTGGCAAAGTCCACAGAACGTACAACGCAGAGAGTGACCCTACCGTCATCTATGGATTTTTGTTAGTAATAACGTATTGATATTGGGTCATCCGTTGTATTGGGTCATCCGTTGGGACCTGTTGTGTGTGAAGGACCGTGGGAAGGGGACAGAGGGTCCATGGGAATTCACTGTAATTTCAGCTCAATGTTTCTGTAAATCTTAAAACTGCTCTAAATAAATATAGTTTATTGATTTATAAAATCCTCTGGGATAAAACTGAATGTTTAGGTATATTTTCTTCCAGCATTTTTCTGGGTATTTAGCTCAGTTGTGTTGGCATTGAACAACATAATCTTTTTGCTTAATAATAAATCTTTATAATACATCTTCAGGATTTGCCCACGTCACTAAATATTCCATTAAGACAGAGCTGTGCATGGCTGTCTGACATTCCGTCATGTGAGTGGTTCTCACAGATGGACGTGGAGGTTGCTTTCTGTTACTCAACATTCTCTTTGCAGAAGTCTTTTTGGGAATTTCCAATAATTCTCTTTGAATAAACTCTGAGATGTGGAATTATCGCAGAAAAAGCGAGAAACACGCTTGTGGGGCTTTTTGGTGCCGTTTTGCCTTCGGCTTTTACCGATCCGCACTCCTCTCAAAAGTGTCAGCATCCGAAAGGGTGGAGTCAGTTTGACGTTCTTGTTGGAAAAGACTCCCACGGACGCCTGTCTCCGCCCACTGCACAGGAATCGAGCAGTGGCCACTCTCCACGGCGCCGAGATGTGGAAACGAGTAGAGGGGCTCGTGTCCCTGGGTCGCTGGGCGTGCTGGCCGCGGCATCGGGGAGACAGGGTGTGCGGCAGGCACGGCGGGACAGGCAGCCCGGGGCACGGGGAGGGCTCCCGGAAGGCGGGGTAGTCCCAGCAGGTGTAGAAGGAAGGACTCACGCCGGTGGCACGCCCAGCGGCGTAGACATCAGCATCACACCGGACGTTGGTCTGGTGTAGTGAGAGTGTCACTGGGGGTGAAGGGCATGGCAGCAATGGCCAGAGGTGGGGCTGGGGACACGAGAAGGGCGAAGCTTCGTGTGGCACGCAAGGTAACTGGGGGACCGCGGGCAGTTAACAAACTGGTTTTGGTAGATGCATAATAGGGCTCAAATCGTGATTTGAGTTTTTTAAACTTTTTGTTTGGAAAATTCTAAGCATACATGGAAGAATAGAGAATTGAAGTCCCAAGTGCACAACCAACAATCAGCTTCAAAATGCTCAGCACGACTAATCTCACTGCATTTACACCGCGTCCTACCCCCTCTCCCCACGGATCAGCTATCATATCGTTTCATCCTTAACTGTTTTAGTGAGACTGTCAGAGAAGGCGGCTTTTAAACAAGAAAAAACAAGACCGTAGTATCATGACCATGCCTGAACTGAGGAACGATAATGTCTTCATAGTACCGTCTGTCCATTTCTGGACACACACACGCACGCACACACACATGTGCACGCATGTGTGCACGCACGCATGCCCGCACACACGCATGCCCCCCCCCCCCCACATTTAACAACTGGTAGGTTTTGGGGCAGGTTCCAAAGGAGGTTCAGATCTCTGCCTTGGTTTTTCCCCTCCACGTGGACCCAAACACTTTTCCTCTCCTAGTGTCTCCCTCCTTGGTCTTGCGGGTGCAGCTTCCAGCCTTCCCTGCCGGGCCCAGATGCCCAGACCACCTGCCACACCCCAGACCTCGGGCACTGTGTCCGCAGAGGGGGCCACTGTCCTCAGATGGCTCACCTGTGTCACCTTTCCCGTCAGAGTGAGCGCCTGGCTGTCAGCCGTCCCCGTGTCTTCTCCTGGCCACCTGCTCACCGTGCCTGGCGGTGGCAGCCATCCATGGCTTTGCGTCACCCCATCGATCACATGTCGGGGTTCACGGAGGCCACTTGGTGCCTGGCTTTGTTGAAGCTGCTTTGTTGGAGCTGCGGTCAGAAGGCTTCCTGTTTGGCTGTGCAAGTAGCTCCTTTTCGTGGAGATTTCCGGGAGGTTCAGAAACCACCCAACAACCAATGCCTTGTGGGTGCACAGGAGGGACAGGGCGGGGCCCGGCAGGGGCTACCACGGAGCTGGGAAGCTGCCCGGGCTCCTATTAGGGTGAGAAGGAAGTAACTCTAAACCCATAGGATGTAAAGTCACCAGCTGGTGCCTACTCGAACGCTTGGTGCTGCCATCATCTTGACAAATAAACCTTCATTAAACGCGTACTCACCCATCGCCGCTCTATGAGTCACTGCAGGTGAATAGATATTGTTCTTTTCATTTTGGTATATCTGCTGTGTGCTCTCGTGGTTTATATCGTGGTTGTTAACAGCAAGTTATATGCTAGAGATAAATCTTAATGTTTTTTAGAATCAGAATAAAAAATGTCCCCAGCTTCCTTCTCCAGAATCGTTCATTTTCCTGGACTTCCCTGACAATATTTATGGTTTCCTTTTCCAAGGATGTCATTGTTCGTGCAGGATGACCTCTATTCCAGTGGGTCCATTTTGCTTAAGTCCTTTAAAATGATTAATTGATGATGACCTTTGAATTAAAATACCATATTTCTTGATTCCAAGATGGATATTTTTCACCTGTGAGCGTTTCTGAAATCTGAATGTAGCTTGTAATTGATGGTTGCTTTTAACGGGTCTTTTTTTTTTTCTTGAAAAGCTGTTAATAAATAGACGGTACATCTTGTAATTGATGGCATCTGAGAATCAAGGAAATATGGTGATTCTCTCCCAGTGGCGTCACCAACGTAATGGCTCACTTCCTGACCGGCTTAATGAATTCCATCTCATACACTTTGGCTGAAGAACGTTCTGAGAAACCTCACCAAAACTCTGTACAGTTTCCTCATTCTATCCCCTTATTTGTTGATTTCGGACTGTTTTCTGGTTCCTATCAGAGAATCGTTTTCTGCTCCCTGTTCAGTCGCAGGACCAGACGGGTGTGCAGAAGGTCCTTATGCTGTCGTCTCTGTCGAGAGCAAGTTGGCCCGACCAGCCCCCGTTCACCACATCCGGGCACCGCCCCGCGTCCCCCACCTCACCTTACCAGTTTTGGGTTTCTGCAGGAGGACTTTTGGGACCACAAATCTACTGCTGGAGGATCCGTATGAAAGATGTCTAGCTAGCTGACAACTTAAAAGCAAACACTTAAAAATATGACAACATTCGCCCTGAAAGGGACACTTTGCTTGAAAAGAAGGGAAAGATAATTGATGAAGCTTGTTATTTATGAAAGGGAAAAGGACAATGCCTTTTAAAGGGGGGGAACATAGAGTTTTTAGGTTTTTCCCCCCTAAAATGGATGGTTCCCTTTTCCTTAATGGGAGAAAATTAATGGCATCGACGTACTAATTGCCACGGAAGCATTTTGAGGAAGCACCTCGGCTTGAGAGTTTTAAGGCCGTCGCGTTAATGCAGGCCCCGTGTCGTGCGGCTGACGGCCCTGTTTTGACAGGCGTGAGCACGGCACACGCACATGCTGCTTGGCCGTGTGTGGCCTGCATTCTGGTCCAGGAGACGGGGCCACGCTGCCGGCATTTCAGGCAGGGGCTGAGACTTTTGAAAGCTGGTTGCTCAGGGCTCCCATCTGGAAACAGACAGATACCAAAAGGAAGAAAAAGACTGCTTCTTCCCGCTTTGTCCCTTCCCCCTTGGCTTACCGTGGCCGGCTTCTACACATTTGTTGTGTTCTCGGAGCGCTTGAAATCACGATTTATTGTGCTTTAAGGGAAAAAAATGAACTGCCAGATGTAATGTCAAATATCAAAATGCGACGTCCAGGGATGTTGGGACAACATCAGCTTCCCCGAAACCGTTAGATTTGAGGAAGCACCTACAAGCGCCCCAGGCCACCACAGAGCCAGAGGGCGGGCAGGGACCTCTGCGAGCCCAGCAGCGGTCGCCACGTCCCCGGTGATGCTCTGGGCCCTGCGAGCAAGAATCTCTCCTTTACTCCCAGAGGAAGTGCTGGTGTCCACCCGCCACGATCTCCTTTGCTCCCCCACCTCTCCTCCTCGGAACGATGGCCCGTGTCCCCGCACCACACCCCCGCCACTGGGACTGTCAGGTCAGTGGCTGACGATGGGGCCTGTGTGATACTCTGCTCAGAAATCTTCTGTTCCCTCCTCTTGTCCCTCGGAGCCTTGGGCCTCACAGACCTCCCGTGGAGGCCCTGATGGGAACACCAGACCTTGTCTCCCAGGACGCCCCCCGCCCCGCCATACCCAGCTCAGCTCTGGGTCCCCACCCCCGACCCAGCGCCTGGTAGTAAGTTGGTGTTTGTTGCAAGAAAAGAAGAGTGCTCCAAAAGTCCGGGTGAGTCCTCTCCACTGAGGAGCTCTCCTGGTTTATCTGTGCATCGCCTCCACTGGCGATGAAATCAGAGTATGAAAGTATGAAGCAAAAGTATGTCTCTTTCATTTACTGGTTCCTGGCTTATTGGTTCTGGCTTGGCGTGCAGTAAGGGCTTAATAAACGTGCATTGTTCTCACCAACAGAACCTACTGTTCCCAGATAAGGCTCGTCCCGTCGTGCCTCTGAGACTTTTCCCATGTTGCGCCCCTCTCCTACTGGTCGCTGTAAGGTCCCTGTCCTCCACGAGGTGCTTTAGTATGCTTTTATAATAATGTATACCCAACGGGTGACAAAGGGGGACGTTTCCCTCCTGTAAGCATCTCTGTCTTCGTGGGCACCTGCTCCCTGGAGCCTGGGGTCCCAGCGTCCACGGCAGAGTATTCCCTGATTACCCCTCATTCTAATGGTACAATGATAATAAAGTATTTTAAAGCGTGCCTTCTCTTTGTGAAAGAGAGGAAGGAAGCATCACCCTTTATTTATAAGTCGCGGAGGTCGTTACGGTGAAGGAACCTGGGATGTGTCTGTGAATGTCAGTGAGCCTACTCTGAAAGAACGTGTGGGTGGAAATGATGCTGTGCCGAGAGCCACGGTGCACGTGGCCACCTGTGCCTGCTCTCCTCAAGCCGCAGGGGCCGCGGGTCCCGGCCCCACATAGGGTGCCCCGGTTGTCCCCTGGACGGGTGTGTGTGTGCTGTGACCTGCAGCGTTGTGCTGCAGGATGACAGGGAATAGTGGAGATGAGAAGAAAAAAACCCGTTCTTCTGGACCAGACTTGGAGTGAGGACACCAGGAAACCTCTGTGGGAAAGACCCTGGGGGCAGAAGGAGACCCGTGGTGCGAACCAAGGACCGTGCCCAGCGCAGGCATGGGCAGGCTGATCGCAGGTCCTCAGGGGCCCAGGTCGGAACACCGGCACACGCTTGCACTCCGTCCAGTCCCGGAGGCAGGACGAACCAGAAGCTTCCGTGTGAAGCTTCACAGGGAGTGAACGAATGAAGCCGGGGCTTCTGTCTTGGTTTTTTCCTGCCAGTGTCTCCCTCGAGCAAGGACATTGAGGCAGAAACAGCCAGCGTGCTCATCTGCAGGGACAAAGGGGACAGGGCGTCCGAAGTCGTGGGCGTTTAAGATCTGTGCCAAGGAAGGCTCGACCCTGGGAGCCGGGGGAGCGGTTTCTGTCGAGGTGCTACCGCTCCCGGGCCGTGTTGCTGGTCACCTGCCTCTCCGGCTGGGCTAGCGCCCCCGTCTCGGTCCTCCGGCCGGCATCCCTGCTCCTACAGGGTGCACTGTTCCGGGGGAGGGGTGCCCCTTGGGTGCCGGGGCTCTGCCCTGCGTTGTGCAGGTCGGACACACGCTGGGTGAGCAGTTAGGTGAATATCTTCTCCCTTTACTCCTATCAGTCACGTCTTACCCGTGTCTGTTCCGGATCGGCCGTGTCCCCTGGTCCAGCCGCCGGGGTGAGTCAGCAGGTGTATCCTGGCACTTGCCAAGCCTCCAGGTGTAAATCACCAGGCCAGGACCTGGAAACCATCACATGCACTTCGAGAGACACTTCCTGCCCTCCAGAAGCTCTGGTTTAGGAGGGAGATAAAGTGAGGCCTGTCCGGAGCTAACACAGGGTTGATCCCCGTGGGCCGTTACTAAGTTGATTGTCGACCTGTGATCACACGGCTGCTTGTGCTGCACCCTATTTCCGCCGCGCATGTCCTGGAACGCTCCCCCCGTCTGCCGCACCAGTGGCTCTGACAAGGCAGCAACAAGGATTGGATGCATTGGATGCAAGGATTGGCTTCCCGGAGTCAGACACCCAGTGGGGCTCAGGACGCATCCTTGAGTGAAGGAATGAGCGGATGAGGCCTCTGGCTCTGGGCAGGATGACGGGGAACAGCCACCGCAGAGGCGGCATCCAGCTGGTCTCATGGCCAGGGCGCTGGCTAAGAGTGCGGTGCAGACAGGTCGTCATCTGGGGGGCCGGGTGTGGCTGCCCTGGGGGAGAGAGGCCGAGGTGCTGACCCTGCCTGGAGGGCGCCACGGGACAGGCCTGCGGGAGGGGACGTGGTGGCTGGGACCAGCGCTGCGACCTGTGTGTGGATGTGCGGAAAGTTTAGGGGCTCCTGGGTGGCTCAGTCCATTGAGCGTCTGCTTGATTTCGGCCCAGGTCATGATCTCACAGTTCGTGAGTTTGAGCCCTCCATCGGGCTCTGCGCTGACAGCGTGGGACCCTCTCTCTGCCCCTCTCCCACTTGAGTGTGAGCTCTCCCTCTCTCTCTGAGTAAATGAACATACAAAAATAAAGGTCATGTGCCTCATTTCATCGTTTTTATCATCTCAATAACTTTCTCGTACAGAAGTATAGAACACACAGCTTCCCAACACATTCAAAACGTTTGTATGTTTAATTTACTGAGGGCAGTCCTGAAGAAAATCACTGGGTTGTATAACTAGCTGTTAGAAGATAATTTGCTAGTTACTCTCTCGTCTCGGAATGTCGGCCAGGCTCTGCCTCTGACAATGACTGCGGGTGAATCCTCTTGCTGGCATATGAGACATGCTAACAGGTGAAACTTGCCATTTACAACATCGGTTCAGCATTTGCACATGTTGGCTATGGTTTCTCCCCTCTGGACCAACAGCAGAGAAGGGTACTTCCTCCCTGGGGCGTGGACGGCTCGAGGGGCACCCATGGAGGCCGAGCCCACCGTGATGGAGACGCCAGACCACGGTGGCCGTGGGTGCACAGCGCCCCCTGGAGGACACGCCCCCCCCAGCAGTTCTGTGACCCCGCATGGTGGCCCGCCCTGCCCCGTGTGTAGCTGCTGAGCGGAGTGCCCCTGCTCGAGATGGCTCCTGGAGCCAAGGCTGGGGAGGCCCGGACGCGGGATCTGGCAGCCCGGGTCTGTGGCCGCCGAGTGGGGACAGCTGCCACTGCACAGTGTGACATTCCAGCCCATGGTAACGGAACGTAAGCTGTCTTCTTGAAGCCTCTGGATTCTCGAGCCATCAAGTGCTGGGGTGATGGAGCGTGTTCTAAGCGCATTTACCTGCACACACTAGTTACTTTAAGTTCCGTGGAGCTGTGCATTCCCTTCGGGGCCGGGGAGGAGGTGCTGCTGGGGCCAGGAGAGCTCCAGAAGGCAAATCGTCCAAGTGAACTCGGAGGAGCAGAGCAGAGGAGGCACGAGGCTTCCAGAAGAGCCCGCAGACCCTGCGAGGCCGCTGTGCCTGAAGAAAAGGAGGCTGTTGTTGTCACCGCCCCCCCCCCACCGCCTCCGTTGTGCATGTGTTCCCAGGGGGACCTCTCTGTGCCCAGCAGTGTCCTCTGGCCACCATGTGCCGATGAGCCCACGCACTCAGGCCGGGAGCAGGTGGACGCTTGCCTCTTCCCAGGAAGCAAGAAATACAGCCAACGTCCCCAGGGCTGTCCGGGCCGGCGCCCAGCGCTTGCGAGGCGAGGGGTGGGCCCCTTCCCTGGGGCCAGGCCAGCGGCACTGGGCAGGCGCAGACCAGCCTGGAGGGAGCGTCTCTGGGAGGCTGGTGTTTGGGGTCTCCCCTGCGGGAGCCCCGTGAGTTACAGGACCCGCGAGCAGCTCTCGGGACCAAGGACAGCTGGAGGCTGGCCTGTCACCTGCAAATGCCACAGTTAATCTCTCATGATTGCTCCTAAATGGGGATTTTAAGGATTTAATGAGGATACATGGATGGAGACAGGCCCATTTAAACTCCAAGCTCTCACTTGACATTTTACTTGAAGGGTCGTAGGTTGACGAGGAGACAGAATCTTTGTCCCGAGCTCCCGAGCTGCTGGCGGAATGGAGCTCCCCCAGGACGTTAGGGACCGAAGGGGTTGGGACGGGGCCCCTGAGCCATGCTATCTGTGGATGAACCATTCTGCTGAATAGGCACCAAAGATTTGCTCTGGATGAGGGCAGGCACACCACCACACAGGCCTGAACACCCGAAGTTCGTTAACGGTCACGCCGTTGGCCTGCTGGACTCAGCGTGTTCGAGCCAGCCTGCCTGGCGGACAATCGTGGACGTGGCCTCTACCCAAACTCAGTCACTTCCTGGCTGTGTGATCGCGGGCGACGCGTGGACCGCTGGGCTAGCGCGTTCCCCATCTGTAAGACTGGGATGGTGGTTGGCCTGTGAGGTTGTCGTAAGGATTAGCAGTAAGTTATGTCCTTGGCACACAGTAGGTGCTCCATGACTGACAGCTAGCAGTACCTCGTACTTGGAATCCACGAGACTTCCCTCCGCGCACCGACCTTTCGTGCCGCAGGGGTGTGCGGAGCGCCGGGAGCACACAACCAGCCGAGGCAGCGTCTCCAGCCTCAAAGTGCTTTCTCACATCAACTTTAAACATTCACGGGTAAGAATCTTCAGGACCACAAGTGTCCCCTTTTTGCACTGCTTCAGATACATACACGATGGTCGTGGTTTTTACACATGGCTAGTCCTTTCCTTCTAGTTTAGTTTTGAGCAAACTGCAGTGGAGGGAGAGCAGAGGAGTAACTTTGCCCCCCACCTCTGACCCCCGTGCGTGCAGTACATCGTGCAGACCCCTCCTCGCCGGGCGCGCTGCACGGAGAGCTCCCTCCTTTGTTGCTTCTGTGACGTGGGACCCGCGTGGTGATTGTCAGCACTTCCTTCGGGGCTGGCACATCGACTGTCAGTGTGGCCCCCGGTGTCCCTGCTCCGGTTTCCTCCGCCCACTCTGCGGCATCGCCCTGGTCCCGGGATGAAGCACTTCAGCCCCGGGACACTCCTGATGGTTCTCTATTCCACGCTGGATCTCGATCTGAGGAAGAAACTCCCGAAAATGGCCTCCGTCATTTCACGCTCCCGCAGGAAACTTGTGTGGATAAAGGTAACGCTGCCATTTGTGATAAGCCGGACGCCACGCTCTTTGCAGAGGGACCTCCCGGCGCAGTCTTGCTCTGTCCGTGGGCTCAGACAAGCCGAGCATGTCTACATCTGGCCCGTGTCTGCCTTTGTTCTTGGCTCGTCGTGGCCCCATGTCCTCCAGCGCCTTTCTGGGCTTTTGTCCGGAGTGATGCCTCTCAGACCCTACCCGTTCTGTAAGACGATGTCCAGAAGGCTGTGCTCCATGAGGGGTGGCCCGGACCCTCCTCCCTACTTCCAGTGCTCTGTGTCGTTAGTGGTCGGTGCTAGCTTTGCCCCAGCGTCTCCTGCCCTGGTCGTGAGCATCTGGAGAGCAGAGACCTGCTTGTAGTGGCTCCCTTCTCCCCAGCCCTCCTCCCCCTCAAACAGACGCGCTCGAGAAAACCCTGTGAATTGTAGTGAAACAGATCAAGTGGACTGTAGGACCTCTCTCTCCAGCTCCGGGATGAGCGCCCGCCCTGCCGTGATGGGCCGCCCCGAGTTTTGTGCAGATCTCTGTGCGGAGCCCCCCGGTGAGCCTGCTCGTTAAACTCACGGGGAGAATGCAGGCTGTGGCTTCCCCAACACGTTACTGTTGCCGCGTGGCCTCGGTACGTGTCACCTGGGCTGGAGCTGCGGGGACGAGCGTCCGCCCAGCAGAGCCGCATCCGGGGGGAGGGTGACGCCGCCTTCTGTGGGGCTTTGAGCCTTTTCCCTGCGGGTTAAAAAGTCCCTGCACGGGGATTATTTGAGCAGCAGAGTCCTCACTTGGGAAACTGCGGCACGTTCACGTGCTCACGTGGCTCCCCGCCGGCCTCGTCACCGGGAAGGCGAGGCCGGGGGACGGTGCTGAGTGGAGGAAGGACAAAACTCTACCCCGTGAGCATGTACCCACTTTTAATTCTGAGTCTGTCACCGCCCTCGGATCGGAGGGGGCAGTCACGCTGGGCGGCCGGGCCTAAATGAGGCTTCGGGTACAGTGGGCTCAAGTTCTGAGACGGAATGGAACAAACGACAGGGAAAGCACTAGACGCAGGGGGGCATGATGGCTGATGGGAAGAGTGGGGCGGTGGACCGAGCCCTCGGGGGTGTTGTTTCTCGGAAGGTAAAGCACACGATGACAGGGCCCCGCATGGAACTTGCGCTGTGGGGGGGTGTTGTGCAGACAGCCTGCCTGGGCACGTGGGGTCCTCCCCCGCCTCCTCCCCCACCTGGGCACACAGGGTCCCCCCTACCTCCTCCTACGTCTGATCAGTCAGGCAGACTCGTGTGGGCGTTGACACCTGTCCTCCCTGTGGGGCCCGTCCCCCCACCGACCACCATAAAAGGAAGACAGCCACAGTGGGGAGAGAAAACAAGGGGCACACGGATGAGCGAGGCCCTGGCTTTTAAGCAAAAGGAGGCTTGGCTGCTGGGGGGTTATGCCGGAACTGAGTGATGCTGTGGCTGCAGCCATGGGAGGACGGGAAGGGGGAGGGGCAGGGCTGGCAGCCTCATGCCCTCTGGGGGGCCGGGGGAGACTGCAAGGGGAGGGTGGCTTCCAGAAGTCTCTGGGCTGGTCGGTGGCCGATTCTCCCCACCGGGCCGAGCTCCCCGTGGTGCAAGTCAGTTGAATATGAATCCGGCTTTGGGGACGGATTTTATTTTTCTGGGCCTCGTTTTCCTGGCGTGTGCGGTTTTAGAGCATACAGTAAACAGAGCCTCTTGAGGCTCACTCGGGGGGTTCACAACGTGTGGGCCAGTGTGTGCTCCTGTCTGCACGAGGGTCATTGTTCTGTGTCAGGAACAGTCTTCCGGCCGGGCCGGGCCGGGCCGGGCCGGGCCGGGCCGGGCCAGCAAAATTCCCGGAGGCTCTGATGTCCCTGCAGATGCGCTGAGAGGCGCCAGTAGGAATCCAGCTCAGGCGTTGCTGGTCTGTCCGTAGTGCTGACGGGGGTCTCGGGGAGCCAGAGGCAGTGTGCCAGGAGCTCTCAGTGGAAGGGTGGGGAGGGTCAGGAAGGGCTTGACGACCTTGGAAGGACCCTGAGAGTCCTGCTTTGCTTTCTCAGGTCCCTGCAAGGAGGCTCCCAAGGCATTGGCCCCACGGAGCTGGTCTCTGCGTCCCAGGCGTCTACGTGGTGGTTTTGGACCCAGATGGACGCCAGTATTTTATTGACCGTGAACTACCAGTGACTTCACATGGCGCAAACCTACACACCCAACTCAAAACCCACACAACACTCACTTCGGGGGACTCGCTGTGGTGACGCAGGTAAGCTCAGAGGACTGAGCTTAGCGGTGGATGGAAGGGAGCAGCCCGGGGCACCTTGGCTGGTGGGACCCCAGCCACGTTGAGTGTGACACGGGAGCCGAGGCCGGAAGTACTTAGCTCCCACTACCTTTGACAGTGATACGCACGTGATCCCGTTTCCTGGGACACATTTGCCGCACAGAGTGGAGTTCAGCGGCGTCATCCTGAGTCTCGCTTGATCTGTGTTGTTCTCACTTAAAAGGAGGCTTCACACTCGTCCAGGAAGTGGAGTGTTGAGGTCACGGTGCCCCTGGTAGGAAGCGCCCCATGAAACGGGGACACGGTAAACCTGAAATCGGTAGGATCGGTAACTTTACGTTAAATCAGACACTGCCTTGTGCCAACTTCCAACGTGGCAAAGTGGCAGCGGGCTGTAAAAATCTCAAGAAAATTCGCAGGATAAAAACCCTAAAATCAGAAACTTCCCATTTATTATATTATGCTGTGTTAATTAGATAGAAGGCATCATTGAGAAATTTAAGACGATGCCTTCGTTCAGAAGTAACATGATGTTAAATCCACTTTCTTGAGCATCTGCTATGTTCCAGGAACCTTGCTGAGTGCTTTACGTCTTCATAACTGATCCTCTCAACGGCTCGGAGAGGTCATTTCATTCTTTCTTCCTGTATGAGAGATCTGGGGCCCGGAGAGGTTGAATAGTTTGCCCTGGAGAGGTGGAGCCAGGATCCCAACCCAGCCCTTCATGACTGAAGTCCGCTGCTTTTTCCGCCTTGCCTGGGTCCCACCCAGGCTGGAGCACAGGCGTGCCCTGGGGCACAGAGTTCGAGGACCACGACCCGATTTCCGTGGGGTGACTTCCGTGTCTTCTAGGACACGGGGGCCAGCTGATGAGGCCCTGGTGCCGACTGGGTTGGTCCCTGCTTCTCACACCTTTCCGAACTTGCCTTAGCCTCTGGTGAGTCATTCGAACCACAAAGGATAAATAGCCTGGGAGCCGAGCGTGAGAAGGAGATCCGGAACCCGGCCAGCTCTCTGCGACGGTGGCGCAGAGGACCCCGTGAACCGACAGCGGAGCCGGGGACCCCGCACCCTACAGAGTTCCCATGGAAGTTGATGTCGAACTGAAGACACTCTGAACCCTTGACAAGGGCTGAGTGTTGAAGACGCCGCGGGCAGGCGGAGTAGGGGTCTCCTCTGGAAGACAGAGGTGGGGAAATGTGAATAGCTCCGTTTAGCTCCGAATTTGTGGACCTGAAAGCATCTGGCTCTTTTCAAAGTCTTTCTTTGCGATCGCTTTGCCGCTAGACGTGCCTCCCTGCCCGCCCACAGGGACGTCCTCTGTCGCTGCCAGAGATCTGTTCCTCATCTGTAGAGTTGACGTGCTTCCTTCTCTGCTCGGTGCCCTCACTGCCTCCCGGACAGAGTGGGGCACAGGGACCCGGCTTCCCCCTCCTCGTCTCTTCTGATGCCCTGACCTTCACCTGACCTCAGCCACACAGACTGTGGTCCTTTTCCCCAGGCTTCCTTCCACTCATGCTGCACTGACTGCTCCCTGCCCCTATTTCTGAGAAAGGCAGACTCGTTCTCCAAGTCACGGCTCAAGGACTACCGCCTCTTGGAAGGCTCCCTTGACCCCAGGTCTTCTAGTGACAGTTCTAGAATTTTACGTTTCAGGACTGTTTCCTGCTTGTCCGTCTGCCTGAAGAGTTCTTGGGACCTAGGGAAGCAGGAAAGCTCCGGGCTTTCCGTTTTACCTCTGGGCCAGCAGATTCTTGACAAATTGTGGTACTCTGTACACACAGGTGAATAAAGTAGGCGACTTCTTTGTGACTTCAGATGGGAAGCAGATTTTTGCTGAGAGGATACATTCCTTGTAAAAGAATTTGTCGCAGACGTACGTTGATTTCTCAGCAAACACTTCACGAACCCCTTGTATGTGCTTAGTGTGGAACTAGCATAGGGAGAGGAACAGGATGTGAAAGCTTGTGGGGAAAGGACGCTTCGCTTCTTCCAAGCGACCGTGTCTGCGGGTCTAGAGCAGGGCCTGGCATGCTGTGAGCCCCCAGCGAACACGTACTGAGTGAATGAACGAAGATCTCCAGCGCTTACAAGGACTTTCACACAGGCGGTCTCGCGTCAACGTTCCCAGTTTTAGATGAGGAACGGAGGCCTGGAGACGCTTGCGACTTGCCCCGGGTTCTCAGAGTAGATCTCAGCACAGAGCGAGGAGCGGAAGTTTGTTGCGGCTTCCAGTTGGGGGTCTGTGCGCTCGTGTGTATGGTTCACGCTTCACTCAGCAGACTCCGGGCACCCGCAGGGAGCAAGCACTGACCTCGTGGCCGAATCGCTCCGAAGCGAGTCAGAGGCGCTCGGCGGCGGCCTGCCCGGGAAAGCCTGTCTCGCTCGCCAAGGTCTGTCTGCAGCGTGCTGACCAACAGCAAGCACAGCGCCCGGGGCTGAAGGCTTGCTGGGGGTCTGTCTGTGTTACTTCGGTGAGGGTCCTCGTGCGGGGCGGTGAGCGTGGGGCGTGGCTCAGTGGGGGCCACGGTGAGAGCGTGGCCACGGCCCGCTGAGCACATACGGCATGCAGGCGCGTGTAGGGTTTTGGGACAGAGAGGGAAGGCAGGGCCCCTCCCTCGCAGGAGTCCCAGCCGGTCACGTTCGAAGATGTGTGTGCAGCGTCACGTCGATCACAGAACGGAGGCATCCAACCGACGTGGCGGGAGCGGGGACAGATTCAGAGAGGAGAGGGTGGCTCGTCGGGACCCCGGAGGTGGCGTGAGGTTGAGGGATGGGAATTACCTTCAGAACAAAGGGAGCGGCAGGGTCAGAGCCCGCGTGCTGCTGGAGAATGGGCAGCATGTTGGGCTGAACAAAGCAGAGGCACGGAGGGGCTGGGAGAGACGAGGCGGCAGCCGCTAAGGAATCCTTGGAGGCCTGTCTGGGCCAGAGAGGGCCGTCCCCAGAGCTGAGGCTAAGGCTCACGTACGGGCAGGTGTGGAAGACCAGGCGTGGAGCCCGAGCGGGGCCGAGCAAGGTGGAAGCAGGGCCCATGCCCCGCAGACCAGAAGCATCTTCTGCCCTGGCCTGGGACTCAGGGCCCTGAGTCTCTTCCTCCTCACACATCTCTGCCTCCGTGTCCTCCCCGGCGTGGGGGGCAGCTTTCACTCCCCGTGCCCTTTGGTACTTTGTCTCCTGGGCCAGGCTGAACTTTCGCTTGTCTCCCTGGAGCGAGGACACGAGGTGGTGCGTGCCCATCAGGAGGGGGGCCCTCGCCCAGCCTTCCCCTCGTCCGTCGCACCTCGCCACCGCGGAGAACCCGGCCCCGGGCAAGCACACCTCCCAGCCTCTTCTGTCCCGGCTGTGGGCACCCTGAGTCCGGACACCTGGCTCGCACTGTCCTTTTGATTGTGGTGGCCTGTTTTGCCAACTCGCTGGCTTTCTGATCCTGTGTATTTTGTGAATATCGAATGAATACGTGCCTCTGGTCTTCCCATCCCTGACCGCTCTTGGCGAGACTCTCCTGCAACCTTGATCTTCCGGGAGCCTCGCTGGCCACCTGAGGAGGGGGCTTGAGGCTTCTCACCCCGAGAACTGCTTGTGCTTCGTGAGCTGAGTCACATTCTTTCCCGGCGGGCACGCACCGACCTCGGCCACGGCTCTGGAGTGAACGAGGCGCCCACAGAAAGTTTGCAACGTCGTTACCCTTTGCAGTGACACCTGGCAGCGTGGGCCTCCTCTAATAATGAGTGCGTGGTGGCTGTGTCTGTGGCTTTCGGGAGCCGACCTTGGTCACCATGGAGACGCGCATCCTGGCGGAGCTGTGCCCACAAAGGCTATTGCGTGAGGTTTCACTTTCCTTTTCCCTTTCAAGGACCCTCTATTCATAACCACTCTCGAAACCCAACAAGTGGGAAATGTCAAGCCCAAGCAGCGGAGATGGTTCCGCTGCAGCTGGGGACACCTCTACAGCGTCCCGGAGCTCAGACACACTGCTGCCACTCGACGGGCATTTTAACTGCTGCCCCCTCCCCAGAGAATAAACTGCCCTTTTCAACCGACTCGGAGTGAAGCACAATTTGAAGTCATGGCTTCAATCGTCTGCTCCTGGGGGTGGCAGCGTGGAACCAGCACCTCCCCTGGACAGAGTGGCAACATGCAAACACGCACACCTTCTGGGACAGCAAAGGGACTTGTCTCAGGACTTCAGAACCCACATGGGGTTTAGAGGCGGTGGGAGGACAGTCCCCGTCATGTCCTGTATCACTGATGGCCGAGTGGACCAGGAAGGGCTATCGTTTTGCGAAAACCGAATTGTCTTCTCCTCGTGTCACTTACACAGGGAGGAGTACATCTCCTGAGCAGGGGTCTCTTGAGCATCCGGTTGGGTCAGGTGGTGGAGACTCTGATGCTAGTTCTGTGGAGATGCCCACGTGAGCCCACTCAGGTGGCCTGCCTTCTCTAGATCCCCTTTCTTGCCGGTAAAGTGTCTCTTTGTGTCTCCAAAAGGGGCAAGGTCAAGGTGGACACGGAGGAGGGTGTCAGATGGGCAGGACCGGTTCGCCGAGTTCCTGGGTTCTCCCACGGTGTTCTGTCTGTGTTTAGTAACATTTGCCTGTAGGACTGCAGCTTACCAATATTTATGATGAAAGGCTAGGAAAGGGGAGAAGCCCCAAAATAAAACTGAAACATCCCCCAGTTCCACTCAGTAGAAACAGGTGCTCGAGGACACGAAGGCACTTACTTCACGGGTGTGTGTGTGTGTGTGTGTGTGTTTTCTTATCACCACACTGAGACACCCATGTGCACTGTGGTTCACCTGCTACGTGCATGTGGCACGACGCAGTGCAAAGGACGTCACGCGTCTTCCGTGGCATCTTTCTGCAGTGAAATGATGTGCCCTCCCCCAATGCACTGCACGCTCCTGTGGGTCTTACTGGGTTTCCAGTGTTTTTCTTATTTCTTCTTTCTTTTTTTTTTCCTTTTTTAAAAAAAATATAATTTATTTTCAAATTGGTTTCCATACAACACCCAGAGCTCATCCCAACAGGTGCCCTCCTCAATGCCCATCACCCACTTTCCCCTCTCCCCCACCCCCCATCAACCCTCAGTTTGTTCTCAGTATTTAAGGGTCTCTTATGGTTCACCTCCCTCCCTCTCTGTAACTTTTTTCCCCTCCCCCTCCTCCATGGTCTTCTGTTAAGTTTCTCAAGATCCACATATGAGTGAAAACATATGATATCTGTCTTTCTCTGCCTGACCTATTTCACTTAGCATAATACCCTCCAGTTCCATCCATGTTGCTGCAAATGGCCAGATTTTATTCTCTCTCGTTGCCAAGTAATATTCCATTGTATATATAAACCACATCTTCTTTATCCATTCATCAGTAGTTGGGCATTTAGGCTCTTTCCATAATTTGGCTATTGTTGAAAGTGCTGCTATAAACATTGGGGTACACGTGCCCCTCTGCATCAGCACTCCTGTGTCCCTTGCGTAAATTCCTAGCAGTGCTATTGCTGGGTCATAGGGTATTTCTGTTTTTAATTTTTTGAGGAACCTCTACGTTGTTTTCCAGAGCGGCTGCACCGGTTTGCATTCCCACCAACAGTGCAAGAGGGTTCCCGTTTCTCCACATCCTCGCCAGCACCTACAGTCTCCTGATTTGTTCATTTTAGCCACTCTGACCGGCGTGAGATGGTATCTCAGTGTGGCTTTGATTTGTATTTCCCTGATGAGGAGCGATGTTGAGCGTCTTTTCATGTGTCGGTTGGCCATCTGGATGTCTTCTTTGGAGAAATGTCTATTCATGTCTTCTGCCCATTTCTTCACTGGATTATTTGTTTTATGGGTGTGGAGTTTGGTGAGTTTTTTATAGATTTTGGATACTAGCCCTTTATCTGATATGTCCTTTGCAAATATCTTTTCCCATCCTGTTAGTTGCCTTTTAGTTTTGTTGATTGTTTTCTTTGCAGTGCAAGTTTTTATTATAAACAACAATGTGATGAACATTCTTGGAGATAAATCTTTTTATACTTTTGTGATGATTTATTTGTTAGAATAAATTCTTAAAAGTGGAATTGCTAGGTCAAAGAGGGAACTTGTATTTTAAAGGCTTTCAATCCTTGATGACAAATTTCTCTTCCGAAAAGTTTTACTCATTTTCATTTCCACTAGCATGATATACTACTGGCCATTTCCTTGCACTCTCCCCAACTTAATTATTATTAAAATAATTTGAGGGTGCCTGGATGGCTAAGCTGGTTAAGCATCCGACTTAGTCTCAGGTCATGATCTCACGGTTCAGGAGTTTGAGCCCCACGTCGGGCTCTGTGCTAACAGCTCAGAGCCTGGAACCTTCTTCAGATTCTGTGTCTCCCTCTCTCTCTCTGCCCTCCCCCGCTCATGCTTTCTCTCTCTCTCTCAAAAATGAATAAACGTTAAAAAAATTTAAAAAATAAAATAATTTCAACCCATGTTAGAATAAAAATAGTACAGTTGTTTTGAATTGGGTTTCTTTACTTCCAACTTTGAGTAATAACACTGGTATTTCAGGCTGTAAATTTCTTCTGACCACAGATGTTATCGCATTCCCTAAATTTTCATGTGTGGTCTTCTCATTGTTAATTTCTAAGTGGTCTGCAATGATAGTTTTCCTATATTTCTTCAACATAAAGGTTAGTTTTCATTGTTACCGTTGTTGTTTTGTGTTGCAAATTCACCTATATCTTTTTGGTTTATCCAAAAGCTCTTTTAGTTTAGTTCCACTGAGGCCTAGATGGTGGGTAGAGGTGATAACACATACTTCAGTTGTGCTTTTATAAAATTAGCAGGATCCTCTTGGTTCCTTTTAGTGTAATTATCTTGTATTCTTTACTATTCATTACTGTCGCTGGTGATTCTCTTGCATTGCTGTTTGTATTTCCTTGACTTTCTTTGCTGATCTCTTAACTTTGAGCCCTGCTCCCATCGTCCTGGTTGAGATGTATCTCTTCCATGCTCATTTCTCATTACTTGAAAGGACTTTGTCATACTTGTGCCATCTGATTTTCATGTTTTTGTGATTGCTTTAGAGTTTTCTCTTTGCATTTTGATATATACAGCACCTTTGTATTATCTCAGAAAGGTCATTTGTTTTTTTGGAGTGCGTGAGCATCAAGGATGTCTTCCTGTCCTTTTCTCAGAAGGATAAGACACTCGGCATACTTTCCAACAAACCCTTGCCCAGTGAGCTACCTTCTCAGGTCCCGGCTATTAACTGTGTTCTTGGTTCGTATGTTAGTAATTCATGGTTACGCTCTTTCCATTACCTTTTTTTTTTTTTTTTTTTTTTTTTTAAAATTTTTTTCAACGTTTATTTATTTTTGGGACAGAGAGAGACAGAGCATGAACGGGGGAGGGGCAGAGAGAGAGGGAGACACAGAATTGGAAACAGGCTCCAGGCTCTGAGCCATCAGCCCAGAGCCTGACGCGGGGCTCGAACTCCCGGACCGCGAGATCGTGACCTGGCTGAAGTCGGACGCTTAACCGACTGCGCCACCCAGGCGCCCCTCTTTCCATTACCTTTTAAGAATGAGGCCAATCTTTGTGCTTGTTCTGTTGTTTAATCTCCTTTCTTTTATACTTTGTCCACACTGTTCTTGCAGCTTTAAATTCTATTCTCAGTTGATGGCTTTCAAAAACATTTTTTTCAACACAGGTATATAATTATATATATGTATATATATATATATATACATACATATATATGTATATATATATATATATACATATATATGTATATAGGATACATATGTATGTGTATGGATATATACATATCTATATCTATATATATATGTATAGGATACATATATGTATGTGTATTGTGGTTTTTTTTTGCCTTTCTGGCAGGATCTTTTGTCATTTGAATTTGAATATAAACTTTTGTAGGTAATATTCTTTGAAAGTTTAAAAATTATTCACATATATCATATTTAATGGTGACCTGATTTTTTTCATTTGTAGATAATCTATTACCTTGTTGGTACATTGGCATGGTTTTTAAGACTACAGAAGAATAAGAATATAAATATATATATATATATATATATATATGAAATCAACGTATCTGAGATTTTTAATAACTTTTTCCATGACATTTAATGATCTTTCTTGAGCTTAAGACTTGAGTCTCTCCTTTGCCCTGGGATGTGTTCAGCCTTTGAGTTTGTATGTTCTGTTTGCTTCCGGAATTCCTAATCTAGAGCTCTCAGACTTGCCTTCTCTTAGATTTTAGTTCTCCCTGTCTTATCCCTATTCACAATTCTAATTCATTGGTTTTGTTTTCTGAAAACTCCAGCCTGCCCCTTCGGCCTCCATCGTAGTCTTTAATCGAGATGGACGTTTTCTGTGTCTCAGATATTCGTTCCTATTCCGGATCATGGCTCCAGGTCTGTGAGCGACACATTCTTTGAATTTTACCGAGGCCACAGACTGCAGGCACTCAGGTGTCCCTACAGTAGACCTGTGCCATGAATGGCTGCTCGGTGCCCCTGGCTGGAGCCTGGGACAGGTGGGCCTTCTCCGTGAGCCAGCAGCGAGCACACAGGTAACCGTGATGAGGGTAAGTGTGGAGGCGGAGGCGTGTCGGCGAGAGAACCCCGCACTTGATGGCGGGAAGTCCTGGAAAACTCAGGAACTGTGTCTATGCGGTGGGTCTCGAGGGATGAGGAAGAACAACAGAGTGGAGGAAGGGTGTCCCGGGCAAAGGGGAATTACGCTGACGGGTGTGAAGGTGTGCGTGCACTGATGGGTTGTGTTCAGGAAATAGAACACAGCATGTTGAGGCTCAGCTGTAGAGTTTGCAGGAGGAGAGGAGGTCAAGCCAGGTGGGAACAAAATAGGCCTCGTATTCCACTTAGGGAGTGTGGACCTTACTTCGTGGGCAATGGAGAATGACTGAAACGTCCTAATCGGGGAAGAGGTGTTAGCGAATCTGCATTCCAGAGAGACACACGCGGTGGTGGCACGTAGGCTGGGTTGAAATGGGGAGAGTGAGCCTGAGCACGGGAGTTTCCAAGACCGTTGCAGTGTTGGGTTGGAGCCACGGGTGCGTGGCCGGTGAGACCAGGGGACTGAGAAGGAAGCAGGGAGCATCGCATCCATTTCTAAGGTGAGGGCTCTCTCTCACCTACCGCCCGTGGCCACCAAGAGGCTTCTATGGACTCGTGCGTCTCTACCTACATGGCCGGCTTCAACCCTTCTCCTGTTTAGCAGAAATAAGAAGTAGAATTTATGACTACTGGTAAAACTAATAATTTTTATTTCTTTTCCTTTTTTTTAATTTTAGAGAAGGGGGGAAGAGGCAGAGGGAGAGAGAGAATCTTAAGCAGACTCCATATTGAGCGTGGAGCCTGACAGGGTGCTTGATCCCACGACCCTGAGATCGTGACCCGAGCCAAAGTCAAGACTCGGATGCTCAACCTACTGAGCAACCCAGGTGCCTCAATAATTTTTACTTCTAAATTATACTGAGCAAAGATTGTATGGCTCACGAACAAGATGTTTCCACATGCAGATTTTGTTTTCATGTTATTACATGGTGAGTTCCACTGGGAAGCAGTCACCATATGAATATTAAATAACTGTGGATCATTTTCAGCCAAAAGACACTTTTTGGGGGAGAACAACAACTTAGACTTTAAAGGGTGTTACCTTTTGTACCTCACGTTGACCGGTTTGCTTCAAGTACTGCAAATGTGCACTGACTGGAGAGAGGGAAAGTGAAAGCCATGGTCTGCAGAGTAAGAGGCATCCGCACCTCCTTCCTTGTCTTATTTTGTGGCCCCTGCATCCTTCCCGCTGCTTAGATCAGAGTCCTGGGGTCATCCTAGACGGTCTGCCTCACAGCCACCTCCAGTCCGTCGGCAGACCCCACAGGCTCTGCCCTCCACGACATCCAGATTTTAGCTGCCTCTCCCCACGCTGGTCCAGCCGTCGGCACCTCCCACCGGGGTATGGTCGTAGCTTCCCAGATGTTCCCTCTGCCACCCGGGCACTCACCAGCTTCAGCGGTGCCCGTCCTGTTTCAGTGAGAGACCGAAGCCCTTCAAGGTCGCCTGCGCTGCCCTCCCTCCCTCTGCCCCAGCCCCTCTGGCCCTGGCTGTCTGTGCCTGCTCTGGCTCAGGGCCCCTCGCACAGGTCATTGGCCCAGACGCCCCTCTTCTGGACGCCTTCATGGGTCTCTCTCCTCAGGGAGGTGCTCGCTGGGCACCTGGTCCTGACTGTGGCTTCTCCACGCCCAGAGCTTTCTATCACATTCCCTGTGTAACCGCTATCACCCTCCCATCTTATCGACCTTAGGTATTGTTTTATCATGATCGATTTTTAATCATCGGAATGTAAGTTGCCTAAGGGCAGGGATCTTGCTCACCTTAAAAACCGCTGCACCTTTAGTCTGGTACATATCAGGAGCTCAGCAGGCGTTCCAGAAGGGCCAGAGGGTACCGGAGTTTGAAGAAAGGGTTTGTAGGTTGGAGGACCTTTTCCTGGTGTTTGCCTCGACCCAAAGCCATTGTACGACTCGAGCAAAAGGGTCAGATGGCGCTGGAGAGGGGCCGATCCTGGGGACTGCTGGGCCAGTCCTGAGACTTGCAGCTGTGTGCCTTTTTGCAAATCCCTTCTCTCTGGTTCTTGTTTCGTCCGTGTATGAAATGGGGTGAAGGAAACCGTGTGCGAGTGCCTGGCTCAGCTGACAGTTTTAGCTCCACGTGTGTGGACCGATAATCAGTGTTTGTGAACAGAGATCGAGACATGGATGGGACGTGACTGTAGTCTGTGTGGTGGTTGAGAAGAAGGCACTTCGTAGAAATTAGAGTTCGACATGGACTCTCTTCTCCAACAAGAATATATTCTGATGTCTTTTAGAAACTGGTAAGTCGATGAGCCGCCTTTGGACGAAGCTGAGTGTCTGCTGTGAGACCTTCCTCATTTCCCCTGCAACCAGTGTGCATGGTGGTGAGTTGAGAGCCCTGCACCCCAGGCTGGCGCCCGGACCGGCCGTGGTAGTTCAGCCACAGCCGCAGGGGGAGGCCGCACCTGCTTTAGGCTGCGAGGGCTCTGAACTGTTGCAAAGCCTCTGATGAAACCACATTTTTCTTACCCACAATCAGGAAACAGGAAGCTATCCCACACAGAACACCGCATCAATTATGATCAGATTGGGGAAATTCTCTTTGATAAGCATGTTCCGCCAACCTGTGCATCTAGCTTTGATGGCAATCAGCAGGAGAGGGGACCGTGTTATTCACCAGGCTGGCACTCTGCTCGAAGCCTCGGACCTCGTTTGTTTTCAGGGGCTCCGAAGGCTTCTCCCTGAGCCGCAGCCCTCTGGCTCCTCACGCGACATGTAAATCGTGGCTTCAGGAGGGAAATGGCTGTTTGGCTGCACACAGGCAACGCACATATACTTTACAAAACTGAATTCTGTCACTTAGACTGTGCTTCAGTTTTGCTTTGGAAAAGGAATCCTGGTCAGATGCTTTGTGAGTGAAGACAAAACATGCTGAGAAGGGTGTGGATAGATGCCCAATTAAAGAAGGAGGAATCGGGCACTAAATAGTAGGGGAGAGACTTTATGAGTGGGCACCAGAGACCTGGGTTCGAATCCTGGCCTCACTGTGATCCCCAGTTCCCAGGCTTGCTGTGAGGGTCGATGAAACCCTGGATTGTGACCAGTAGATCACCAGACGCTGTTTTCGGTCCTGTCGCTACAATGTTCTTTGCAACTAAACACACCTCAACATGGTAACCTCTGGTTTTTCTCTTTCCTACATGAAACCATTTGGTAAGGAACCTTTGCAATGCAAACCCTTACTTTTTTCTTAAATTCTATGCGATGAAACAAACGTGGCTCGGTATCTGTTGTCCATGATAGAGTAGGTTATTGGAATAAAATAAAATGAAATGAAAGAGAGGTACGCTTGTCACCTCCCCACTGGACTCCCAAGGCTAGCAATGCCTCTCAGGCACGTGGTTCCATGGTCCAAGTACACAAGTCAAAACATGTCCTCACCATCATAAGAGACACATAGCGCACACCCCACAGCATCTTTGGACTCGTTCACTTTTGTGTACCATGAACGCACTACGCGTGATTTCTACTTTACCTGAATCTTAATTTGCAAAAATTGTTTCTGTGATTTTACTGGTTTAAATCATGAAACATCAATATTCCTGAAAAGCCCCTTTCAGAATAGGTGCCTTTCACTTCTCCTACGTGGACCTTTTCCTGAAGACCTCTCACGTGCCTAGAATCTGGGGTTGCGTGTGTTGGAAAGGGGGTGAATATTTTGGCAACTCTGTAAAGAAAAACAGAAAGTGAAGTCAGTTGGTTTTATTCCCCCATTCCGATCCCAGAAAAGTACCTTCTCCAAACACTATCCATCAATTCCTCTGACACGTTGAGTTGAAGAACAGAAGGGAGTTGATGAGCCCAGCGGTTCCCCTGGCTCATGTGCCAGCTTCCAGGCACCTCCATCGGGCAGCTAACTGGTGCTTAGGGATGGAGTCTTTCCCCCACTCCCTCTCGTGCTCCTCCCACACGCTAAAACCACGGTAGCACAGGCTTATGCCATTGGGAGCCTGTGGCTGGGAAAAAGAGGGTGCAGAGGAGCTGCCAGAGGTCCAGCGAGGGCGGCAGGAGGCTGGCTGCCATAGACGGGCCAAGAGGGTGGCCCAGGGAGACTGCAGGAAGGACTCCCCACCTTGTAAGTTATCAGCGACTGGGGGATTCGTGCCCATCTGACTTCCTGCTGTTATTGTCCAGCTCGTTTCATGGACAGAGAGGTTCGGTCAGCACTAAGCAGTCCCGTGGGCTGTGACGAATGCTTTTCAGAGGCTGAAGAATAACGTACGAGGTGCTCGGTGTCTTTTCCTGAAGCGAGGGTTCAAGGCGATAGACACGTTTCAGGCACACTTGCGCAGGCACAGGCATTTGAAGCAAAGCCCCGTTTTGTTTATTTCTGGTGTTCCTGAACTAAGTCTCGTGAATTCTTGAAGATAATTTTCAGTTGCAGCCATGCTCCCAATAAGACAGAGCGTGTGCCCCGTACGTTCTGTGGCAACCCAGCCCGAACCGGTCCTCTGTGACGTTCCGGGAGCCCAGACGCCACTCTGTCTGTGCTGCGCCCCGGGGAGCACTGACAGGGTGGCCGTGCCGTGGGGGCTGCAGGCCCCGGGGGTGGCAGCGGGCAGCCCTGTGGTTCCAGGCACGTGGCTCCGTGCCAGGGCTGCGGGGGCCTCCCGATCCCTCGGTACCCCTGCCCTTATTCCTTCTGTGCTTCCGAAACATTTGTAAACAGCTCCCTCTGTCAAACCCCTCTCTGGGTCAGACATCTAGAGTGGCTTCTGAGGCCTTCTGAACTGAGACAAGCTATTTAATTAAATTCTATTCCCAAGTACCATCATATAATTTAGGGAATCCTACGGGCTTTGTGGCAAAATAGCACCATCAATTTCTGGCTCTGTGACTCAAGGAAAATGACTATGTCTGAGCCTGAGTTTTCTCCTCTGTAAAACGACATTATAAATATATACAGTATGTGTGTGCACGTGTGTACATGTGCGTATGCGTGTGCATATGTATACATGTATGCACGTCTGTATATGTGCGTGTGTGTGCATGTGTGTACGTGTGTAAATGTGTGTGCATGTCTGTGTGTACATGTGTTCATGTGTGTATGTGTGTATGTCTGTGTGCATGTGTGTGCATGTGCACACGTGTGTGCTCATGTGTGTGTGCATGTGTAGGGTTGCCGTGACTATTAAAGAAGAGCATGTAAATAAAGGCACTACTGTCACACTCACACACAGCCCACATTCACACCCAATAAATGTTGGATCACTTCCCAGTGTCCTCTTTCCTTCCCCTGAATCGTCGGTCTCTCCCAACATGTGCAGCCCCAGCAGGTGCATGACATCAGTCCTGGGAACTTTGGGCCACTGCATCATAACTCCTTAATCAAGGCATTTAATTTGTTTGGTTTCAGAAGAAAATTCTATGATTCTGAGTGAGTCATTTTCTTAGTGACCATTCAGAAAATCATCCAGACTGGGTCTTGGTCCACGGACCACCTAAGAGACCATGTGAGTCATGCCCTTAATGCTTCATGGGGAGAGTGTTGGGGCCAACAGGATGGGGACATGTATGAATTTGGAATCACTTATCACAGTGCTGGGCACATGGAAGACATTCAGTGGTTTTGAGTTATTATCTACCCAGTTGACAGACAGGTGTGCACAGAAGCAAAACAGAACAGTTCTGAAGAGAAAGGAAGACGGAATGCAAATGGGCATCGACGGCTATGGTGACTGCCTTGGTGCTTGTAGCACTCTACAGTTTCTAAAGTGTTTGCCCTGCCCTCCCGTTTCATCTTGGTGACAACACTCAGAGGTAGGTGGGAAAAGAAACCTCCATGTCCTGATTTTTATTTTTTGGTGAAAAAAGAGAAGCCCAAACTGACCGAATATTTTGTGTGGACCCACGACCAGCGATGATGCAGCTGACATGTACTGAGAACTGACCACATGCCAGGCACTCTTCAGTGGCTTGCATGTGCCATTTTCTTCCATCGTCAGATCGACCTTCAGAGCCATTATACTCGTGTTCCCGTTCTCCAAGGAGGAGACTGAGCTCTGGAGTGTGAGGAGCCTTCTCGAGGAGACACAGGCACACGTGGGGTCACTCGGGCAGCCTGAGAACAAAGTCTGGGCGCGGGACTTCAGTGTGATGCTGTCGGCTGTAGAGTGGAGTCACCACAGCAGGGCAGGGCTCCTAGAACAGGCTCGCTATCCACAAGTCTGCAGGGTTCATAGTTCAGTCCCATGGTCCAGGCAAGTAGATGGATTTTCCATCACGTCATGTCCTATGGAGATTAGAGCTTCTCAACTCACGCAAAATCTCTAAGAATAATTTCGACCAGCAACGAGCAACTAGGAATTAAAGCAGAAGGTGAAATTCTATTCACAACATCAGCCACAGCAACTGGTGATCAAACAACATCAAACACTTAAAACCTTTATGAAAATATTTTTAAAAATATATCAGAAGGCATGACATCAGATACGAAAAGAAAAAGCCAAGATATATACCATATTCATGAATGAGGCAGCTTGGCATTGCAAAGAAGTCTGTTTTCCCCTGGAAGATTCACCAGTGCAATGCTCTTTCAATAAAAATTCTACCGTGACTATTCTAAAAATCAAAGTATCTCTAAACGTATGGAATAACAAATATCCAGAATAAACAAGACACTTGGGGAAACAAAGCGGGGGGGGGGGTGAATCTGTCAGATACTGAGACCCACTAGAAAGAAGTAGGAAGGAAAACTGCATCTGGTGGAAGAACCGACCTATCAGCCAGAGAGACAGGAAATGGATTTCAGAAACATGTTGCTGCCTGTTGGACGCCGTGGTGTGGCCGTGGTGGCACCGCATGTCAGTGGGGACAGAGAGCTTTCAGGTAACATGCTCGGTGTGTGGAGAGAAGGGCTGCTGCCTCAGACCACACGGAGGCCCTCCTGGAAGACCCACAGGGGGCACACAGGACTGCAGAGGTCCTTGAGGACGTGGTGTCTTTATAATCTTGGATGGGGAAGGACGCCTGAGCGGCACCTCACACGCACAAATCGTAATGAAAATGGGTCGATTTGACCCCTCACAACATTGCCCTTCTGTTCGTCATCAGATGCTGTGTGGCAAACAGATGTGCTTGATCATGTGGGAGGCATTCCCGACATTCGCCAACAAGGGATCACCATCCAGGATATGCAGTGTGCTTCAAATTAAGAAAGAAAACAAGAGGAAACTAAAAAATGTGCAAGGAAAATGAATAGGCAGTTCAGAAAAGGAGAGACCTGGATGCCTCAAATAATGTGAAAAGACACTGAACACACGTGTCACCTGAGAACACTCGTGTCACCTGAAAACACGTGTCACCTGAGAACACACGTGTCACCGGCGAAATGCTGAAGCTGCATTCTATACCCAGTGGACTTCCAAAATTCAAATCGTCTATAAATCCAATTTCTGGTAAAGGATGGATGGAAACAGAAATCTACAGGCACAGGTGTAGGGCTGGGACGGACCTGGAGGTGCCTGGAGAGGATTTATC
The DNA here is from genome assembly GCF_022837055.1 of Prionailurus viverrinus. Classification (NCBI taxonomy): domain Eukaryota; kingdom Metazoa; phylum Chordata; class Mammalia; order Carnivora; family Felidae; genus Prionailurus; species Prionailurus viverrinus. The sequence goes on from NW_025927604.1 coordinate 695,568, forward strand.
TATCCGATGGCCAGGAATCCCACACTCGGCAGGTGTAAGACACTGTTCGGTGCGGCACCGGACAGGGTTCTCGGTACCTAAGCGATGCTGGTCCCCAAGGGTGCGTGACTCAGCAGAGTGGTGGGTGAGTGCAGAAAACACCAGCATCCACAGGGACCGACCGAGAGCAGCCCGCAGCCACGTGGTCAATACACAAAGCATGGTTCTGTGAACCGTGTGAGGAACAGTGAGGTCTCTAGCCCAAGGCTATATGGTCAGCGAAAATCCTGAGTGGGCAAACCATTATGTATATTCTCGGTGCGCACGTGCACATTTAAAGACAGGAAGGTGGAGGGGGGCGGAGGCGGGGAAAGGATCGGTGGTGGACTTAGGGACCGAGCTGGGAAAATAAAAAATAAACCCAAAGGCAGGGTGTTTGTGCCCGGTTTGTGAGCGCTGCCGCGCACGGGAATGGGAGACTTTCCGTAAAGTCCCTGGGGGAGAGAGTGGCACATGGTGAAATTAGGTAAGCGTGCCGTTCTGGGTGTGGAATGCGAACCGGAGAGGCTGGCCCTGGACCGCATGCTGGGGTGTGAATCGGGTCTGGCAGACAAAAAAATGCGTTGTTTTCCCACTTAAACCAGGTGCGTCAGGGAATAAGGCAGACGCCACACGAAGGGACCTGGTGGCAGAGGGAAGTGTGAGTCCTGGTGGCAGCTCGGAGGAGGCGGCGTGACGCCTGCCCCAGGCAGGACTTTGCCCAGCCGTGAGTGAGTGCACGGCGCCCAGGGGAAGGGGCAGCCACAGGGGCCAGGACGGCGGTGAGCATGAAGCCATGGGACCACCCCTTGTGTTTTAGGGGAGCAGCGGCCTGGGGAGCGCGTGTTTGGGACTGATGGCCAGGCGGGGTCTGAGGGAGGAGGGGAGGGCTGCCTTTTCTTAGCCCGTCTTTCTTCCCGTAATCGGAAGTTCCGTTTCTGTAACCCAACGCTGAATGTCCGAATGAGAATTCAGGGTGCTCTACGGGAGAGAAACGTGTGTCAGAGCTGAGACGCAAATCTCACCTGTTTTAGGGGTTTTTCCCAAACAGGTTAAAATTGGCACTTTTAATGAAATCCTCTCGCATACCCTGCGGTTAGCTGTGGAGCCGCCCCGGGAGGGGCAGGGTGAGGCCCCGGTGGGTCCTGGGAGGCGGGGGCGCAGGGGGAGGTCCCACTGGTGGGGCACGTGGAGAGCCGACCGCTGAGTTCCACGACTCGGGGCCACCTGGCTGCGACCTGGAGCTTTCCCCACCACGTCAGGTGGCGGTTCTAGCAGATATCGGCTGTCACCTCACACAAGGGACACCTGCTTTCAGAGGGAGTGAGAAGCAGCCTGTGTTTGGTGAAGGCCTTAGCCACAGAACGGACTCGTGTGGAATCCCAGCTTGGTTTCTACGGAACAAGTCAACTTCCCTCCCAATGGTAAGAACTGGTTATAGATGGTTTTATTTGGAACCAGCCCTATTTCTTGGATTCCGCCCTCAGAGACCCCACTCCCGCAAAAAGCCTTGTCAATTCCACAGTTCGTTAATGACTGCGGAGCCGTGAAAATGGGCAGAACGGGTGCGTTTCCACGTGGTAAATAAAACCGCCTAAGTGCATGTGGAACCGGGGGCTTGCTTCCCTCAGGCCTGCGTTCCTGCAGGGGAGGGGCGCACGCCCGCAGCCGGGGCCGCCGCGGCTCCTGCAACCGGTAACATGGGTTCCGTCCATCCAGCACGTGCATGAGCGAATGGCCTGGAACATGCGTTGCTGGGACGGTGACTGCGTGGGAAACTCAGGGACATGCGCTCCGGGCAGCCTCTGCCCTCGTCTCCCCCACACTTAGATCTTCTGCTTTATTTAAAAAAAAAAAAATTTTTTTTTAATGTTTATTTAGTTTTGAGACAGAGAGAGACAGAGCATGAATGGGGGAGGGGCAAAGAGAGAGGGAGACACAGAATCGGAAGCAGGCTCCAGGCTCCGAGCCGTCAGCCCAGAGCCTGATGCGGGGCTCGAACTCACGAACCGTGAGATCGTGACCTGAGCCGAAGTCGGACGCTCAACCGACTGAGCCACCCAGGCGCCCCAGATCTTCTGCTTTAAAGGAGAATGAGTGGTTTTAACCCAAAACATGTTGCCACTTGGTGTTAGATAAAGGTGAGAGGGAGCCATGGTTGGCAGGTGAACCAAAGAGGAAAGGGACAATTTCATGTTCCTCCTTGACACCAGCCTTGCCTGGCCGTTGGAGTGGCCACGGCAAAATCTTGCCGGAGGAAACACTCACGGGTACAGTTTCTGGGAGTACCCGCCGTGGTGGCCGCAGAGGGAGGAAGGACTCCCACCCACCCACCTCGGCCCAGGACAGGCTGCTCCTCGTCCGCAGGCTGGGGCTTGCCCTGGGGTCTGACGGGGCCCCGCAGGACGTGTGCGTCACCCATCTCTGCTGGACTGAGAGACGTTGGGGCAGGCCGGACTGAGAGGCGCGGGCGGGGGCACGGGTGCTGGGGTCTGGATGGCAAGAGCTTCTTGAAGAGAAGCTTCTGGAGAAGCCGGCGGGTAGGCAAAGACAGATGCCTGTTCTGGGGGAGTCACTAGGGCAGGGATCTGGTCATCTGGGCCCAGGGTGGGGAAGCCAGAGGCCTGGGAGACGCACTCTCACTCGGGGTGACACTGGGGTGGTTTGTGGGTCCCTGATATCCATGCTGGGGCTGTGGGGGTCCAAGAGCTGGGCAGCTGCAGGCAGTCACGGGGCCCCGAGATGAAGGGATTGAAGTCGGCTCTGCATGGAGGGACCTGGCGGTCCCGGGGGTGTCTCTCTAGGGGCTCCCAGGTCATGCTTGGAGGGAAGAAATAATTCTCACCGGGTCCTAACCCCGCAGCTCCTCTGTGGACAGGATACCGTGGGAGACGGTCTTCCGGCTGAGGGGTTGCTCCTGAGAGGATGCTCGGCAGAGGACGGGGTCCCCAAGGGCGGGGTCTTCGGGAAGGGAGAGCGGGCTGGGGCAGAGCCACGGAGCGCATCTGGGTGCTGCCCCCATTAGCAGAGCAACCCCGAGCCAGCCCCGTGCGCCGTGGACTAGCTTCTCTGTAGCTGGAAGGCTTTCGTGAAGAGCCAGTGAAACCCGATTTGCATGTGGAGGACGCGCTGTGAAATATGCAGCAGTGAGGTGGGTTCAGGGGCCTCTGCCCTAGGCCCTCCTGCCAAGAGCGGCTCAGCACTGCTGCCCTCGCAGAGCGTCCTGAATCCCATCATCTCCACGGGAACTGGATGAGCCGGAGACGCGCGACCTTGAGAAGCTGTCAGCCTCCGGGCAAGGCTGCACCTAAATCATCCAGGGAGAGCGCTCTGTGCTTGCAGGCTGCTTTGAAGTCGTCATGCACATCGAGCACCGAGCACCGGCACCCCTGCCGGCCTTAACCCTTGCAGAGGGAGGGCCTGCGGGCTGGGGGGGGGGGGGGGCGCGGATGCTCTGGTGCTGCGCCCTGGCGACCCTCTTGTGCCAGGAGCCCCTACAGCTCGGGGGTTGATGCCTGTTCAACACCCGCATATCTCTACAAAGGCACAGTTGTGTTTCTACACTGCCGGCTGGCAAAGTGATTTGTTGTGGGGTCTCTGGGCTCACTTTCTGATGCCTGGAAACGCCTGGTCTCCTGGGGAGGCCCTGCGGCCTGGCCATGGCTTCATGGAAACTGTTGACGTAGCCCCCTCCCGGTCCCCAAAGGTAGCCAGGTTGTTTCCTCAATTCCAAAAACCTGGGAAGGGCCATTTTAGTGTGCTGCTTGTGCAAATATGTTCCACCGATCATCCGATCATCCGAATGACTTAACGTGAAAAGGGTCAGACTTCCCAGAGTAAATCGTGTTTTTAATGCGCTGTCTGAGTGATTTCATTAGGTTGCGATGTTAAAGAGAAGTGTGTACCGTGCATAACTTATACAAATGCATGCAAATGCCGTGCCTGCTGCTGTCTGCAAAGGCCCAGAATGAAATTCCTCCGAGAGCCCCGGGCCCCACCCCCGCGGGGACACTGATTATCACAAAGAGGGGCACACGCAGCGGGGACATGATTATTATGAAGGCAGAGAGGGAAGGGCGGCCAGAAAGCTCTCCCAGTTCCGGAGCGGGGGCTCCGCTGGGGCTGGGGTGGGGGGGGGCACAGCTTCAATCGCTGGCCCCGAGCTGGTTTGCAGCGGTCCTGGTGCCTGGAATACTAATCAGCTCTCAACTTTTGAACTCCTTTTGGTAGGAAAAGAAAAAAAACACACAAAAAGACACCAATTCCAGACCCAGTGGAGGGATGGCTTTCATTTCTTCCTGGGGAGGGAGGGGGAGGGCCGGGGAGCGGGGGGCTGCTGCGCGGGGCCACACCTCTCCTGTTTGCGGGTGACTGAGCCTCACAGACACGGTGATGGCCCAGCGTGGTCCCTCTCTGAGGAAAGCCACAACTTCTTATCTGATTTGTTAAGATCTTAAATAACCAGAATGCAGACAGCTGCAGCAGGGTATTTATTCAGGACTCGAGTTTTGGGGGTAGGCTCCCTTGCAGGACACGAGGCCCCCATTTCTGCCCCCATATCACCCCTATCACGCGGTGATAGAGCAGGGGCAGGGGTGCAAGGTCGGAAGGAAGGTCAGAAGAGGCCCCCGTGCCAGCGGGAGGATGCCCGCCTGGGTTCCTGGGCCTCACATGTGCTCGCCCAGGAGAAGGAGGGCAATAAAGATCCCGGAGGTGTCCTGGAACCCTTCACTGGCTGCCCGCCCACCAGGCCTCCGCTGGGGCTCACTCCGGTCACCTTGCTGAATCCATAGCTACATTGGAGGTGGACCCCGGGACCTCACTCGCTCGCTGGCTGTCTGCGGAGCAAGCCCCGAGCCAGGTGTGGGTGTCTGGCCCTGGGCTGCCCTGCCGGTCCCTCTGTGGCTCTCTGCTCTGGCTCACGTCTCTGAAAGGTGCCTGCCGCCCGCCCGGACCCACAGTCGCTGCTGGGTCGGGAATGCCTGCCTGGCTCGGATACACGATGGGGTCTCACACCTTCCTGGCCTGGACCGTGCATCTTGTTGCCAGGATCCCCTGTCCCTTCCTCGCCTGGCCACGATTCAACCTGAAGACCCAGAACGTTCCTCCAGAGTTCCCCGCGTGCCCAGGCTGGATGCAAACCTCCCTTTTCCTTTGAGCTCACACTCCGGCCTCTCACCTGGCTGTGCCCAAATTTTCCACTGACTGTTGGCAGACCCTCCTTTTTTTTTTTTTTTTTTTTTTACCAGACTCCAGACAGGTTCTTCTGAGCCTGACGAGGCCCCATCCTTGGGCACATTCTTAAGAGCCCAGTTCGGGCACGAGTCCTGTCAAGTGCATTTAGCCAGAACCCCCTCCCCGGATATCTGACCACATTCCCCACCCCTCCTCCACAGGTGAGCCAGCGAGACTCCCCCCACTCACTTAATTGTGCATCCCTGGCCCCACCCTGCTCCTTGTCTGTAAGTCGCCACCTTCCCTTACGGCATCTGGGGCTAAGCCACGTCTCTCCCCCACGGTTCAGCCCCACTGCGGTGGTCCTGTGCCCGTCACCGTGGTCCTGAGTAAAGTCTGCCTTATCTAAAGCATCTGGATAGTTTGGGAGGACACAGTTCCTCAATCTCATTTACACTCCAAATGGCTGGTGCGTGATTGTGGGGTGAGCCCTGACGGAATGCCTACTGTGCTCTCGGTCCTCCATTGTGCTCTCGGGTCCTTCCTTCACCCTCCTCTGCACGGCGGCGTGTTCTCCGCTTACTGCCCGAGGGAATCGGAGGTCAGCAGGGACGGCTCGTCTCTCACCTGGGGCTTGAACCCAGATCGCTTCCTTTCCTCCCGCCAACATTTGTTGAGCACCTACTGTGCGCCAGGCACTATGCTCGCTGCCGAGTGGACAGCAATGAGCCTAACAGGTGCCCGACAGAGGCCACCGTTGTCGTAGGGGTTGGAAAAGTCTTCTCTGAACATGTAACTGTAAGTGAGTGCTGTTCCTGGAGTCACACCACTGAGCACAGAACAGGGTGTGGGCTTGGCCGGGCCGTGGGAGTCGGGGAGGAGAGAGCCCCGAGTGGGCTCATCTTCGGATGGGAGGATTGCCACCACCACGACAGTCCTCTCCTCCCACTGGTGTCCACGCCTCACCCTCAGGCCTGGGGCCCGCTGCCCAGCGGAGGGGGCCAGGGCTCACAGGGCTCCACCCACCCGTCAGAGGCCCTGGAGGCCTCCACCTGCTGGGAGCAGGGGAGGGCACACAGGTGCTCCCAGGACACGGCCACTCAGGAAGGAGCAGAGACAGGCTGAGCGACGCGATGGCCTCTGCCTCCCAGAGGCGCCCCGAGGATGCTGGCCTTGGACAGCTGAGGCCCCAGCCAGGGCCTGATAATAACAGGTCACTCAGCCGGGGAACTACATGGAACAGATGATTCGGGCGGAGACCGTAGACGCCATGTTCCAGGAAGCCCGGCGGCGGTGAGGGGGTGAGCCCTGCAGTTCGCCCCGGGAGGCAGCTGGCGCCCGGCACGCTGAGCCCTCACGCTGCCGCGGACGATGCGGTGGGGAAATGTCGCTGGGCACCTGCTCTGCAGCCACGGGAACCTTGTGTGTGTTCCGAGCGTGAGGGCCCGGTGGGCACAACCAGGAACCGGGGCCCTTTGGAGGGGGTGGTTGTGGGGGTGTGAGCGTGGACCTGGTGGGCAGGGTGGGATCTGGGGGTGCAGGGCTGATCTCGGAGGGATGAGGAGAGGGGTGTGGCCGGAGCGGGCAGTGGCAGAGGGAGAATCGTGGGGCAGGCGGGAGCCACTTGGTCCAGGAGGTACAGCGCGGAGGCCTCGGGACCACCCAGGCTGCGCGGGCGGCTGCTGCGCGGGGACACCAGGAAGAGGGGCTTCGGGTGATGCCGGTGGCTCCCGGTCCCTCGCCCTGTGTCCCGCAGGCCCCTTGAAGCGGACGGGTGGGGACTTGTCCCTGCTCCTTGGATGAGCTGGAGGTGGGGGACACCGGCAGGGATCCCCTGCGCTGCAGCCGGGCCCTCGCCTCCCCCTGTCCTTCCTCAGGTTTCCCAGACCCAGAGGACGGTCTTCCGAGTGCGTACCCATCCAGTGTCCTTTCTCAGAAATAGGGGGTGTCGCCGTGGGCACCATCAACGACGGGTCACTCTGTGGGGTGTGGGGGAGGCTGCCGGCGGTTCGAATCTCTGTGGTGTTTGGGACCATCCGGCGAGGGCAGGGGAAGGGGTGTTCCTGCAGGAGCCAAGAGAGCGAGAGCCCGCCTGACCCCTTCTTCCACCCTCTGGGAGCCGGGAGTGACCGGCCCACGCCCTTCCGAAGCCATGGGCTCACGCGTCACCCAGGGAGGCCCTGGCCGGGCCCCGCGGCCCAGTGTGTGCGTGAGGGACTCTGGCAGCCCCAGGCTGGCGAGGGGAGGCTTCGGGGGCCCTGAGCCCCCGGAGATTGGAAGGTCAGCGCCCTGCGCCTCCCTTCCAGTCCCCGGGCCCGAGGAAGCGAGACACCCTGATGTGAGGTTTGCGCTGTCCTCTGTGCACAGCAGGACGGAAGAATGGTGGTCACCTCTGTCCATCCTGCCTTCCTCTTCCACAAGTTCAGAAGCTGATGAAGCCAGTTCACTTAAAGCCAAAGATGGCTGTCATCCTCCTGGCAACACAGAGCCAGCGGATTGAAAGCCCCACGATCGCGGGCGCCAATTCTCTAAGGAAATCCTTCGCGTGTGTGTCCTACTGGCTGCGCTTCTCTGGAGACCCCGTTACCGCACTGCCCACACCTCGCAATTCTGCACCGGCGAGAACTAGGAGACAGCTGACCTCTGCCCAGCGGCAGAGCACAGGGCGATGGCGCCTGGGCCTGGAGGGGGGACTCTCGGCAGGGCTGGGGGCGACCGGGGCTGGAGGGGGGTCTTGGCGAGGCCGGAGGAGGCCCAGGCCTGGAGGGGTTCTTGGCAGGGCTGGGGGTGACCCAGGGCTGGAGGGGGGTCTCAGAGGGGCCGGAGGAGCCCTGGGACTGGAGGGGGGTCTCGGCAGGGCTGGGGGTGACCCGGGGCTGGAGGGGGGTCTCGGAGGGGGGTCTCGGAGGGGCCGGGGAGCCCTGGGACTAGAGGGGGGGTCTCAGCAAGGCCAGGGGAGCCCCAGGCCTGGAGGGGTCCTCGGTGGGGCTGGGGTGACCCGGGACTGGAGGGGGTTCTCGGAGGGGCCGGGGGAGGCTCGGGCCTGGAGGGGTTCTTGGTGGGGCTGGGGGTGACCCGGGACTGGAGGGGGGTCTCAGTGGGGCTGGGGGCAACCAGGGCTGGAGGAGCATCTCGGTGAGGCCGGGGGAGCCCTGGGCCTGGAGAGGTTCTTGGCAGGGCTGGGGGTGACCCGGGGCTTGAGGGGGGTCTCGGAGGGGGGTCTCGGAGGGGCCGGGGAGCCCTGGGACTAGAGGGGGGTCTCAGCAAGGCCAGGGGAGCCCCGGGCCTGGAGGGGTCCTCGGTGGGGCTGGGGTGACCCGGGACTGGAGGGGGGTCTCGGCAGGGCCGGGGGAGCCCTGGGACTGCAGGGGGGTCTCGGCGGGGCCGGGGGAGCCCTGGGACTGGAGGGGGTTCTCGGAGGGGCCGGGGGAGCCCCAGGCCTGGAGGGGTTTTCGGTGGGGCTGGGGGTGACCTGGGCCTGGAAGGGGGTCTCGGCCAGGCCAGGGGAGGCCCGGGCCTGGAGGGGTTCTTGGCAGGGCTGGGGGTGACCCAGGGCTGGAGGGGGGTCTCAGAGGGGCCAGGGGAGCCCTGGGACTGGAGGGGGTTCTCGGAGGGGCCGGGGGAGCCCCGGGCCTGGAGGAGTTCTCGGTGGGGCCGGGGGAGCCCTGGGACTGGAGGGGCGTCTCAGCGAGGCCGGGGGAGCCCTGGGCCTGGAAGGGGGTCTCGGCCAGGCCAGGGGAGGCCCGGGCCTGGAGGGGTTCTTGGCAGGGCTGGGGGTGACCCAGGGCTGGAGGGGGGTCTCAGAGGGGCCGGAGGAGCCCTGGGACTGGAGAGGGCTCTCGGAGGGGCTGGGGGAGCCCTGGGACTGCAGGGGGTTCTCGGAGGGGCCGGAGGAGCCCTGGGACTGGAGGGGGTTCTCGGAGGGGCCGGGGGAGCCCTGGGACTGCAGGGGGTTCTCGGAGGGGCCGGGGGAGCCCCGGGCCTGGAGGAGTTCTCAGTGGGGCCGGGGGAGCCCTGGGACTGGCAGGCTGCTCACTCCCTTCCGACCTCAGTTTTCCCAAGGGACAAATGGAAGCAGTGACATAGGTGCAGACGGCTGCTTTAAAAGCGTTTAAAGTCCTCACGTTTATTTTTGGCTGACCCAGACTCCATTGCGAGTGTCCTTGGTGGGGGATGGCTTCCTGTCACACGTGATTTGAGGACAAAGGCCCCTGTCCAATGGCTGTGCCTCCGCAGGGCCCCCGGGGCCTCTGGGCAGGGAAGGAGAAAGGGGTGGAGAAGACCGCACCCAAGGCTGGCCTGGAGGTTCAGGCCATCTCTCCTCACCTTCCTCAGCAGGAATTAGCCAGACAGCCGTCGCGGGCACGGTGGGGCCCGGAAGTACCCCCGACGGTCGTCCGGGGTAGAGTGCTCACTGTTGGAAAGCAGCTGACTGGGTCGTCGGGAGGCTCAAAGGCCAGAATGCATCTGAGTGGCACGAGGTCGCCACTGCTGGGGGGGGGGGGGTAAACCACACGCTGTGCCCCCGCCCCCATCGCTGCTATGGGGACCTGGGGTTCAGTGCCAGAGCCCCCCGCAGCCGCCTGGGCTCAGGGCTCACCCTAAGGGTTCACACGCGGACACGTATGGAGAAGACGACGCAGATGCTCAGCCCACGGTCCCGCTCTTGCTGGTAAAGGGGGCACCAGTGCGGGAGCCTCCCCGGCCCCTCTGGCAGTCAGGGGCTCGTGGGCCCCCCTCGGAAGCCTCTGCACCAGGACGAGCAAGTCTGTGTGCCCCTTTCCAGATCTCCAAGGCGGGGAGTTGACGGGCTGGTGTGCCACGCAGAGGAGCACGTGTCGTGCACCCCCCTCCCCACCGCGGGCGGACCCCAGCTGGAACTGGGGCGGGAGCCGCGTAACCGGCCGCAGACCCACGGTCCTAGATGCCGTGCGTTCTGGAGGCACAGAGCGGAGCCCGCTTACGGCAGGTGGCCCTTCCTCCCCAGACACGAGTGGGCCGGTGGGGGTACCGGGGTATGTTTCTCCCCCCGCCACTGCCGGGACCACCAGATCCCCACTGGTCCATGAGGAGGAACCGATAAGGATGCTCTGGGGACAGTGCGGGAGGCCGGAGAGGCCCTTCCGTCTGGGTCCGCCGCAGGAAGGCCAGCTGAGGTGCGGGCTCATCGGCTACTGACGCCCAGACCCGCCAGACCCAGCGTTTGAGTTTGAGCTGGAGGGTGTGTCCCCGTTTGCAGTTTTGCAAACCAGGAGCCCAGGCGAGGGACGTCTGGGCATGGGCCCGTGCGTGGCCCATGGAGGGACCCGGGCCTGAAACCTGAGGCAGCTTGGCCGCTGGCTGCGCGGCTTTCCTGCTCTTCCCACGCTGTGTCCTGGGCCCGAACCCGATGTCCACGGCGTCCGGGGCTGGATGGGGTTTTTTTAAAGCCAGGCTCGTGGAGACGTGAGCTACGGGCTGTAGCGTGAATTCCGAGAAACACACGCGGGTGTGTCCCACCACCACCGCCGGGATGGAGAACATCCCCATCCCGGGACCTTCCTATCAGTCCCCCCGGCGACCCCCTGGGCAGCTGCAGATCCCTTGTCTCTCCCTATGGTTGTGCCTTTTCCAGAATATTCTGGCAGGGGGTCATGCGGCACGTGCTCTTTCCATCTGACTCTGATGTAGCGTGCTGAGCATGTCGGTGTTGTGTTCCTTGTCACTGGGAATGGACAGACACCCTGTGACGCTCAAGTCCCTTCCTTCACGCCCTGCCCGGCCGGAAGCATGCAGACAGGGCTGGCGGCCTGGCCCACACCGCCTCTTCCTGTGCGAGCCTGGGCAAGCTACTGGACTTCTCTGTGCCCAGCTTCCTCACCTGCAAAATGCAGGAAGGAGCCTGACAATGTGGAGCCCGGGGGCTGGTGGTGTCCACGGTGCACTGAGTGTGTCCCCGATGGCACAGGGCTCCCCCGCTCTGCTCTGTGCCTCTCTTGCAGGAACAGAGCTCTGCAGGGTACCGTGTGGGGCCACGGGAAGCGTGTGTGGCTCTGATATTGTGCAGAAAACATGTGTTTTAATAATCTTGCTTTCTCTTCTGCTTCTCACCCGCCCTATCCACCCCTCGGTGGTTTCCCTCAGTGGCCGTTTGGAATCTCTCCACTCTTCTTTAAAACATGACATCGCTCTCCTCAGTGGCACCTCACTGGCAGGGCCAGCTCTCCCTGGACCCCCCGGGGGGGGGGGGCCCGTCACCATCCCGCCCAGGGCTGCATCTCCCACTGTGCTGACCGGGGTGGCCTGGTCCTGAGTCCTGGCCACCTGTGCCCGCGTGTGCCAGGGCTGGAGGGTGACTCCAGATGTCGGTCTCCTGCTCACGGCGAGGAGCCGAGCTGATGGTCTCAGGATGTGGCAACTGAACCTCGGAAGCAAGTGGAGGGAGTGGGCCGCAAGGCAGCCCTTCTCCAGCCCACACCCGTGTCCTTGCTGCACGTGTGTTTGCTCGGCTCGGCCTCTCGTGTCCCTCCCAGACGCATGGTGATCTGTTGGCATAGCCATCGTGACTTCCGCGTGGCCTTCATCCCAAGCGTCTTCGCTCGGGGGCCGGTATAACTCAGCTGGAGGAAAGGCTGGGATGGGGAAGATAACATACACACACACACACACACACACACACACACACACACACACGGTTACCTCTTCCAGGGATTCTGATCTGCGACACCAAATCCCCGAATGGCCTGAGGCTGAAATTTGCAGAGAGAACACGAAACACCCAGGAGGTCCCCTCCCAGGGACAGGAGTGGGGCAGCAGGAAGGTCGCTAGTGGACAGATGGGACAGAGGTGGGTACTGCTCTGACCTCTCGACTGAGCCTCACCGGAATCTCTGCTGCAGCGCAAGGGAAGCTGCCCTCCTCCAGCACAGGCCACTAACACCGTCCCAGAGCTTTCCCCGAAATTTGCCCCAGAATCCCAAAGGCCCACCCCCCAAGACGAGGGGAGGAAAGTGTCCCCGGGGCCTGTCCGGCCACTGCTGGGCCCCAGGCCTGCTTGCTGGACTGCGGCCTCCAGAGGAGCTGGGCGAGGCCCTCTCTGGGCTCACGGTGGACCCGTCACAGAGCCTTCAGTTTCTGTCCTGTCCTTCCTGGCGGCCGCTCCTGGAGACGCTCTGCAGAGTCGCGTGCGGCTGGTAGCGGGGCCCCAGGTCCTTTGCCACTCAGACTGGCAGCTTCCCGCCAGGAGCGGGGGCGTTGGGAGACGGGAAGGAGGCCAGCGTCGCCAGGGTGCCGGTCAGAGAGGGAGGCCGGGACTGGGTGACCTCAGGCGTCTGGAGACTCAGATCTCATTGTAAACTCAATAAGAAAATGTATCAGGGCTCCAGGAGGGAGGGTATGACCTGAGGTATGATTCAAATGACCTGGTGACTCTGCGTAGACAAGACTGGTCGGGGAGTGAGGAGGAGGCTGGCGGGACCTCTGCTCGTCACTGGGGGCCCGTGCGTGGCGGGACCGGAGATGGGGGTCCTCATGGGGATGCCATGGCGTGGCCGGAGGGTGAACCCCCACGAAACGAAGTCCTTTCACTTAAAAAAAAGTTCGTTTTTCGATGCCCGTGAAGTATCTCAGTGGAGAGGTGGAGGCCGGGGCATGAACATCTCAGCAGTGGAGGCTGGCGGCTGGAGCGGGTGTCAGCACGTGGGTGGTGTCGTCACGGAGGGGACAGCGCGGCCGGCGAGGGAGGCTGGGTGAGGCGTGTGGGGCCTGGCTGGGGACGAGGCTCACCAGAGATGAAGCAGGGCTCCTGGTGACACAGGACTGGAGCCCGTCACACGGGGACCTGGGGCCGGATGTTTGAACCCAGGACAGGAGGGCCGCAGGCAGCACAGGGAGCTGGGCTCCACGTGGGACGCTCCACGGCTGCCACTCTGCGGACTTGTGGCCGGCCCTGGTCTCCAGAGGGGACCTCCGGCTGGAACTGTGGTCCCGTGTCCCCCCGCCCCCCCCCCCCGGTCGGCATGGGGGCCAGGAGCTTCCGTGAGCAGGCGCTGTGGGCATTGGGGGCTCTCCGAGGGGCACTGACTCCCCTTCTCGGCTGCTGACAGGTGCAGACGTTTGCGTGTTGGCTGTGCTCCCCGTTCTCTCAGTGGGAAAGACTTACCTTATCATCTTGGGAACACGTCAGAGCCAGCCAGCCGGGAGCGAGGCTGTGGGACACGTGGGCCCAGGAAGACCACGCTGTGCCACAGCCTCGGTCTCCAAACTTAATTTAACTTTCTGATTACCCGAATCACACACCCTCGTCAGAGCACTTAAATATTGAATGTTGGAGAAAAATATACAAAGGCATGTGAAAATAATCATGCTTCACCATCTACACAGAGAGAAGCACTAGCTCCTGTAGATTAATCGGGTTTTTTTCTCCTACGGGCATTTTTTTTTACATGAAATGGCAGATACAGTTTCATGTACCACTTTCTTTGATCACATTTTATCATAAGCATTTTCCCCAAGAAATTAAACACTTTAAAAAATGTTTATTCATTTTTTTTTTTGAGAGAGAGAGAGAGAGAGAGAGTGGGGGAGAGGCAGAAGGAGAGGGAGAGAGAGACGAAATCCCAAGCAGGCTCCTCACTGTCAGCACAGAGCCCGACGCGGGACTCCAGCTCAAGAACCGTGAGATCGTGACCTGAGCCAAAATCAAGAGTCAGAAGCTTTAACCAACTGAACCCCCCAGGTGCCCCCCAGAGTGACATTTTTAATGGTGGTATAATATTCAATCAAGTTATAGCCAAACAGTAATTGACTGCGATAATCCCCTGATTTTGGACATCGTCTTTGCCTCCAGAGAAAGAGTCCTTATTTGCAGTTTGGGGACACAAACCACGGCTCCTCCTCTCAGCTCCCAGGACCCCGACTTCTCCTCCACGACTCCCTTCCTGAGAATTGTTCTCCCAGAGGAGAGGGCTGTAAACAGGGTAAGAGCCCGGACTGGAGATGACGTTTGACTGGATTTTCTATCATCTGCCATTGACCACAGAGCTTTTTAGGACCTGAGAGTCCGGGCAGGGGACAGTCAGGAGAGCAGGTCTGGAAGAAAGTGGGTCGAAGGTAAAGCGGCTTTCTGTTTGCGTCGGAGAATCCGCCTGCTCCAGTGAGATGGTCCCGCCAGACAGCTTTGTGCTGAAACCTCTGTGTGCACTTTGTGTTCTCACCTTTGATCAAAGGACATGAATGTTTTAAAATCTCTTGATGAGCCCAACAGCGTTGCTTTTCAGAAGGCTATAAAAATCATGGATCTTCCAGAACTTTCTAAAAGAGACTCGGGTAAAATTTGTTCCCATACATACTCCCCAACATCGGGATCATCAAAGAGTTGGGAAGCTTGGAAGGCGGAACCATTCTCCGCAGGCAACGGGGAGCACAAAACAAAACTCACCTGCTTGGAGACACGTGTGCACAGGGGCCCTGGAACAAAGAAGAGCCTTGTGTAACCTGGGGTCTCTAGAAGCGTGGAGTCTGACCTGAGATTGTGGGATGAGCGGAAGCTTCGCGGGGCAGAGGGGACCACGCGGACAGATGTGAGGAGGCAAGATCTGGGTTTCCAGAAGATACCTCTAGTCTTGGGGGAAGCCTTGGCTTTCCTGGGTAAGGCTAGCGTCTTGGGATCTAGTGGACCTGAGACAAGTCTGCTGGGCTGTGCTACGCACGGGAGTCCCCCGGCTTGAGCACACGGTGACTGCGCGGCTCGCCCAAACCTCAGAGTGCTCTCCAGCATCTCCCACACGAGCACAGTCACAGAGCTTACGGCCTGCTCTGTCCACCGTCCATGTGGGAGGACTCCATCTGTAGTTGTAGGCGAAGAAGCTGAGAGCCAGAGGACGTCAGGCCAGACAGAAGCAGGGCTGAAACCCTGACCCTCTGCCCGCCTTTCTTTTTTTTTTTAATTTTTTAAAATTTATTTTTGAGAGGGACAGACAGAGTGCAAATGGGGGAGGGGCAGAGAGAGAGGGAGACACGGAATCCGAAGCGGCTCCAGGCTCCAAGCTGTCAGCACAGAGCCCGATGCGGGGCTTGAACTCACAGACCTCGAGATTATGACCTGAGCTGAAGTCAGACGCTTAACCCACTGAGCCACCCAGGCGCCCCTTTTTAAGTGTTTTTAATGGTTTTTATTTATTTTTGAGAGAGAGAGAGTTCCTCTCTTTCTTCTTACACTGAGCCATGGTCTCCTGGCCACAGTCAGGGTCTATAGTGGACCACACGTGTCAGGCCTCCCGAATTTTTTTGCAGTTTGCTCCTAAACAGTGAGGGAAACACAGAAATTGTTCCCCGTGTGGAAGATGGAGGCGTCCGGAGCTTTATTGATGCCCGCGCGGCGGAAATGGAACGTGCCAATAGGTAGGTACAGCAGTTTCAGCAACAGCACGGATTAGAAGGTTACATAATCGAGATCGGCTTTTTCACGTGCAGGTGGGAAGTGTCCCTGCACAGGAAGCACAGCGGCTTCCTAAGCCCCGTGGCCTTCTGTTGTGGCGGCCGTGCCCCGGGGGCCGCGGCGGGGCGCTACAGACGCACCGAGAGCCAGTGTCTGAGCCTCAGAGTCCCTGCCCTCCACCCCCTGTTCTTGGTCGTCACCTGGCGGCCTGCCCTAAAATGCCGATGCTGCAGGTTGAAATGGTCACCAAGCTCTTTGGAACGTCCGAGAGGACGATCTCGAGGAATCCGTCCTGTGACTGGGGGCCCGGGTGGAGCTTCCTCTGGTCCAGTGTCCCGTGTCTGGGGCTCGTGTCCTAGGAGGGAACGGGGGTGGGGTGGGGGTGTGATTGCCGCCCATTTGGCCGGTGTGGGGACGTGGGGGCGTGCCGCTGAGACCACCCCTGGGTTCTGGGGGACACGCTAGCGTGTGGGGGGAGGAAGAGGGTCTGGCGGGAGGCAACGAGCCCCCACTGAGCGTCCACTCTGAGCCAGGCACGGCCTCGATGCTTTCGGTCGCTAACTCTAACCCTAACCCTAACCCTAACCTATTTCGCTGCATTTATCCTAACTCCGGAGGGTGTGAACGTGCCGTGGCCCGGGCCGGTGACCCGGGGCCAGGAGGGCTGGCTTGCTCGGGCTGCACACACGTCCAGCTGCGAGCGAGCCACCAAGCCCGGGCACTTCCTTTTCCTCACCGGCCTGGCCGCGCTCCCAGGCCTCCGTCTACGGCCTGTCCACGACTCATCGTCCTCGGAGGCAGCACATGGCTGCAGGGTCTCGTCCCTTCAGACCCTCCTGTCGGGTGAGATTTTCCTCTCGGAGCTCAGTTACCTCCTTCTTTTTTGGCAAAACCTCCCGTTTGCAAATACCCATTCCTGCATCCGTTTTGTTTTGTTTTATTTTATTTTATTTTATTTTATTTTATTTTATTTTATTTATTTATTTTTAATGTTTATTTATTTTTGAAAGAGAGAAAGAGACAAGAGTGTGAACGGGGGAGGGGCAGAGAGAGCAAAAGACGCAGAATCTGAAGCAGGCTCCAGGCTCCGAGCTGTCAGCACAGAGCCTGACACGGGGCTCGGACCCACAAACCGTGAGATCGTGACCTGAGCCGAAGTCGGGAACTTGACTGACTGAGCCACCCAGGCGCCCCTGTGTACTTATTTTAAATGACCTGCTTCCTAACATTCCTTATGTTCTAAAGGTTCCTTCTGTCTGTTGTCTACAACATGGCTTCAGTTCACATTTATTGCTACATCCTGTTATGTGTGAGGTGCTGGGAACGCAGTGAGGAAGCCCAGTTGCGGCCTTTGGGGCCATTCAGCGGCGGGGAGGGCCATGCCTCACGGAGGTCGGGGGAACACGGACAGCGGGGAGATCGCCCTTTACGTAGAGGAGACATGGGGTCCTGAAACCCACGTCCATCCACCCTGTTCTGTGTCACCAGAGCATGTGACCGGGTGTGGAGAGAAGCCAGAAAGAGAAAAGCCTCTAATGCAGGCCACACAGCAGGCCACGGGGAGCCACGGAGACTTGCTTGAGAAAGTGGCTGGGCCTGTATTGGTCCACACACCGTGACGGTGAGCAGAGGTACGCCCGGCCTCGACCGTGCCCAGTGGCTGCTGGATGGAAGCAACATTGTTCCGGACCCGAGCACGAGCCTTCAGGGTCCTGCGGTTCTGCTTCCAGGGCGGCTGCGACACAAAGTCCCAGGACGGGTGGCTTAGGACAACAGGCATTTATTCTCTCACTCTTCTGGAGGCCAGAAGTCCAAGGTCAAGGTGCCGGCAGGGCCGCGCTCCCTCACCCTGGGGGAAAGCGCCTCCCTGCCTCTTCCCGCCGCTGGTGGCCCCGGGGCCGTCCCGGGCTGGTGGCAGCGTCACTGCGTCTCTGCCTGTGTCCTCCCACGGCCATCTCCCCGACGTGTCTGTGTCTTCACGCGGCATTCTCCCTCCTGTGGGGACCGCAGTCACGGCGGATCGGGGCCACCTTGATGACCTCTCCTGAATATGAGCCCCTGCAAAGACCTTATTTCCCTGGAAGGTGACATTCCCAGGCCTTGGGGGGTTGGGACTTTGACACCTACTCTGGGGGGAGGGGCAGGATTCAACCCATAACGGCTATTCTCCTGGTTCGCCGAGCCGCCCGCTGACCACAGACCTGCCGGCCGAGCCCCGGTGAGCTGCTGTAGTGGTGGGGATACTCGTTAGGCAGCGTCACTGTGACCGTGGCCAGCTGATGCACATGTGTCAGGGGCGTCCCGCTCAGATCGGTGCTGTCCCTCTACCCTGTGTCCTCGCCAAGACTGGAAGGTCCTCCTCTGTCCCCATGTTCATCCAGCGTCCCCTGCCCTGACCTCCTCCTACCCAGTCCTCCCCTCACGGAAGTCCTGTGAATGTTCCAGACCATGGCCCCTGCCCCACCGGGGCCCTGCAGCACTGCCTGCCTCTCCCTCCCGGTGAGGTTTCTGACCTGGGTGCCGGACTGTCCCTGACTCCCCCTCATTCTCACGTGGTTGTGCGAGTGGCCTGGCCACAGAGGGGCAGCGGTTCAGCCTTAGGGAGGGGCAGCCGTGCGGCGGGCAGGAGCGGGGCCCGAACCAGGACCTGGGACCTCTCTGTGAAGCCTGTGGTTTTCAGGGCCCAGGCTGAGGGCCACCCTTCCTCCCAGCTCCCCTCTGTCCCTCGTCCGCTCCTTCCCCGGCCACCTCCTGGGCCATCCACCCTTGTCCCCCCTGCCCCGGATGACTCTCTACCTCGACTGCCTGGATCCCCACTCAGTCCTCCTGGGGTACATCCCAGGATCTCTGTTGCAAGGCAGGGACGCGGTACGGCAGAGAGCTCGGCTCCTGCGGCCTGGGGGAGACAGGACCTCTGTTCCGTCAACTGTGGGGTGTCAGGGAAGGCAGGGAGTGGAGGAAAGACACACACAGGACTGCATCTGAAAATGACTCTTGGTAAAAGTCAAAAGCTGAGAACAGTCGGGACGCTGCTCTCTATTGGCCTGAGAATCTGAGGGGTCCCCAAGTGAGCCGGCCATTGTCAAGGAGTCTGAGAACCCCTTCGGTGACCTGACGCACCCCATCCCCATAGCAGACCTGTTAGGTCATTACAGGTTTAAGATGAAAAAATGTCATTAGGAAAGAGGGTCAAGCATTCCCAGTGAGTTAACGTCACTCCTAGTAGAACAGGGGCCAGCTCATGGGGTATGATTTTAGCGGAGAAACCTGCCCCTTTAGAACATTCTTCCACCGTAGATAATGATGGCAACTTGCCCTCATAGAAATAAAGTCAGGATTAGTAAAGGCTTGGCTCTTTAAAATGCAGGTCCCCTGCGGGCATCACACAGTGGTGAGCAGCCTTTTAGGCTGCCCTGTGACAGGACGCCCTGGGGGCAGGCAGGGTGGGGGAGGGGAGTGGGGCACGGTCCCCATCCACAGCTACACGGATTTCAGAATTCTGTGCAGAAAGTCCGCGTCTCCAAATCCCCCTCCAAACAACAGGAGGCTGGCTATTGTGTCGCAGAAATCCTGAAATAATGAACTCCTTTAGCCAGGAGCCCCTGAGCACCTGCTGGCCTTCAGCCTTGTGCCAACCTGACCTGGGAGCAGAGTGAGGAGGCCCCCGCAGGTAGACCAGCAAGGCCCACACCACACAGGCAGCCAGGCAGCTGGGGCCACTGGGCCCTCTTCACACTCGGCGGGGAGGGGGCCAGCGTCCCGAAAAATCTCCAAGGGGAGAGGGCAGGCCTGTGCCTAACGCTGGGGAATGAACAGAATTTACTAGAAAGGGGGGAGGGCCCAGGCATCAGGAGTGGCCTGGGAAAATGTGCAGAGCCCTGACATGTAGATACAGTCCGAAAATCTTCGGGAGGCTTTTCTGTGGCAGGAGCAAGCTTTGCAAGGGGGGTGCAGCGACCAGCACTGGGCGGGGTCAGGCCCCAGACATTCCCGTGTGCGGTAGACAAAGATTATGAGGACTCCCCCCCCAGAGACTGGACTCAGAGGAGACACCAGGTGTCTTGGGAATCTCAGACTTGCCGGTCAGCACCTGTTCTGAGAAGGAGGCACCCCACTGGCTGGGTCGCCTCCTGCATGATGACAGAGACTTCAGGGAGAGTCTGGAGGACTCTGATAGGGGTGTGGAAGTGTTACAGGAGAGCACAGGGGTGGTGGGGAGAGTCTGAAGGACTCCAGTAGGGGTGTGAGGTGTTATAGGAGAGTGCAGAGGTGCTGGGGAGAGTCTGAGGGACTGTGGCAGGGGTGTAAGGTGTTACAGAAGAGCACAGAGGTGCTAGGGAGAGTCTGGGGACCCTGGTAGGGGTGTGGAGGTGTTATGGGAGAGCGCAGGAGTGCTGAGTAGAGCCTGGGGGACCCTGGTAGGGGTGTGTAGATATTACAGGAGAGCACAGGGGTGCTGGGGAGAGTCTGGGGACCTCTGGTAGGGGTGTGGCAGTGTTACAGGAGAGCACAGGGGTGCTGAGGAGAGCCTGGGGTACTCTGGTAGGGGTGTGAGGTGTTACAGGAGAGCGCAGGGGTGCTGGCGAGAGCCTGGGGGACCCTGGTAGGGGTGTGAGGTGTTACAGGAGAGCGCAGGGGTGCTGGGGAGAGTCTGGGGGACCCTGGTAGGGGTGGAGGTTACAGGAGAGTGCAGGGGTGCTGGGGAGAGTCTGAGGGACCGTGGTAGGGGTGTAAGATGTTACAGGAGAGCACAGAGGTGCTGGGGAGAGTCTGGGGACCCTGGTAGGGGTGTGGAGGTGTTACAGGAGAGCGCAGGAATGCTGAGTAGAGCCTGGGGGACCCTGGTAGGGGTGTGGAGGTGTCAGAGGAACTTAGCAGGTCTCAGGCTGCTGGCTCAAGGTCACCTGCATGTGGGCCCCCTCCCGTGACAGGAGAGGCCGGCCAAGGGGCTCCTTGCCTTCCAGCTCTGATAGGCAAGACCGCTAGTCCCACTTTACTTAAGGTGCCCTGTGGGACACTGAGACGTGTTGGCACAGCATCTCTAGCAGGGGAGTAGGAGGAACACTCGTGTCAGGGATTATTGACGAGGACCTGAGGTCTCAGGAGGCCGGGAGGCATGGGAGCAGGTGTGCACACGGGCCTGTGAGGACCTTGCAGGACGGGGTCCCTGCACTCGCCTCCGCGGTCGCAGGTAGGAGGGGGAGCTGCTGGGGGCACTGGCACCGGGTCTAATCTTAGTGCCTGGGACGGGTTCCCTCCCCGTGACCAGGGAGCGCCCCTCACCACTCTGCAGGCAGGGGGAGGGCAGGGCTGCGGCGTGGGTACAGACGCTGTGTTCAGGCCAGAGCCCCGATGCTCTGGGGGGCATGGGCCACGTGTGAGTGTGTGGTGACACCGGGCCTGCTTTCCTGGGACAGTCCTGACTTACGTCTGCTGTTCCAGAACCACCTGAGAGCACCTGTCCTGTTCACTCTCAAGCATCCCAGTTTGGGGCATAGATTTAATGGTCAACCTCTTTAGGGTGAGTGGAGAGAAAGCAGGCTGGGAAGGTCCCAGGGGCATGACCCTGAAGGGCCGGGGGTTTCTCTGAGAGCTGGCGGGGGTGGGGGGCTTGGAGTTTAAAGCAGGGGACTAACAGCTTTAAAAGAAAAGGAAAGAAAGAAGAGAGACGGAGACAGAGTGATAGTGGACACATCATTACACATCTGCTCAAACCCCTGGAGAGGACAGTGCTGAGAGTGATTCTAGAATGAACCGTGAGCTCTGGGCGATGAGAACATGCTGTGAGTTCACTGGCTGCAGCAAGTGTCCCTCTGCTGGGGTGCCGATGGCGGGGAGGCTGTGGCTGTGTGCGGCAGGCGTGTGGGGTGTCTGTACCTTCTTGAATCTAAAGTTTCCTTGAGTGTAAAACCGCTCTAAAAATACAAAGCAAAAGCAGGCAAATAAATAAATACCAGGAAACAAGCAACCAAGCAAGGGATCCTTTAGAAAGAACCTCGAGGAGGGCATGGTAGAGGAGGGGACCTTGAGGGCCCTGCAGACCCCAGGTGCACCTGTGAGCAGGCACGGGCTCGGGATCGAGTCCCGGGGAGGGGTGCACCTGTGTGAGCGGGCACGGGCTCAATGTCCTGGGGAGGGGCCGGGCCCACGGCCGCCGGGCAGTCTGGTGGGCTGATGTGGACAACCTAGGTACTGGCCTGTTCCGAGCACATTCAGACTGGTGCTCTTCAGGGACAGCTTTGTGGGGGAGGGCTGGTGCCCCCCAACCTGGCAAGGCCTCTATGAGCCCGTGGCTGTGCCTTGGTGGTGTTCCCAGGACCCCTCCTGGCTCCCCAGCCCCTCCAGGCACCCCATTATTCCCCTCCCAGGTTGGCTCTCCCTCCCCACGCCCTGCCTGGCTGGCTCCCCTTCCCCAGCTCTCCCTTCCCCTCCTTCCCTCCAGGCCCTGGCTGCACCCCAGCTCTGGCCAGAAGCAGCACCGGGTGCTCTGTGTCCATGGGCGACCTGCTCCTGTCTCGGCCAACTGGCCCTTTTGTCTGCCTTCCTTCTGCCTTCCCTGCCTCCTCGGTTCCCACAGGCACTGGGCCTCGGCCACAGGCGGGAGGAGAAAGATAAGACTGGCGGCTGTGGGCAGCAGGGGAGGTGGGCGCCAGAGGGCCAGCCTCCTGTAGCCTAAGTGCACCTGCTGTGGGGGAGTGAGTGTGTGTGTGTGCACGTGTGTGCAGTGGGTATGTGTATGTGTGGGGGGCAGGTGTGGATGTGCGGTGTGGGTGTGTGCTCCCGTGACCCTGGTGTGGACCGGGTAAGGCGTGTTGGGAGGCCCCAGCTGAACCTGCCTGTCTACACAGCGAGGCTCCTGGCTGGCTGCGCCCGGAGGCAGAAGTGTCCCTGGGTCCGTGCCTGGGTGAGCTCCCAGGGATGACAGCCCGATCAGGTCTCCTGTCCACATAACCCCCAGGTCCTGCTGCTGCACAGCCCGGGGCTTCAGGAGCAGAGCTGCAGGGCCTGGCGGTCAGGTGCTTCCCCGGGGCCATTCAGTCGTGTCAAGGCCCTGTGCTCTGAGCCTGGCCTTGTAAACACCTTTCGGAAAGAGAAGCTTGAATGTTTGAAATTGGGAAGTGAAATTTGTTACATCAGCTTATGATAGAAAAGATGCTTCATTTTGAGAAGGCTTTGCTTTTAAGATGTTCATCTAACTCACTCTGTGTTTTTTTGTTGGTTTATCTTCGTGGTTCTGCATCATCTTGGGGAGTCACTTTGACTTTCCCTCCTCTGTCTCTCCTTTGCTTCTTTCTCTTCCCTCCTGGGTTCTGCCAGAGGCCGCTGGGCGGAGCCCGGGGGTGAGTTAGATGTGTGCCCGGCGCGGTCAGAGTTCTGTGGCTGTGGATGGATGGGTCAGCCCTGGGGTGTTGGCTGCCTTCTCCCCCTCAGAACCCTGCACGGGGGACAGGCAGAAGAGTGTTCCCCAAATGCCCTCGTGTCTGCTAGATTCCGTGTGGCGGCTCGGGCTTCACCACATGAGGAAAGGGGAGGAAACCCCAGGGAAACTCGGGCTTAGAGACATCCGTGTTGGAGGTGACACTGAGGGGGGGCTCCGTCCTGTGAGCCACATGGCTGCACTCGCTGCCCAGGCCTCGGGGCGGGGGGAGGAGGAGAGTGTGCGAGCCCAGCACCGCCTGCTGTGTGTGCGTGGTGAGAACCGTGTCCAGCGGGATCCCTGGGGACCTCCGTTCCGTGTCTAGCCCGTCACCCCGGATAGCTTCGGGTCAGCTCTGCAATCGGCTTTGACCCAGAAGAGAAGGTAGAGCCTGGGTCTGCTCCTCACCGAGTGCCCGAGGGAGCTGAGGCCCCAGGGAGCCCGTCACGTGGGCCTGCGTGTCCTGGAAAGTCAGCAGCTCCTGGGGCAGCCCAGGGCACGGGCAGGAAGCGCCACAGTTCTGTTCCCCGTTCCCGACTCCACCGGCTGGGTGATGTTAGGCACAGACTCTCCGGGCCTGTTTATTAGATTTAAAATGATGGAGAGAACACGGCTCCTCTCTGCCTTTGATGGGTTTTGCTGAGGATCCAGTGAGCTGGTAACAACAGGATTGTCTTGCTTACAAAGGCACCTAAGGGGGCGGGGGTGATGGGGGCTCGTTCCCTCTTCTCACCCCCTGGGGTGCCGGCCCCGACACACCCCTTACTCTGGGCCGGGGATTCCCCACCCTGGACAAGCCTGTCTCCCCTTCAGTTCGCACATCCACGTGAGCACACAAACACATACCCACACACGCACATATGCACACACAGGTGCACACACAACACAGGCCCACGCACACACACATACACACACAAGTGCATGCACAAACACGTGCACACACACAGGTGCACACACAAATATATGCCCACGCACACACACATACACACAGAAGTGCATACACAAACACAGGTGCACACACACAGGTGCACACACATACACAGGTGCACACACAAAAACATGCCGCCCCACAATACACATACACGTGAGCACACAAACACATGCACACACACAGGTGCACACACAAACACATGAGCACACACACAAATGTATGCACTCACATATACGCATGCATGCACACACAGGGGACCCATGAGCACATGTACACACAGGACACTCAGCAATGTGCAGGGTGGGCACAGATTTCCCTTGTACAAGCAAGGCCCTAAAGTCACGGTGAGCCTGGGGCAGCCCTGTCACTGTCCTGCTTTGTGATGTTGGGCAAACCCTTTTACCCATCTGGGTCCTGGGGTCCAAACCGTCCCCGAGGAAAGGGGATGAGACGAGATATGTGTCAGACAGAGTTCCAGAAGCACGCAGAGGAGGACACGAGGTGGCACGGAGGGCAGCGATGGGCTGTGTTCCAGGACAGCTCACGGAGGGCCCAGCGCTGGGGGCTGCGGGGCTGGGCCTCACACCCACGCCCCAGGGCACTGTGTGGGACCCTGGCAGGCCTGTGTCCAGGCACTTGCCAGGACTTACGTCCTTTTGCCTAAGGATGGGGCGGGGCTGAGCCGCAGGGAGGGATCTGCTGATGGGCACGGTGACCTCCCACTGTGCTCCCTGGCCCTCCCGACTCGTCCCATGGACACTGGGCAGGCCGGAGGGCCCGGCTGGACCAAGGCTGCTGAGGGAAGGGGTGCAGAACTGAGACACCAGCCATGCCCGTGAGTTTGCGGAGGCAAGGCCCCACCGTGAACAGGACAGATCCGTGCCGGGACCACCTTTCCTGCCGCTTACGGGGGCAGGAGGGTCAGACTGCTGCCCCCCTACTGGGGAGCTCACGCACACCGCTGCACGCAGAACCAGACTGGGCCCGGGGCCATGGGCCTGGCCCCGCCTCCAACCTACTCCAACATAACTGGCCAGGTGACGCCACCCCTGGCCTCTGCTGCAGTGACTCACTTCCCTCAAGGCTGCAAATCTTCCTTCCAGGGCGTGGGGAAGTCCTGGAAGATGTCAGGTGGCCCCGGTGGGCGTGAGACCGCACTGTGGCCAGCCACCAGTGACCCGCTGCCTGTCTCCATCTCTGGCAGGAGCCCCTGGCCTGCCGTCTCCACCCTGTCAGTCACCTATTGGAACCCGGCACACAGCTGCTCGGGTGTGACGGCAGCTCAGAAGCTTTATCTTGGCTCGGCAGGCCTGTGTGGGCCACCTCCGGTCCCAGCAGCTCCACGGTGAAGCCACCAACTTGGACGGCACCCCTGGGGCTGAGCGCTCCTTGAAGAGGCCTCCCCAGCAGCCTCCAGGGCCCCAGGCACACGGGAGCCCACGAGCCCTCTGGGAGCGGCACGGGAGGGCCGGGTGCACAGGCAGGATGGCAGCATCGAGGGGCAGGGGTGGGCAGGGTAACACCCCCCACCCGAGGGGCAGAGACAGCGCTGAGACTCCCAGGCACCTAGGGACATTGCCGTCAGGATGCTTCAGACCCTGCAGCGAGGAAGCCGCACAAGGTCTCCTTCTCCACGTGCCGTTTCACCTTCCCTGACCGGTTAGGGTGGTTACGCGGGAGCCGGCCACCAGCCCGTGTCACACGAAGGCACGTCAGAATCAGACAGGTTAGGCCGGACTCCAGGTCCTGATTCATACTTTGCGAGCCCACAGAAGAGACAGAGCAGGCCTCTGCGACGCTGGGCTTACTGGGCGCGTGCCATGCCCCAGTAAGCGAGCGCACAGTCCCCTTCTGGAGAAGGTTCCGGGCATGGAAATCAAGGGAGACCTTCAAGAGCTGGTTCCTCTAAAGGATGCGTGCGTGTCCCCCAGACCCAGCCGGGTGTTCGGAGACCCCGTGCTGGCCTGTCCTGCCCCTGGGCCTTCTTCCCTTGGCATCTTGCTGCCAGGACCCAGAGGGGACAGGGGCGATGACATTTAAAAAGGGAGTGTGTCTGGAGGGTTTTGTTTGAAACTGACCCAAAATAAGGAAAATGGACCAAAGCTTTGAAAAGAGGTATGCGTCCCCCTCCTTAGCTCCACCGGAAGATGCCTGCTTTCCTTGTCCTGGGGGAGTGTTCCTCTCACCGTGTGCCCTGCAATCATGTGGAATGCAAATTAATCAGGGATCCACGACAGTGTGTCTGTGTGTGTGTGTGTGTGTATACACACGTACATGCGGGTTGTGTATGTGTGTGCATGCGTGTATACGTGTGTGCATGGGTGCGCGTGTGGTGTGTATTTGTGTGTGCTTGTGTGTACATGCATGTGTGTGTACATGCGAACATACGGGTACATGTGTTGTGTGTACATGTGCATGTATGTGTGTGCGCATGGTGCACATGTGGTGTGTATTTGTGTGCACCTGTGTGTGCGTGTCTGTATGCACACATGTATGTATACATACAAGTGCACACACCTGTGTGTGCATGTGTGTATGCATGTGAGAGACATAGACACAGACACAGAGACAGAGAGATGGAGAGAGACAGGGAGAGACGGGGAAGGGAGAGAGGGAATCTGACTCGCGCTGAGGGCACAGGGCACGTCTGCACGGGGAGCCGACAGGTGGCTTGGACACACAGGCGGTGTGCTGTCACACTGATGGGTGCCGTCCCTTTCGTGCCTCCCACAGGGGCTCATGGCCCCCCGCCCTGTGGTCCTCAGGTGGACAGGTCTGTACCACGCCCTCTAAACATCTGACGTCTGCTCCACCATTCCAGGGAAACCTGGCCGTGCTGTGCTGTGGCTGCTCGGAGGGGCTTCTGTCCGGACGAGGGACCGGTTCCGATCTGGCTGGCCACTGAGCTTGCCTCTGGCTGGGGTGTGGCTGTGTTTTCTCCCGATGCCCTGCATGACCTGTGCGGACAGAAGCATCAGGAGAGTGTCTGCCGATGTGCCTCTCTGCCATCCGGGGACACAGTCTGGGGTCGTCCAAGGCTTGGTGTGGCGTCAGTCCCGCACCCCGCACCTGCTGCCTCTTCCCCATCACGCCCCACCCCTTCGCCCCCCGCCCAGACCCCTCTGCCCTCAGCACCCCCACCCTCACGGCTCCCGTGCTGGGGGATGGGCCCCCTACTGCACCTGAGTCCCCCCCGCCGGGACTGGGGCCTGGGCCCTGGGGTGGAATGCAAGTCTGCCCCTGGTGAGGGCTTTCAGCCAGGAGGGGAATGTGCTCAGCCCTGAGGACCAGGTACTTCCCAGGACCCCTGGCTCAGGGTCCGTGGGCAGAGCCCCAGCGGTCTACCTGGCGGGGCCTCTGGAAGTTGCCCTGATGGACGTGCCGGGTCTGAGAGCCCGGGGACAGACTTGTCCACACAAGCATCTGCTTTGCCGCTGTGGGCCTCCCGTGACCCGTGTGCGGGACTCACCCGTTGTGTGGGGGCCACCTGAAGGGCCCGGTTTCCGTGGAGGCTCACTCCCCACGTGGGCAGTGGTTGGCCACCTAACTGGGTTTCTGACGTCTCCAAACTGGGGCGTCGCGTCGCATTTTACGTGACGACTGAGAGGTAAAGGGGCAGAGAAGGTCCGTTGTTCCAGGACAGAGGCCACGTCTCCCAGACCTGGTTGTCTGCTTGGCACAAGCCCGTGGGTGGGGACGGCCTTCCACCCGCCCTCCTCTGCCCCTGACTTCTGGCCTGACCCCAATTGACGGGGCCGGACAGCTGCTGGCCAGCCTCTTCCCCTGCCCACGTGATTTGCCCACTTCCCGAGCTGGACCCGGAACCTCAGGGCCCTCGGGGAAGATCATGGTCGTGATACGCAGGTAAAGACGATAAACAGTGGTGCAGGCTGTTCTATGACGTCAGAAGCAATTCACGTACTTCAGAGCCTTCCCGTGAGGGTCGGAAGGTGCCGCTGGGGCAGCACGAGCCCGGGGCCAGGCGGGGCCCGCTGTGCTCGAGGCCTCGCTGCCTGGGTGTGGGGCCTGGGACTTCGGCTGAGCCCTGGCCGCGCCCGTCGGGGCTACCCCAACGCGGCAGTCCTGCCTTCGGATACCCCTCCCCGTCCTGGATGGACCCTCACCCTGGAGGAGTTGTGTGGGGCCAAAACCCTAGAGGGGCTCGGA
This sequence comes from Prionailurus viverrinus, assembly GCF_022837055.1. Taxonomy (NCBI): domain Eukaryota; kingdom Metazoa; phylum Chordata; class Mammalia; order Carnivora; family Felidae; genus Prionailurus; species Prionailurus viverrinus. The sequence continues at coordinate 723,693 of NW_025927604.1, forward strand.
GGCCGGCTCCCGGGACGGAGGGGAGGGAGCTCCCGTGATGTCTGCGGCCTCGTGACGTCGGATGCCCCGCTCGTCATCACGGAGGGTGGAGACGGGCTCCCTCGTGGCCGCGGCCCCTCCTGTGTGTAGTGGGTGTTGATGAATCTCTGCTGGAGGGGACATCCCCCGAGACAGAGGTCAGCTGCTGGGTCTGTTGTGTCCAAGGCCCCTTTCAGCATGTGAGCTGTATCTGGGATCACGTGCGTCCCAAAGGAACCCGTAATGCCGCGCCTGCCTTCCCCGTCTGCAGGGGAGGCCCCCACCTGCAGACGCTGTGTTTTCATGTGCTACCTGGTCAGGGTCCTGCTTCCTCCAGGTGTGGCCGGCCAGGGTCCCTCGCCCTGGGGGAAAGCGCCTCCCGGCCTCTTCCAGCCGCTGGTGGCCCGGACCGTCCCGGGCTGGTGACAGCGTCACTGCGTCTCTGCCTGTGTCCTCCCACGGCCGTCTCCCCCACGCGTCTGTGTCTTCACGCGGCATTCTCCCTCCTGTGGGGATGGTCCTGGGGGTGGGACTTCTGCATGGCTGTGGGGACGTAGTTCTACCCACGACACTACCTATGCTCCTAACACCTTTCCTACCTGGGACATTCATTTCTAGAAGGAGATGCTGGGAGTAAAGGACTCAGGGCCCAGATATCCTAGACGCCTCTAACGTCAAGAGGAGGCCAAAGGTGAGCGCCTGGGGCCACTCTGGGGAGGTCTGGGGTGGGGTGGGGCCGGTGCCACCTTGACGACCCTCCCCAGCACGCATGCACGCATCTTCGTGCGCTCGTCAGCAGGAGCGTTTCGCTCACACCCACCCTGCTTCCAGCGGCGGCGTGACCTGTGGTTGTTGGTGCCTTGGGGACGTGGCCATTTCTCCGGGGGTGGAGGCTGTGCTGCTGGAGGAAGCAGGTGCCGTGAGGCGCTTCTGGCTTGCCACGTTGTCATGCTTGTTTTCAAGTGGTTTTGCTCAAGCAAACTGGAAACGCCTTCCGGTGAACCCTGGGCCCCCTTAAATCTGCGTGACGGGGTGGGATTACAGGAGTCCAGTGCTGCGTGTTTGTTCACTAGGTTTTACTCACGACATTGCTGTTTATGAGAACTGGGTGTGTCCAAAATGCCGCTAACGGGCTGGAGGCCCGCCTCCTCCCCCCAGAATGTCCTGCCCAGAAGACATCGGACTGGGATTGCAGAATAGACAGTGTTGGTTGAAACCAAGGCAGGTAACTTTACCTGTGTTGGTAGCTACACAGGGGTACAGACTCCCTCTTTCCCCTGGGGGATTCTTGGTGTCCGTTTGGGGTTAGAGCCAGGAATCGCCAGGTTCTGGAAGCTCTTGGGATTCTCTGCCCCCTAAACACACCTGTCATCAGTGAATATTCTCACGCCGGGAGCGTCTTCTCAATATCCTTCGCACCAACACGAACATGTGCATGCACATGGATGTTACCTTCTCCGTATGCACACACACATGCACATGCACACACACACACGTGGGGTTTTCACTTCCCTTTGTATGTTGTTCTTGCTGGTGGAGTGTCTGTGTTGACGCCCCAACTGGATGTCAACTTGCTCTGAGCCCCCCTGGCGACAAGGTTCCTGGGCTGAGACGAAAGGGGCTGCAAACAGGAGCAGGGTGTGGGGAGCAGGGTGTGGGGAGCAGGGTGTGGGGAGCAGGCCTGGAAGCCGGCAGGGTGTTGGCTGGGGCCTGGCGAGGACGCCGCGTGCCGGGCTGCGCCACCCTGGGGCACAGCGGCCGCTGCCCCGAGTGGACCTCTTCTGCGGGGCACCCCCACACCTGCCTTTGGACAATGTGCTCCGCCAGCCCCGTGCGTCCACGCGCCTGCGGCACAGCCACAAACAGGAACATCACAGGGCGCCCCGGGACCGCGGCCGGCGACCGTCACATGATTTCCCCCCCTCCCCCCCCCCGCCCCGGTACTGGGATCCAGCAGTTTCTGCAAGGCTTTTGTCTGCCATATTGGGGCTTAGACGAATAGCCACAGAACGAGCAGGGAACGGCCACACTCGCCTCGTGGAACGCGGGCCAGGTGCACTTTACGACCCCGGAGCCTCAGTGCCGAGGGAGCCACCGTTGACATCCAGCCTGAAGCCCCAGTTTCGCCTGTAAGACGATCGGCAGAGAAGGAGTTCTGAAGTCCCGTTCCTTCGGGCTGTCCGAGTTCCTTCCCCAGGTTAGAAAGGGCCACACCAGCGCCAGCCAGCGAGCTCTCAAGGGCTGCAGCCTGGGGACGCCTGCCGCCCTGGACCAGTCCTCTCTCACGAGGTGGCCGGGGATTCTGGGCGGGATCTGCCTCTGCCTCTGGCTCTCGCAGAACTGGAATGAGCCAGAATGGACCAGAATGCCTCCGGAGACGCGCCGAGGTCGGAGGGCCAGAGCATTCCTCCAGATTCCCGCTTCGTCGACCCCATTCTGCTGGGGCCCCCGCCCCTCCTGTTGGGCACACACTCCCCTCCTGTACCATCTGCCCGCTCCCCGCCTGGCGCCCTGTCAGCCTTCCCAGCTACAGCTGTGAGCCTTGGAGAGCTGGAGTTTGGTTTAGCAGAAAAATGAATTTGAATTCTTCCCTCTGGGCCCCCCTCTTGCTCCCCCCCCTCCTCCCCCCGCCAGGACCAATTTATCTGCCAGTCCAGCCTCCGAGTGGAGTTGAGGCCAAGTTGGCGACCTGCCCGTGCTTGTCAGCTTCTTTGACCAGATGACAGGAGAGCAGCACTCAGCCAGGAGAGGGCCGCAAGTCCCGGCGTGTGAGCGCTCACGGGCGCTGTGCCAAGGGAAGGCAGGCAGGGCAACCGGAAAGTTCTCCCAGGCTGTTGAGCTGTGTGGGGGTGGGATGCCCCTGTCCCCGGGGGCGGGGGGCACACAGAGCTATGGTGTGTGTGTGTGTGCGTGCGTGCACATGCATGCATGCACACAGGCGTGTACACACATATGCAGCCACGCACGCACGCACACACACATGCATGTGCACATGTGACGGCACACCCGTCCATACACACACCCGTCCACGCGGGCACGCGTACACGAAGCACATGCGTGTGCGTTTGTGTGTGCATATGTAGATGTGTGCTCGTGTACACATGCACGTGCACACACGTGTGCGTGCATTCCTGACGTGGCATGGGAAGAGCATGAGGCAGCACTGAAATGCTCCCCGGCTCCTTGGAGGCCCTGCAGGTCTTGTGCGGTGCCCGCACCTGCCTCCGCCTCGACATGAAGTCTGCTCTGGGGAGTTTCCACCTGCCAGGCCCCCGGGGGAGCTGCACCCCGGCCTCAGACTCCCCACACAGCCGGGTCTGTGCACGGCTGGGGCTGAGGGGCCTGCCAGCCCGGGTCTGGGGCCGTGAGCCTCGCTGCGGGTCCCTGGCCGTCGGGGGGCCGCAATGCCTAGACGCACCTGTTGGCTCAGTAACGACTCCTGAGAGCGTGTGCCCTGGGGTCAGACCTCCGGGCTGTGAGGTGCCAGACAGAGGGCAAGAAGGGGCACGGGTGCCAGCGGTACGGGGATGACAGCCAGGCTGGAGGGAGCCTCAGAAGTCGCTGGACAGGTCGTCTTAGGTGACCTCTGTGGTGTCAGGTGCCAGTGTCCCCTCTGTCTTTGTGGGGAAAGCTCTTCTTTGGCTTCCGGTTACCACTTTTACCTAGTTAACCCCTCCCTCCCTGCCTGACCTCCTTTCTCTCTGCTCTACCGCCCCCCCCCCCCCCCCCCCCCCCCCCCCCGCCCTTTCGGGCTTGGCCTCCGCAGGCCCCAGCCTCACAAAGGCCGCATTCGGTGCCTGCACCCGACTTCCCTGCAGAGCAGATCCGACTTCCCCGCGGGGCTCCTGACCTGCCTTTCCAGCAGCCCCTGGGCCTCTCTGCCTAAAAGACTCAGATGCCTCAGAACCAGCCGGCAACCACCAGCCAACCCAGGCTCGTCTTGGCTTCACCCCAAACCCGCCCCCGTCTGCATCCCGTCCTGGGAAGCATCCACTGAGCTGGATCCAGAAGTCCTCTGTCCACTTGCTGGCCCAGCCCTGCACCCCACTGTCCTGCAGGAGCCCCACCTTCTCGAGAACCACGCTGGGCTCGCATCCTCTCCAGTCCTGACCACTTCCGAACCCCCTGTTTCTGCCTGAAGCCTGTGCCCGGCTCTTGCCCTACCCTGTCCCTCTAACACCGGCGTTAGTCCATGCTCCAAACTGCCTCCCCTGAACTTCCTTCTTATTCTGCGATGTAGTCCCAACCCAGTCCCCGCTTTGTGATTGGAGGAAGTGACCGGTCCCTCCCCGGTCCCTGCTTTGTGATTGGAGGAAATGACCAGTCCCTCCCCAATCCCTGCCATGTGATTAGAGGAAATGACCGGTCCCTCCCCGGTCCCCGCGTTGTGATTGGAGGAAATGACCGGTCCCTCCCTGGTCCCTGCTTTGTGATTGGAGGAAATGACTGGTCCCTCCCCGATCCCCGATTTGTGATTGGAGGAAATGACCGGTTCCTCCCCGACCCCCGATTTGTGATTGGGGGAAATGACCGGTCTCCCCGGTCCCTGCCATGTGACTGGAAGAGAAGACCACCCTGTTCTGTGTCCTGCCGCATGGCTCATGCCTCCTGTGACAGGCTAAGCTGCCCTACGGGCGCTTCCTCTCCCGGGGACGGGCCCTGACTGCTGGAGCTTCCCCCTGATGGGGCTGAACGGTCTCCTGTCACTTGCCTTGAGGCACATAGTGTCTGACTCGTCTTCTATTTGACGGGGCTCCAGGTGTGTCCCCCGAGTTTCTCCCACCGAACGGGGAGACGGCAGCCTGGGGTTCTCCCTCTGCTGGGCACCGGAGCAACTCGAGTTTCTCCTCACTTAAGCTGGCGTGGTGCCTCGCCCGGACCCAGACCTTGACCTAGCTTTGTGCAGCTCACCACTTAAGTGCATTCGAATCCCTGGGCGTCCTGTGCAAATGCAGGCTTGGGTGGGGCCTGGGAGTCTGCATTTCCAACAAGCACGCTTGGTGGCGGGGAGCTGGACGGTCCCAGGGTGCCCCCGAATTGTCGGTCCTTAAGGAACATCTCTGGCGGCGATGGGACCCCTTCCCCCTTGTCCACGGTGTGTCACCTCCTCCTCCCTGCCCCTCCCTCCCTTCCCCCCTCCTCCTTCTCTCTCTCCTTCCCTCTTCCCTCCTCCCTCCCTTCTCTCTCTCCTTCCTCCTCCCTCTCTTCCTCCTTCCCTTCCCTCCTTCCTTCATCCCTTCTTTCTCCTCCCTAGTCTCCCTCCTTCCTCTCCTCCTGCTCCCTCTCTCCTTCCGCCCTCTTTCTTCCTCCCTCTCTTTCTTCCCCTCCCCTCTTCCCCCTCCTCCCTTCCCCCTCCTCCCTTTGTCCTCCCTGCATCTCCCTCTCTCCCTCCTTCCTTCCTTTTGCCAACAGCACGCTCTGAGCCTCAGGCTCAGGCCAGGGATCGCTTTGGTGCAGCAGGTGTGATGGTGGATACAGAGAGCCCGTGTGGGAAGCAGACAGCATCACGCGTCGCACACGGCTGCGCGGGGAGGGGACTGTGCAGGTTGTGGAGGGCACGGCCGCATCCCTGAGCCCGGGCATTGGAGCTAGGGGCTGAGGGAGGCTGTGGGTCACCCGGCACAGAAGGAGAGAGGTGACCCCTGCAGAGGGCGTGCAGGGGAGGCACCCCAGCCCCAGGCCCTGCAGCACGGCTGGAGGGGATGGGGGCGGGCTGCCGCAGGAGTGAGGCTGGCTGAGCAGTGGCAGGAACAGGAAACGTTCAGTGTTTGCCTTATTTCAAGACGGAGAAGCGGAGGAGGAGTGGGGCTGAGCAGCTCTTCTGGGTGTGCGTTTACTTCCTCAGCGAGCTCCCGATACCGACCTTGTTGTGTACTTGGATGCATTTCCTGTCTTCTGCGATTTTCTGCATGTTGACCTTCACACGCTTACTGAGATCTTGCTTCCCACCGACCCCCTCTGGGCCGAGCCCAGTCCCCAGGCTGCCCCGAAGCCCCCTGCCTCAGAGTGCTGGCCAGACCACCTCCCCTCCCTGTCCCCGAGCCTCTCCTTGCTCCTCACCTCCGTTGGGGGGACCGCCGGGGCCTCTCCCCCCTCCTCACCTCCTCTGGGGCCTCTCCCCACTCCTCACCTCCGCCGGGGCCTCTCCCCACTCCTCACCTCTGCCGGGGCCTCTCCCCCTTCCTCACCTCTGCTGGGCCTGGCTGGTGTGAAGGCTCCTTCCAGGCATGCTGTGGGCGGTGGGGGATGTGGTGCCGAGCTGACTCCACAGGCCAGCCTGCCCCCAGTCCCCATCCCTGCCACTAGGCAGGCACCCTGGTCTGCAACCCCCTCCCCCAAGCCAAGAAAATGTCTCCCCCCCACCTCAAGCAGAACTATCCAGATTTCCTTTCAGCAAGTCTGAAATATCGTCTCCAAGTTACTGGATGGCGAGTTCCTCTAACACCAGGCAGGTGCCCCAGTGCAAGGGGTGCAGGTGAGGCTCGCTCTGGGTGCTGTGAGCTCCGCCCAGAACGCTCCCTGTGCGGGCGCACCAGCTCTCTGCTCCTTCTTCCCGCTGAAGCCGATATTGTTCTCCGAGAGAATTAAGGTGCTCATCAGAAGTATGTCTAAATTTAGCAGACAGTTTTAGAGCTTGAAGCTAAAGTTTTAAGAGTGACCTCTTATTTTGGCAAGCTTTAACAGACTCCATCAAATGGTGGTGATCTTAAGGAACAGGGCTGCTGTCAGCAAAGCGGGGGGACGTCCCACCCTTGGCGGGAGGACAGCAGGGTGCTGAGCACCGAGGCCTTGCCCGGAGCTGCACTCCCTCGGGCAGGACGTAGGAGGGATGCCGTGTGTCGCTCTCCTGCCACAGAGCAGCGTTCGCCTCTCTGTGAGTCTGAGCTCCGAGGACAGTTTGACAGGCGTCCCACGCTGGGCCTGGCACACATCTGTCTCCCGTCCAGCCCTGCCAGCCCGCACACTGCGGGGACCAGCTGCCCAGAGTTCCCGGTCTCAGATGTGGGCATGCGGCTCTGCCATGTGCTCGCAGATCTAAAAAAGAGGAGATCAGGCTGCTTTTATGTCTGTTAGAAGGAGCCTGCATTTTAAGATTATGGGGATGCGTATTTAAAAAAATCCCGCACACACAGGCCAAGGTTTTCTGGGGCGTCCTGCTGACTTGTGGTCTGTCTTTTTATGGAAACGGGACAAGTAACTGACAAGCAGTCAGAGGAAGCAGGGTGCTGGCTCTGGGAGACAGGACCCGGGCACGGCCGCTTCTCTGACGGTTACGGCGACGCGGGGCCCGCTTCTGTACTCCGCCCTGAGGTCGTCCGTGCACAGCGGATGCTGTTGCACCTGCCCTCTGCATGTCGTCGGGGAGCAGAGAGCTGAGTGAGGAATGTGAGGTTCCTGCCCAGAACCTGCACTGGAACCGGGACCCTGAAAGCTCGGGCAGAGCAGGGTTTCTGACCCCACAGGGCAAGCTGCTGGCGAGAGCCTGCACCAGGCTCAGCTTATACTTGGAAGGAGGGCGCGGTTTCCTTTTACGGTGGCTCCACAATCGGGCGGGGACTCTGACTCCTGGCCTGTTTGTGCCTCTTCCAGGCACCGTCCTCTCCATCGGCGTCAGAGGACAGACACCCTGGGATCGGCGCCCACCCTCCCGAAAACAGAGGGGCAGCTGGAGAGGACCAGGGCCTCGTCTCAGTCCCGGAGGCGCATGTCAGGCACCGTGAAGGGCTGAATCCTGTCCCCATCAACAAAAGTCCTATTTCGGAGTCCTGAAGCCACGTACCTCCGGATGTGGAGATGGGGTCTTTAAAGAGCTAATTAGGGTCAGGTGAGGTCTTCCGGGTGGGCCCCAATCGATGCGACGGTGCTCCCATGGGAAGAGGAGGTTAGGACACACACGTGCACCGGGGAGGACCAGGTGAGGGCGGCCATCTGCAAGCCGAGGGGAGGGGCCGCAGGAGAAACCAGGCCTGTGGACCCCTTGGTCCTGGACGTCCAGAATCCAGAACCAGAAAACAGATGTCTGTTGAAGCGGCCGTGTGCTGTTTTGCTATGGCCGCACGAACGCACGTGTCCACCCCACCTCTGCCTGGGTTCCTGACGACAGCTGTTGAGAGGCCAGGGGACGGTTCTTGGACACTCTTCCAGGGGTGGGGCCTGTGGCCTCTTGCCTTGCACCCGGGTGTCTGGGCCACTCTGAGAGAGGGAGGTGACGCCCGGGCCGGGTGCTCCCCCGGGGGGGCCACGTGTCCGTGAGAACCAGCTGCACGCTGGGGGCGCCGGGGCCACGGGGAAGGCACGTGTGGACATTGGTCAGCAGGCCCACCCGGTCACCCCCGAACCACCCAGTTCAGGTGCGAGGAAGTAAAGACCCCCAGGGAAGACTGGCGGCCGGCCGTGCCGGTGGTCCCAGGAGGAGTCGTCCAGATTCCGGGGCCTCGGGATCGGTGGTGAAAATGGTGGCTCATAGCTGGAGCCCAGCCCACCTTGAGGGCCTCCCCACTCCCACAGTCAGCAGATTTTACTGGGAAGATACCGTTTGCCAGATGCCGTACGGGTGCCGTTGGGGAGCCGAGCTGGTGGATGGTCTGGTCCCTGAGAGCCACTCGCTCTGAGGTCTCGGGCTGACGTGTTCCCTGCCTTCCCGGAGCAGCGGGCCGGCGGGTGACGGTCCTGTCCCTTTGGGGCCTCATGCTCTGCCCCCACAACTTGGGCCGGAGCAGGAGTCTGTCGACCCTTGCCCGCCTCTGGGCCTGCTCTCCAGCAGCCGCCGGGATGCTCTGCGTGGCTGCGGCTGGACCAGGCCGGGGATGGGGAGGCAGGCGTGGGCCACGGAGGCGGGGTCACCATCACTGGTCCCTAGGACGGCTTCCGGGCGCGAAGAAAGCAGAAGACGTGCCCCCGCCCCGCTGGCAAATGAGAAAACCGGGGAAGGCGTGTTGGGGAACGAGGACCCCGTTTGGACGTGTCGGACTTGAGATGGGGACACCTAACCGGGAATGTTAAGTGGGTTTGGGGGTACGTGTGTCTGGAGCCCAGAGGAACGTCTACACCGGAGAAGGGAATCCCTGTCTTCGGGTCCACCGGGCACACGGGGGCGAGAAGAGTCCCATGGGGAGAGCTCCTCCCCTGCAGAGTCTGCACCTTTATTCCTACACTGTGCGGGGGCGGGGGGGGAGGCTGTGACAACACAAACGGGGGTGGGGGCGCTGAAAACGCCAGAAATTTATTCTCTCAGAGCTCCAGAGGCCAGAAGTCCCAAATCCAGCTGTCGGCAACACCACGCTCCTCCTAGAGGCCCAGGGAGCTCCCAGAGCTCCAGGTTTCCTTGGCTCGTGGCCCCGTCCGTCCCGTCTCTGCCTCGTCCTCACGTGGCTTCCTCTGGTGCTGAATCCCTCTGCTTCTCTTTTTGAAGGGCACTGTGATTGGATTCGGGGCCCGCCCTGATGAGCCAGGACGACCTCCCCAGGCCAAGGTCCTTACTCACACCTGCAGAGGCCCTTTCTCCTTATGAGGCCACCTCTGTGGGCTCTGGGCCTTGGACCTGCTGTCTTTGGGGACCAGTGTTCAGCCCAGCCCATCGACGGAGGCCTGGAGGCCTGGGAAGCAGAGCTGTAAGCCAGAGCTTGAGCTTGAGACGGGAGGCAGTTTTGGGGTTGCGTTCCTGGACTGACGGCGTTGGTCCGGATGGAAGCCTCTCTGACCACAGGCTTGTCTCTTGCTTGTCAGAGCCTCAGTTTACTTATCCATACAGTGGGAACGATACGTTCTCTTATTCTCGGCTCGTCATCTGGGTTTTGTGAGCGCACGTGTGTGAGCGATTCGACCGAGTGCCCGCCCGACGTGCCCTGTGCCTGGACGGATCTCAGCCCCTCGTCTCCACGCTGGACGCTCAGGTGTTCCCGGCCCCCGGTGCCATCAGGTCACCTCTAAGTTGACCTGACTTGCATCGCCGAGGCTCAGGCCGACCTTAGATCGGCCGGGACCTTTTCTGGGAGAGACTCACGCAGACAAAGGGGACGTTCGGCAGTGAGCCCACCGGGGGTCTGCAGGCCGGGCTTCCCACGGGCTCCGCGGGGGCCGAGGGGGGGGGTGGGGCCGGGCTGTGGCGAGGGGGAGAGGGCGGACGGGCCCGTGGCCCCCCCCGTGCTAACAGCCCCCCTGCCTGGAGCTGGCAGGGAGCCCCGGGGGAGGGAGAGCGGCACACCGTGTGTGCGAGCCTGGCTCTCTGCTCTCGTCTTGCCATGGCAACGAGGGAGAGGGGGCCAGGATGTGGCAGTCTCCGCGGAGCGTGGGTGTTGCCGTCAGCAGGCAGCGCGGCTAGGAGGAAAAACCCGAGATCGGCGGCCCCGCTTCCAGCCCCGCGCCTGACAGGCGCCCACCAGGGCAGCGGACGCAGCCTGTCCCCCGGTGCCCCGCACAGGGGGGCGCGGGCACAGAGAGGCCCAGGACCTTGCCCGCAGGTGCACAGCGAGTGACGTGTGGGGATTCGGGACTGAAACAGAGGGCTTCTGGGAGGGGGGGGGACCTGGGCCTCAGGGGACCCCAAGGTGTTCGTCCAGCACCCCTGGTTTGAAGTCCGGTTGGCTCCCCCAAGGGGCTTCACTGAGGCCGAGGGCAGATCGGGGCATCAGTCCCATGCTGAGGAAGACGTGGGGGCCATACACCCTTTAGGAACCCAGGAATCCCGAGGGCGCGGCTCAGCTCAGCTCCTCTGGGGCCTCCAGCACGACTTCTAAGGAGCCACGGAGACACGTCGCTGGTCTTCGCAGAGGGCGTCTAGACACGCTCCCAGTGTAGTGAATCGAGGCTGCGGTGGGGGGGGGGGGGGGGGCTGAAAGAGGAAAGACTCAGCAAACGGGCCCCGGGGCGGCGGCGATGGTGGCCTCAGCCCTGGCTCCCACGGCCCGCGTGCCCCGGACTGGCTGTCCCCCCCTGACCAGCCACTGTGGGGAGCCGGCCTGCCCCCCACCGAGGGCCGCCCTGATCCAGCAGCTTTCACGCCAGCAAGGGCTGCTTCTGCTGATTCTCAGGCAGGCTTTCATGCATTTCCCACCCAGATTTCTAATTCCACGCCTCGGGGCTCCACACACAAATGATTTTCCCTCTTTTCTACGATGGCGGCTCGGATATTGGAAGATGTCTCCGGGCCGCCCTGTGAGTCTCCTTCCGCGCCCCAGCGTGTCTGCGGGCAGGTGACAGCCGTGTGCGGCTCGCCCCTCGGACCTGGCCGGCCGCAACATCCGGGCACCTTCTGGAGTGTCCTTATGCCTCAGGATCTAAGGGTACCCAGAAAGTTGTCACTGGAGGACACGTGAGTGTCCCCCATGCAGGATGTGGCCTCCAGGGATGAAACACAAGTTTCCTGAGGGAAAGGAGCCCAGAGACCCGGTGGTCTACAGATGTGGAGGCTCGGCGGTGGACGGGCCCCCTGTGTCCCTCCCAGTGAACCCAGGGCCCCCTGCACTGTTTCTGAAGGCACGCATCGCTTCTGTGAGGCTGGCAGCAGGTGAGTTGTGAGGCAGCACCACTTTAGTTTAAAATTTTTTTTTAATGTTTATTTATTTTTTGAGAGAGAGAGTGAGACAGAGCGTGAGCGTGGGAGGGGCAGAGAGAGAGAGGGAGACACAGAATCCGAAGCAGGCTCCAGGCTCCGAGCTGTCAGCACAGAGCCCGACGTGGGGCTCGAACCCACGGACCGTGAGATCATGCCCCGAGCTGAAGTCGGATGCTTAACCGACTGAGCCACCCAGGCGCCCCCCACTTTAGTGTTAGAAAGTTACGTTCAACACGCGGCTGAAACCAGCTTGCTAAGCAGCCGGTGTCCTGGGTGAGCCTCCCTGGGGGGCAGGGCTCTGCGGGGCAGGGTCTGGGGCCCGCCAGGCTCCATCAACGGGGCCCGCTGCACTCACGGCCCATGCAACACACTCCACTCCTCCTGATCCTAAAGGAAGGCTCACTGTACCACGTGCGCACTTGCTGGGGCGTTTGGGAAGCCCGCGTGTCACCGTCCGAAGAGCCACCGGGCGGTTTTCCAAAAGCGGCCGCAGGCTTGTGTGTTCCGATCTCTCCCCGGCACGTGCTGGTCCCCGACTGCCGGTTCGAGCCCCGAGGGGCCAGGCGAGGCGTCGCTGGCCGGTGGCCGAGGGCGTCTCTTCTGCTCGCTTGACGTTTGTGGCTCCTCCCGGGAAGACTGTCTGTTGGAGACCTTTGTCCGTTTACTGAGTGACCAGATGTTTTACCGTCCAGTTGCGTTTCTGGTATTTTTTGAGGCCTTTCCTCGCAGCTGGTCTTCAATGCATCTCAGCGGAAAGCGGTTGTCCTCTGTCCCTTCGAGGGAGCGCGCTGGCTCCTGCTGTCAGCGCGGAAACGATGCTGGCGCACTTTAAAAATATCTTCCCTCTCTCCCTTGTACTCGTTATCATCGCCGCGTTTTTATTTGCTTGTTTCTCTTGGCGTTTACTTTCGCGTCTTTAAATATACGTCTGTCCCCGTTACTAGATTCGCCCGCCCTGAACGATGACTTCTGACTCTCCATCCGTCACAGAACGGAGCACGTCGTGGGGAGATCCGTGTGCGCTCCCCCGGCGGCGAGCGGCGGCCGAGGACCCGATTCGTCTCCCCTGCTTTCCTCCCGTGTAACGCATGTTCACAAACAACATATTTGCCTGAGTTATTTATGCAAAGCAGCATTAGTACGTAGTTTTGGCCTCTTGTTTTCTCGTTGAAAAATAATTTGCGGAAATCCCGTCAAATTACTTCGCACAGCTAATTATTTTTAAAGGGTTCCTACGGTCGGTGGTACGGATGTGACACATTGTTTCCAGCTTCTCTGAAATTGATGTGGATTCACTTCACTTCCAATTCTTGGTCAAGACAACTCTAATGAGAAGCTTTGTACATTATTAGTTCATCCGATATACACTTATGGTCGGATATGTCCTTACACGGTGGTCCTTTTATTTCTATTGGCATTTTGAGGGGGCTCCCAATAAATAGTGCATTTCTCCCCCAACTAGATTCTAAACACACTGAAATAACAAGTAAGAAAATAATTTTGGAGGCAAACGGCACCTTTATCACTGGTAGCAGCCAAATGGGAGGATTCGGCATTAGGTGTGTTTGTCAAGGGGGCTTCCGGGAAGGCCACCGATCGGACGGCTTCCCCGCCCCACTGAGGGGGCGCGTGGGCCTCACGGAGTCGGGGCAGCCCGGCTGGGGCCCACGAGGAGAAGGGAAGAGCTGAGCCCAGTTCGGCTGCCTCATCGTTGCTGGCAAACACCCCCGGGAGTCCGGGAGAAGGCGGAGCGTGTGCTCAGGACACGTCCCTCCACAGGGACCCCGGGAGCGTGAAACACACTCCCTCTCCCGCTTCGCCCGGCGGGCTCCCCGGGGACGGCACTGCCGGGCGCAGAGGGTGTCTGTCACAGTGAGGACCGTGGCCTCTTCCGGCTTGGGTTGTGAGGCACGTGAGGTAGGATGTCGCTTCCATCCGACGCCTTCTGGAAAGCTGGTGTCCTGGGCGCTGTGTCCTTCCCGGGGCGGACGCTCCCCGGCGGCCTTCTTTCTCCCCGGCTGGTCCTTTTCCGCCTCCCCGCCGGGACCCCTAACCCTCACTGTGGGTTTTTCCTCTGCCCAGCCGTGGACACTGCTGCCCCTGAGCCCCGTCCTCTCCCGGGAAGCTTGTCCTCCGGTGGCTCCGGCCCGATCTCCCTGCCGGACTGCCCGCCAGCTACCTGGCATCCACGTGGGCTCCAGCAGGCGTGCCACAGGCCACGTGCCCAGGACGGAACTTTTCTCCCCCTCCAGCCGCCTGTTCTCCATCTCCGCAAACGGCACCCCGTCCATCCGCTCCCGGAGCCAGAACGCCGTGTTTTCCGAGACACCTGCCTGCACCGCCCCCTCCCCCCCTTCCAGAACACCCGCCACCGCAGTCTAAGCCGCTGTCCCGTAACCCCCGACGACCGTCCTCCAAACTGCTGGCTCCTTGACCTCCTTCTGCTGTCCCAGTCACTTAGCCTGACCTTTCAATAAATACTTTTCCCGAGCGGTGGCTGGAGATGTTCCGGGCCGTTCTCCGTGGGACCCCGGAGCCCGCGCCCCGTCCTCTGGCGCCAGCCAGAGGGGTCTTCTCAGGACATCATGGGGCCATCGGGTCCCCTTCTCCTCTCCCTCTGCTCTGACATTCGGCCTCTGGTTGACAAAGCTGTCCGGCCCGGCCTCACCCTTGGCTCTCGTAGACAAACTCACCTTCTGTGAAGTGATTTATTCCTCGAGCAAAGGTGACGGCAGGACCCCTTATCTTAGGCCCCTGGAGCACACCCGACACGTGCCTGCTGCGTGTCCTCGGGCCGTCGCTTCTTGTTCCTGTTCTGGAATACTCCTCCCTCCCTGGCTTCTTCCTGCCGCCGACCTCCGCCTAAATGTCCCCTTCGCGGGCAGGGTTTCCTTGACCGCTCATCTGGAATAAACACGGAGACGCTGTCCGGGGGGGCCGGGCCCCCTGCCCTGAACCCCTGTCCCCCTGTCCCCGCCTCGTCATCTCTTCGAACCCCACTCAGATCAGCGCCTCGATGCTGTCCTTGCTCTGGGTTATATAGATAAGACCTCGGCGAGGGCAGGACCTGTCCGTGCTCCCCAGCAGGGTCACGGGGACAGCTCAGTCCCGGAGCACAGCAGGTGCAGGGCTCTGCCCCTGCCTCCCGACGCCTCCCCGCTGCTGCCTCCAGGGCCCCCCTCCACCCGGGCTCAGTGTCCCTTCCCCCCTCTGTCAGGCGGGAGAGCATCTTCTGGAAATCCCCCCGTCCCTCTCCTCCCTCCCCTTCTCTTGTGGATTTATACTTCCGTAGCAGTTGCTTTATGGCTGCGGGGGGTTTTGAGGAGGAGAGGAGAGGAATACGCATGGTCTCTTCCTGCCACACTGGGACCCTAACGACCTGGTTTCATGGGGCAGGACAGAGAAGCTCAGGGCAGAGATTGAAGGCCCCGGTCACTGGGCCCGGGTCTCGGGTCCCCAGGGTCCTGGCCGATCATTGTCATCGCCCCCGTGCCCCACCTTAGGGTACAGGTGACGTTTGTGTGTCTCCTGTTCCAGCCACGCTGCTGGGGCCGTGGGGGCCTGGACGTTCTCTGGCGCCATCGGGCAGGTGAGGAGGTGGCCCGGGGGGGGGGCACAGGGGCAGCCCCTCATTGATGTCAGCTCCAGACTGTCGTGCTCACAAGCTACTCAGAAATAGGAAGGAGCTGGGAGGATACTGGAAGGCCACCGTCACCGCGGTTATTGACTGTGCAGCCGGGAGGGAGGAAGCCGCAGGGGATGAGTCTCACGCCCAGAGACGCCGTCCTGGGAACCTGCCGTCTGCTCTCCCGCACTGCAGAGGGACGGTTGGGCCAAGGCCACCGCTGGCAGGACTGTCTTGCCCGGTCTCCAGTCACGCCCTCGGGAAGAAGCAGTCTCTCCCCGACCCCCACGCTCTTCTCGGAGAGAGGAGGCCTGAGACACGAGGAGAGGGCAGCTTCACCAGGTGTTTGCTCCCGAGGTCACAGAAGTGGCCCCCAGGACCCCCCCGCCTCCCCGGACCCTGTGCACACCCTCCTCCCCGCCCTCGGCCAGGTGTCGTGGATGTGCTCGAAATCCCCACCAGTGGAGGTTTGCTAACTGCATCGCGCTGGGTCCTGCCTGGTGAGTAATGGCCCCCCCATTATGGGAAAGATGTGGTCCTTTAATCCCCTGGGCCCTGTCCCCCAGGCTTTGATCCGGGCACAGACCGGCCCTGAGTTCTCACGTGGACATGAGGGACAAGGGTGCTTTCTCGCGGCCAGTCCTGCCGGACCATCAGAAGTCCTCTTAGGTGCCACACGCAGTGCAGGAGTGCTGGGGACACGAGAACCCAGACGGAGCGGGCGGGGTGGGAGTGGGGGTCCCAGCCTCTGCGAGAGCTGCCGGGCCCAGCCGCCATCAGACCCAGAGTCCGCCCTTCCCCAGCTCCCTCTGCGGTTTGCAGTAGTCACACGGGGAGGAAAGTGTATGGAGTCTGGAGGTGCCCCCCCGCCCCCCGGACAGGCTGGAGGGAGAGAGGCAGGAGGGAGGGAAACGGGAGGCCGATTCAGGCGGCCTGTCCTCCGGGCTCCCCGGCCGCACAGCCAGAGTCCAGGGGCCTGCAGGCCGGTTCTCCGGGGACGTGCCCACACACAAAGTCGCAGGGGAGAGCCCGCCTAGACGGCTGCCGCTGTCCCTTCTAACCCCGAAATTCCTGAAGCCAGGTCCCCTCTGAAACTCTGCTCCCACTCAGACGCACAGTCTCCGTGGCCCTCGTCACCTCTGAGGGCAGCGCCGGGAGAACGAGACCCCTCCCCAGCCGTCCTCAGAGGGTCAGGTAGCTAATACCACGGCTCGGGTCCCTCACCCTCCAAGTTGACAAACACCATCGCACGCAGAAGTCTATTTCGGTGTTACTGGTTTTGTCCCTACGACCTCTTACGCGCATCATTTGCTGAACATGGAAGGCAGCGGAACTGGGGTTACTGATCGTTCTGGGTCTCGGGCCGTTTGGGCCTCTGTCCTCATGTCCCTCGAGTAGACAGGGTGGCGTCTCTCTGTCTTTCTGTCCCCGGCTGCTAACAGAGAACCCGTGGTTAGTAGTTAATATTCCTCGAACGTTGACTGGAGCTGTTCTTACTGCGAGCTGAGGTCTGGACTTTGCAGGCCTCTGAGGGAAAGTCACACTCTGTCACGGCGTCCTGACCCGCGGGACTTGGATTTGAGCGCGTATGCTCCTCGTTATGACGCTGAACGGACTGCAGGTGATCAGGGCCTGGTTTTATTTGTCCTGAGACGCCGCCGCTTGGATGTCGGTGATGTTTCACGTCCCAGAGTCTCAAGAGCCATGGGAGTTCAGCGGCCTTGAACGGCCCCCTCTTGCCCTGTGTCTGCGCTGGTCAATCGAACATCCTCACATCAGGCGTGGAACTAACAGGGGGACCCTTCCTCCGTCACCACGGCTGTATAATAAATTTGTTCGAAACTTAGTGGCTTGAAAGGAAAAGCATGTAGTGTCTCCAGTTTCTGTGGCCCAGCGGGTTCCCTCTTGGGGTCTGTGTGGGTCACAGGCAGGACGTCAGCCTGGCTGCGGGGTGACCCTGGTCTGGGCTCTCTCACACAGCTCTGGGCAGGCTTCTGGGGCCGGCCGGCTGCCGCCCGAGGTCCTCAGTCCTCAGAGGTGGAAGCCTCTCTGCTCACAAGACAGCGGCTGGCGTCCCCAGGGCCAGGACTCCCACGGCTACAGGGAGCTGGTGAGAAAGACCAGCGTCATGGTCTTTTGTGACCTCGTCTCAGAAACGACAGCCAATTGGTTTTTCTCTGTTCTATTTAGTAGAAAAGTCACCAGGTGGAGTCCAAAGACGAGGCAAAGGGGTCACATGGAGGTGTGAACCCAGGAGGTGTCAACCTCATCAAGTCAAGTCCAACCAAAGGACCTCCTCCTGGGTGCCATGCTCCCTTCTGGCGATGGGGGGCGGGGTTTGCAAGGAGAAGTCAGATTTGGTTCCCGGCCTCAAGGGCATGATAATTTTGTGTGAGAAGGGAGTATATAAACAGATTATGTTAAGCAAAATAACACAAACATTTAAAAGGTATAATGGTAGCTCAGAGAAAGAGTGGTTCAACGCCATTGACAAAGGGTGGAGAGAGAAGGCAAGGAGGGCTTCCTGGAAGAGGTGAAGCATCAGCTGAAGAGCAAGTAACCCTCCCCGGTGCTGGACAGAAGTAGCCAGACCCAGGTGTAGAACGCGTTCAGCAGCACCGGAGTTTACGGGCTCCTCTCCCTCCAGGACATGTCCGCGTGTCTCATCAAAGCCCCCGAGAGATGGTGTCGGGTCAACACGGCCGGTGGCCTGGCTGTGTTCTGTGGCAGTTCTAATCAAAAGTCCAGAAGCAGCGTGGCAGGTTTGGGTCCCAGTCAGCCTGCATCATGCTGTTGCCAAAATAGCCTTGTAAACACGACATTTCTAGAAAAGTGAAGAAAATGATGTTAACCATACCCTTTAGAGCCCTCAGACAAAAGGGCTGTTTATTGGAAATACACAGTGCAAAGGGAATCATCCCTTCGGGATTCCCGGGCTGTCTCGCGGGGAGCCCTAAGAGGCCCGCACTTGACCTGGGGCTGAAGGCTGAGGGTGCTGGGCCAGGACATGAAGGGCGGGGGTGAGACCTGCCTCAGTCGACTTGGGAGGGAAACACTCCCAAGGTCAGTGCGGGGCTGTGGGGTGCCGGCCGTTGCTTGCCCAGCATGCGGGTGACCCATGACTGAGAGGGCAGGGGCCCCGCTCGCACCTTCAGTGGGCCTGCCAGGCAGGGGGGTCCAGGGATCAACTGGCGGGTCGAGCCCCCTTCCCCGGTCCCCAGCCTCTCACCCCAGCCCCACCCCTGACCTTCCACCACAAGCCCCCCCCATCGCCCCCCCCCCCCCCCAGCCTCC
Source organism: Prionailurus viverrinus (assembly GCF_022837055.1). Classification (NCBI taxonomy): domain Eukaryota; kingdom Metazoa; phylum Chordata; class Mammalia; order Carnivora; family Felidae; genus Prionailurus; species Prionailurus viverrinus. The sequence goes on from NW_025927604.1 coordinate 742,184, forward strand.
CGCTAGCCCTGCTCCCTGGGGCCAGGCAGCACCGTCATCTCCGACTTTCTGGGTCTAGGACGGGGCCTGGCTCACAGCGGTAGCGCCTCAAAGTTCCCTGAAAGCTTCTGACTGGGAGGACAACTGATAGGCCCCCCAACTCTGAAGAGCCAGAGGGAATGTTCCAGCGCCTAAACCTTCCCGGCTGGCCCCGCATCCTTTGGCGGAGTGGCCGCTGGCTGTGGAGTGAAACGCTCTGAGCACAGGCTCTTCGATCGCCACCGGGAGAGAGTTCCCCGGGAAGACGGACGCCGGGGTCGCTGGAGGCGCGTGGGCTCCACACGGGGAGCCACGGGGCGGCCGAGTGTGGACGTTCTCGGCAGCAACGGTTAGGCGTCCCTGCCGTGCGGGGTGCTCCCGGGGCGCACGCGACCCTCTCCCGGCTGCGGAGAGTCTCTCGAGAGCCCGCGCAGCTGACGGAGGCATAGATGGGCGGGGACGGCAAACGCAGGCGGCCAGACCGGGGAGGCGACGGGAAGGTCCTGTGTGTGTCATCTCACATCTGTCTCCCTTCTGTCCGGGTGTCCCTGTCTCCCTGGGACCTGGCTTCTCCGAGGCCCTGCGGGTGTGAGACGGGAGGGATCCCGCTGTCACCGGGCTCCCAGTAGGAGCTGCCGAGAGAGAATGTGACGAGGCCCTGCATGGGTCAGGCTTGCCCTGCACCGTCCAGCCAGCAGGGGCCGTGGCCAGGCGCGTGTCCTCGAGACTCCTGTCCCTGGCGAGGAGCAAAGGCTCTCGAACAGGGGCGCCGTCGTGAGCTGGGCGCATGCCCCGGAAGAGGAGAACTGCACATCTGAGCGTGACCCCGTTTATTATGATGTGTCATTAATGACACTCTCACCCCACAGGAGTTGGGGGCCGTGAGACTCAGGACTTACGGTTATGTGGGGTTTGGGTCATGGGTAATTTGTATTTTCTTCTTTATGTTTTTTTCTGTAGTTCCTGAATTTTCTGCCATGAGAGCAAATATGGTCTTTATGAAAAGAGCGCCTTCCGGGGCACCTGGGCGCCTCAGTCGGTTGAGTGTCCGACTTCGGCTCAGGTCACGATCTCGTGGTTCGTGGGTTCGAGCCCCACGTCGGGCTCTGTTGACAGCTCGGAGCCTGGAGCTGCTTCGGATTCTGTGTCGCCCTCTCTCTCTGCCCCTCCCCTGCTCACACTCTGTTTCTCCCTCTTAAAAATAAATAAGCATTAAAAAAATTTTTTTTTTAAATAAAGAAAAGAGCACCTTCCCAAGGCTCTTAGCTTCCCGCCATAACCTTCTCTAGCAGTCCTCAGAGGTACAGACCGGTCACTAGCAGCCGTGGGCAGTAATGTGGGCCAGGCATGTGGCAGCCTCATCAAGGACTAAGCATCAGCACTGCCGGGCTCTGGTCCCCGCATCCAATGAGGCACCTTCTCTGGGAAAATCATTGTGACTCGTTCAGAAAAATTCTCTCTGAACCAACAAAAATGACCAGTATTTACATTTGGTTAAAAATAGCTTTTTTTTTTTTAATAATTACAAAAGAACTTAAAAAAAAATCCCTGAAAAGTTAAAAAAAAAATTTTTTTTAACGTTTATTTATTTTTGAGACAGGGAGAGACAGCATGAACAGGGAAGGGTCAGAGAGAGAGGGAGACACAGAATCTGAAACAGGTTCCAGGCTCTGAGCTGTCAGCACAGAGCCCGACGCGGGGCTCGAACTCATGGACCGCGAGATCGTGACCTGAGCCAAAGTTGGACGCCCAACGGACAGAGCCACCCAGGCACCCCCCTGAAAAGTTTTAAGAAATCTATAAAGGGAAATCACTTGGTTAAGTATACACTTCTGCAAAGCTTTTGGTGCGTGTTTATTATTTTGTTTTTGGAATCAGGTGTGAGATTCTTGAATGAGAACTGCGGCAGCTACCAAGACCATCGGAAGGAAGTCACAGGAACTGAGGACAGTCTGTAACAAAGTGGGTCTTACAGAAGGGAGGGGCTGGTCTGCGGGCTCTGCGTCTGTCCCCAGGGTGCCCACCACGCCCGGTCCCCGGCCAAGCTGGGGTCAGCCCTTGTGCAGTGGCTGTCCTGTCTGGGAGGCGGTGCCCCTGTCCCTGCCCCTGTCCCTGTCACCGCAATGCTTCGATGGTGTCAATGAGCCTCTGGGCCTGTGGCTCCTGGGTGCCTGTCCTCCGTCCCCAGGATGAAGTGGGAGCCCCTGCCTGCTTCCTCTGGCTCCTTGCTCACTGCTGGGCTCGCTTCTGCCCCCCACGTGCCCAGCTTTCTCCTAATTCCCGGGCTTGCTGCTGGGGATCCTCGCTGGAACTTTCCCTTTCCAGCTCGGCACGTGGCTGTCCCACTGTTACCAGTGTCCCTCAGAGCAAATGTCCCCTCCCAGAGGCCGTCCCTGACCAGAGTATTCTCATTTGTCTCCACTGTCTGCCAATCTCCTTCCCCTTGGCTAGATTAGAAGCTTCTTGCTTGCAAATTATAAAACCACAACCCAAAGTGGCTTAAGGAAAATGGGAATTCGCGGGCCCCCGTGACTGCGGAGCGGTAGATGTGTTGGCGGCGGCACAGCCCCATGGAGACACTCGTCATCTGACCTCTCGGCCCGGCCTGGCTACCTCCTGGGGCAGGGACTTTCTCCATGCGCTCGGGACAGGTGGCTGTCTGCAGCCGCAGGTTTGCTTAGCAACTGGGGTAGAAAGAAATGCTTCCCCGGCGTCCTAGGGAAAGGTCCCAGCTGGGACTGCCGTGGCCTGGCCGTGGCCTGCGTTGTCCTGGAGTTGAGCCCCTCGGATGAGAGCTCTGACGGGTCGGTGCCGGGACGTGCATGGCCTGAGTGCGGGGAGAGTGCGCGTGTGCAGGGAAGGGAGGCGAGGGAGGAGCTCGTGCCGGGCTGGCAGAGACGACGCTCGCTCGCGAAGCGGGCTCCCCGTCAGTGCCCTGGGCCTCTCCTCCAGCAGACAGGTAGTCTGGTGTCTCCCGTTTACTTTGCCTGTTGCCGTCTGTCTTCCCGCTGCGACAGAAGCTCAACAGGACGGGGGTCTCGACCTCAGTTCTGGGAGCGTGGTGTGTGTGTCACGACAGAAGCTTGTGGAGTGAACACGTGACACAAGAAACAAGGGGCAGAGGCGGGACTCAGGCCCAGGCCCTTTGGCCTCACGTGTCCCCTTTCCTCCCGCCTCCTGCTCACCAAGTCCGACTCGCCCCTGAGCCCGGGTACCTTGCAGGTGCCTGGCGTGCCCGGCTCGCCGTGGGCCAGGGGGTCACCTCTCCGCACTGTCCTCCTCCCCAAGGAGAGAAGACAGGGGGTCATGCTCCGTCTCTGCCACCCAGAGCCGTGTCGCACACTCAAGTCGCCTGTCCACGCCTGAACGAGCACACGCGTGACTTTGATCCAGGACTTTTAGCGTCATCACTTCCCGCGGCGACACCTTGAAGTGTCGTGGGGCCCCTACACTCACTCAGTCTGCCCCCAGCTTCACCGCCGGCCAGGTGCTGATGTTGACGTACCTGTCTCGGGGGCCCGCTTGAACATTCGGCACGATCTTCTCCGCACCATGAAAACACTCCTTTCCTCCTCTCATCAGATGAAAGGGAGACTCTGTCTCCCCAGTTTGGCTCAGCAGCCCTGGCAGAGATTCCCGGCTGTTCGCCAGCACTCATGCTGTCTTCCTCCCGGGCTCAACCGCACCGGGCCTCCCAGCCTCTCCTGCAGCGAGGTGACACGGTCTGACTTCCTGTTGGCTCATGGAATGTGAGCCGCTCTGGGCCCCCCCACGCCCCCACCCTCCCACTGCCGTGGAGACGGGGCGCGGGCAAGCTTGGGGGCCACGGGGGAAGGCGGCTGAGTCGCCTCAGCCCGAGACCCCAGGGCCGTGTCCCGCTGGCCTGTGGGCCCTCCAGGTCCTGTCACGTGCAGGCTCGCCTGTTCTTGAGCCACCGTGCCCTGGCGGTTTGTTCACTAAGTCACTCCTAGCGTTACCCCGGGACGCCCAGTGATCTCTGGACGCCCGGGTGAAATCACAACCTTAGGACTTCTGTTGAAAAATATCAATGGGTATTTCCAGATCAGCTAGAAATTCGATGGCACAGACATGTCACATCTGTTCATTTACGTGCACAAGATATATTGTGATCCGCACGCAAATATATAAAATTTTTATAGTTCGACCCATTTCCAGATGCTGAAATCTGAGAAGACTCTGTTATCAAACAACACGACTTCAAAAAGTAGCACCTTATCCTTTGATGTTCAGGCTGAGCATTTTCCAACACAATTAATTGGAATAATGGCACAAAAGATGATAAAAACTAAAATATTTTTTACAAAAAGTAGTAAGTGTTAATGTGATAATTAGACAAACTAATTAAGAATATTTGAGGCCTCCAATTTTATTTAATTCCCAGCTCCAAAGACTGAAAGAGAGAGCAGGTGGGATGTGAAGGGCATCGTGTCCTTGGTATCTAGGTCACGTGTGGGGACAAACAGAAGCCCCTCCCCCACCATCCATGAGTCCCGCCCAGCTGGGATTCCATCCTTTGGGACGGCAGTGGCCTCGGGTCTCCTTGGCCGGGGGGTCCTGAAAGACAAGAGATCCTTTATGACAATCTCAGGGCTGTGTTCCCACATCCTGAGCCCTCCCTGTGAATGGAGACTTAAGGCATGATAAATTGAGGACAGGTTCTCCAGAGAAACAAACCCAACGAGGTATGTATATATGGAGTTGGCACACACAAGTTACGGAGGCTGGCGGGTCCCACGTGCAGACTGGGCCAGCAGGCTGGAGGCCCAGGCAGAGCCGATGTGACAGATGAAGTCTAGAGACATCTGCTGGGGAGTTCTCTCTCAGTCGTGGGGAGGGCTCATCTTTTTCTTCTAAGCAGTTCCTCAACTGATTGGATGAGGCCCACCCACACTGGGGAAAGCAATCTGATTTACTCATTCCATCAATTTAAATGTTAATCTCATCCCAGGTCCCCTTGTAGAAACATCCAGAATAACGTTTGACCAAGTATCTGGACACCCTCAGTCCGGTCAAGTTGACGGATGAAATTACCCATCTCAAGGGAGCAGCAGTCTTTTTCAGTAAAGGGCCAGATATCCAACATCCCAGGTTTGTGGGCACGTGATCTCAAAGTGTCAGTTCTTGTGTTGTGCTGTGAAAACTGTCGGGGACACATGTAAACAAATGAACAGGGCTGTGCTCCAGGAACTTTATATAAACAGGCGGGTGGCTGGAGCCTCCCGACGCCTGAATGGACACATAGCTAGCGTTAACGAGATCTTAGCAAGTTCCCTCCAAGCACTATCCACGCTTACACTGATGTAACCCTTTCACAAATCCTATGAGAAGATTCAGGCGTAGGCGCAGCTCGGTGATTTGCCCGAGACTATCAGCTAGTTAGTGGCAGAATTCGTCCTCAAACCGAGGTGTGGCGATTCCGCAGTCCTCACCTATCAAGACGCACTGGCCCCTCCGAATATGCCATCCTCCACCCCGATGACCCCACAGGAGCTCCATCCAGCACAAGGCGCCTGGTTCCCCTTCACTTTTCCCTGATGGCTCTGGACACAGATGGCGAGGCCACCGTAAGATCAGTATCACCACCTACTTTTGGAGGGGACATTTCTTTGGAGCCGTGCACAGTAAGTGTGCTCAAACTTTGCTTTTGTAAAGGCTTCTCCGTGTTTGGCGTAGAGGACGGGGAATTAATCCTCTGGGTGTGCCAGGTTGTGCCAGTCACGGAGCTTGGAACTCTGCATTTGTTAAGCCCTTTAAAGCTTACCGATGTCTGTGATGGTGTTGACCCCACGTTTTTTCAAGACAGGAAGCAGGCTGGAACAGACAAGCAGTGTTTTCAGGGTCGTATCTTAGTAACTGGTGCAGGTGCACTTAGTCTAAAGTGCATGTGTCTGCAGGACACGTGATTTCCACAGACGATCTCTCTGTAGGTCACATCAGATTACAGTTAATCAGAGCTGTAATAAGGTTTTCCCTCAGTGTCATCAAAGCCTATCTGGTGTTTCAGTATTACCGATAGCTGTTCGCTTCACAAAGCAATGACCTTGATCATTATTATCGTTATTCTTTTTACCAATATCACTCAGAAACCAGCGGCTCCTAGTGGGAAGCGTTGTGACAAACTCCACTCTTGGGGGATACAGTCATCACCTCCATTTGGGGTCCACGAGTTGGCAGAGGAAAACTTGCAAACAAATGGAATGTTCTTGAGATTTTATTTCTTAGAGCCCAGCTGTAAACTAATGTATCGAGCAAGGCTTCTCAAAATGCAAAAAATATCTGACATCTGGATTCTTAAAAGTGTCAGATATCAAGACGCTAAAGCTCCCAACGTGATTGTTAAGTTGGCCAGGTGTGAATTAAGTCTAAGAAATATGACAGATGCTGGTCACCATGTAAAAATGCAGGGTGAGTGTGCCCCAGGCTTCCACCCCAGGTGGGTGGAGAATCTGGCAGGAAGGGGCGTGGACCAGAGGCCTTGGAATGAGCCGACGTGGTTCCATTCCCATGAGTGAAGGGACATCTGCACGGTGGTTCCTACTAGCTCGGCATACAAAGTGGTCTGTGTCCCAGCAAACCCCATGTCCGTGTGTGTGTTTTATAGCCGGGGAACTGAGGGCAGAGAGGCGAGCTCATGTGCATGCGTGCAGGCGTGGCCCAGGACGAGAGCCTGTGTTTGGAGGACCTTTTCGTTACAACTCTTAAACTGCCCAAGCTTGTCGCCGTCCATGTAAAATCGTCCTCAATGTCAATGTAAGTTTTGGGGCCAGGGGATGAAACGAGTCGGGAAGGTAAGACGGGACACGTGGGTGGAATACCACGTGGGCCATGTTGCTTGCACTTTGACGGCCGAGCCAGGGGCTGGGTGAGCGCCAAGGCGCCGGGGGTCCCCCCCACCCGCCATCCGCTCCAGCGGGCCTGGCCGTGTGTCTCTCCCCTGAGAGACACTCGCTCCTGCTGCGGGGTGGAGGGGGGGGGCACAGGCTGCCGCGGCAATGTGTTGAGGCTCAGACAGGTGCAGGCACTGTGTTTAGGGAGCTGGGAAACGTCCCCAGTCTCAGGGTCGGAAGAGACCTGGGGCCTCGGGTCCCCCATTCATCCCCTGCTGTAGGAGGGCCCTCCTCACTGCTCCAGACGACACTGCCTCTCTGAACGGCTGGCATGACCCGTAACAGTGATTTTAGGGAGCAAGCGAACCAAATCCTGTTTTCTTGACATTCACTCTCCCACTGCACCAGAGGGTTCCACCACTCACGGACTCTGGTCCGGAAACGTCTCTTCCGCGGCTGCACGGCCGGATGCAGCACGGAGGAGACAAGCAGCGGCCGTCGCTGGAGACCCCCTGCCAGGCTATCCTCAAGATGCTCTAGTCCTCGGCCGTTTCAGCCCAAATGCTCGCAAGTTTTGACAACGTCTCCTGGCGTATGAGCCGTGAGGTGCCTTCGCTGGGACTCATCTGCTCGGGCCTGCTAATTTGAGGAGCCAAGTGCTAACGGGAGACATTCCGCATGGTTCTCGGCCCAGAAAGTATCTGTTTTCACTGCAGCCATCAAGTCCTCAAAATCAAGAGAACTAACTCAGGTGTTTCCAGCACCGTGACGGGAGGCGGGCATTTTTGTCCGAGGGCCTTCGCGCGACCTTCCCCGCACATGTATGTGTGCACAGAACGGGTATCTCACTGGAGGGCCCGTGATCCCCACGGTAGGGAGCGGCGGCCTCTCTGACTGGCCGTGCATCACGTCACCGCCCACAGCCCCCTGTGTTCCAGGAGTCTGGCTGGTCCTGAGGCCGTGCCACAGGGGACAGGCGGCTCTCCAAACGCTCATGTGTCTCTCCTGTGTGGGGTGTGACAGAGGCGAGGCATCAGGTCCTGGGGGCCCAAGGCGGCCCAGGGGGCCGGGGAGAGCATCACCAGGTGGGGGGAGGCGAGGGGTGCTTAGAAAAATCATACGACCTGAGAAACCACAACCCGGTGAGCAAGTGGGAGGAGGGCAGCTGCCGGGAGGGCAGGGCTGCTGACTGCTCTGTCCACGGTAGATGTGTTCCATGAAGTGGCCACCGATTCTGACGTGGGGCGTGCTGAACCATTGCCCCTGGGGGAAACACGGGGTTAGTGCAGTCAGTGTTCCCAGAGAAACAGAACCGATGAGATGCACACACACACACACACACACACACACACACACGTACATGCGGAATAATATTTATTTTAAGGAGTCGGCTCACAAGATCACGGAGGCTGGCAAGTCCAAAACCTGCCGTCAGGCCGAGGCCCAAGGAAACCCCGTGCCGCGGTTGAAGTCGGCCTGCTGTCTGCTGCAGAATCGCCTCCTGCTTGGGGGAGATCAGTCTTTGTTCTGTTCAGGCCTTCCACTGATTGGGCGAGGCCCACCCACAGCAGGGAGAGCAATCTGCTTCACTTGTACTCCACCAGCTTGAACATTAATTCCATCCAGAAACCTCCTCATAGAAACATGCAGAGTAATGTGTCACCACATCCGGGGGGCAGCACGGCCGAACACCAGCCAGTGCTCCAGCCTAACACGGGGCCACTTAAAGCAGCAAAGTTATGGACAAAAAGCACAAAAATGTGGAAAACATAGCACTAGATAGGCCACAAAAGGACACTGGCTTACAGGACGGGAGCTGGGACAGGAAGGCGACTGTTATCTTGCTCATCTCAGCCGGGAACACGGGCCAACCCCTCAAGTTTGTCGCCTCTCTGTGTTCCTCCAGAACGACCACAGAAACACCGTGTGTATTCACCCCAGGGCTGCTACCAGACTTTGGTGAGCTGGAAAATCTGTACGTTATGGGCGGAGTCCCGAATAAGGAGGATCAAATCCACACAAGGTGCGCTTGTGAGCCGCGGGTAGTGACTCAGAATCGGGTGCTGCCGGGCGGAGGGCGTGGTGGTGAAGGGTGGGGTCCCAGCGGGGGACATGGTGTTCAGGGACCTTCTCTGTGAGCCTGAACCGGAGGCTTGGCCTTCTTAGTATAGGAGATCGGAAGGAATGGAAGGGTTTTTAAGAGGAGAGGGTGAGGAGGCTTGCATCGTAGTCACGGGAGGCTGTGTGCGTGGACTAGAAGAGGAGACGGAGCTGGGGAGACCCGGCGAAGGCTGTTGCCAGGACCCTGCGCAGGGGGCTGGAGGGAGGGGCCCGGCCGAGTGCCGATGGCGGAGCCAACAGGCTACGTGGGGGCTGAGGGCGGAGGTGGGTTTCTGGGGGTCCTCTGGGCGAGCCCTCCAGCCGTGGTTCCCGGGGCCCCCCTTTCACACCTGAGGTGACACCACACTCCCTCTCCTGAGACCTCTCTGCAAGACCCCTCGGCCCCTGGGCTCTTCCCGGGCAGCGTGGCCGCGTCCCCCCACGTCCCCCCACGGCCCCTTTGAGCGGCTGCGGACCTCCCCTCAGCCGTCCACTGATGCGGTGACCGCACTCCGGGGCCTCCTTCCTTCAGCCGCTGGGGACAATGCCCTTCAGACCCGTCATTAATGGATCGGATGCCTGCGCCCCGAGGGTGACGGGCGATGCTGCTCAGTCCTACCACCCCCGGGGGCCGCCTGGTGTGGGCAGGGGGGCGGAGGTCTGGGCGTGAGACGGCCCTTGTCAAGACTCAGCAGAAACGGAAGATCGGAGGGGAGACTTTGTGGCGGTGCAGCTGGTCCTTTGTTCACCTCTGTGCTTGGAGCTGCATCTCAAGATGAATTACAACCCACCCGCGACGGTGATTGGTTCTCCTTCGCGCTCCGCGGGGGCCGGGGGAGCGGGCCGTCCCTGCGTTTCCATCCGTCATTGTCAGGCAGCACAGACGAGGCACACCCTTCTCCAGTCAGGTTCAGCTCGGAGTCTGCAGCCCCTTTAGGGTTCTGAGCCCAATGGAGCTCCAGCCGAGATGTGTACGGTAAGTAATGAATTATCCACGATTAATTACAATTAACTGGGTCTCTTTCTTCCCTAGGCGCTTGATCTAAATATTTACAAGGAATTCTGATCAGATGCTCACTGTCCAAATTAATATTATTTCATCTGAAAATACAAGAGTGTTTTCATCCAAAATCAGCTGTTGTTTGGAGTCCAATCAGCGTACCATGCGGCAAAACACAACAGAGGAGCACGATGTGCGGTGACAGGTAGTGTGGCCGGTCAATGACCGAGAGGGGCAGAATCCGCACCGAGCCGTGGAACTCACCCGCCCCGGGGTCCACGCCACCCGACCTCACGTACGGCCTTCAACAGAGTCCCTGGAACGTGGGCCTGCAGGCGTGGACCTTCCCCGGATGTGCTCACCACGCTGGGGGGCCCAGGGCTCCCAGCAGACGGGACGTGTCCGCCCACACGCGGGGGACAGCCAACCCGGGCCTGGGAGCCCGGGACGTGAACCAGGGAACCCGACAATCTAAGTGGGGGCGCGGAAGCTGTTTGGGGTTAGACATGAGACGGCACAACTGCTTCCCAAGTGAGAGGAAGGAGCAGGGGGGACCCGAGCGCATCGCAGGTCTGATGACGGAGTACGTGGGCTGCTGGAGAAAGCCTCCCAGGTCGCTGTGTGTCCTGGAAATGGGGCCCCGGGCCAGGCAGAGTGGAGAGTCGACTGCGGTCATTACCTCCACGACTGTGTCTCCAGGAGCAGTGGCCCATGGAAAAGGTCACCTTTGAGCACCAGGTCAGAGAAGTCACTTTCTCAAAGGACCACCAGTCTGGCCTCTCTCTGATTTCCTTGTCCCTGGTCCCCTCGACATCCAGCATCTCTGTGAACGGTGAATCCGCTGAGGGCAGACTGTCTCCTGGGGTGCAGATCCATCGGTGGAGTACCACATTCTCTTTTCCCCCTTACGGAGACTTGAAAATGACTTATTTAGAGGCGCCTGGGTGGCTCAGTTGGTTAAGCGTCCGACCCTTGATCTCAGCCCCGGTCGCGATCTGATGGTTCGGGAGTTCGAGCCCCGCGTCAGGCTCTGTGCTTAGAGTGCAGAGCCTGCTTGGGATTCTCTCTCTCCCTTTCCCCCTGCCCCTCCCCCATTCAGGCCCCCTATCTCTCAGAATAAATAAATGAACTTACAAAAAGACAATGACTCACCTAGCCATGTCCTTCTGGGACCTGGCGTCAGGATGGCTCCTGTCCTGGAGGCAGACCGTTCGGCTTCGCTGGCACGTACCTGTGAGCCAGCTTCCTGTTTTCTCACATCCATGCGTCGCCGTTCTATTATTCATCCAGCATTTTTCTTAAAATTAAGTTTTACAAATGAACCCTAGTCTAAAGCAATACTATCCATGGGAGTTTGATCCGCTCGTTAGCTTTTTTTGGAGATACCACTTCTAGGAAATCCATAATCACCAAAATAAAAGCAAGCTCGTGCGTACCTTCCCACGTGCAGTGCGTGCCTGTCGGTCCACACTTTGCTGTGGGATTTGCAGCTGCTCAGACCCGAGCTCACATCTTAGCTCTGCCTTAGTTACTAGCTGCATATCATCTGGGAAGATCACTTACTCTCCCAGACGAGGAGCGTCCACGTACAGAAATGGGAATGTGCTGAGGTTGGGGGCAGGGGGACTATGTGAAGCGGGTCTCGGCAAGGAGGCTGGTCTCTATACCACACTCCAGCCACGTGGCTACTGTCCTTGTCCTCTCCTGCTTAGAGATCACCAATTTGGCGAAAGTGCGGGTTGGTTTCACGTTCTGGGGCACAGAGACTCCTCCCCAGCCCCAGGGGTGAATCACGGTGGTCTAAGTCCGCCCCAGCCAATTCCCTTCCCTCAGCCAGAGGGGGCTTTCGACTTCAGTCATCAGGAAATCTGGCCAAGAGGGGCAGAACCCCTGGCATACTTCTGTGCCGGGCTGTCACCAAAGACTGAAGGAGGTGCCACGGTATCCGTGCCCCCTTTTAGCTTTCTGGACATTGCCATCAACAGCAGTACCTGGACTGCTCTGGACTCCCTGCCTCCTCCAGCAGGGGCGTCCTGGGGGGACAGGCCACACACCGCAGGTGGCAGAAAGAGCCGGTGTCCTCAGAGCATCGTTGAGGTCTCACACACGTAACCCCGGAACTGCAATGCAACCAGCATGGTGGTCACACGGAATAATTACTAAGCTTTATTGTTTCATATATTCTGCATTGCCTTTTTTTTTTTTTTTTTGGTAAGTTTTCTGTTTGTCGTGGCAGAAAACATCCTGATACAATTTCCTTCCCAGCCAGCCCATGCTGGGTGTTCTAAGCATCTTGGAAACCACACGTTTGGGGCGAGCGCTCCTGAAAATGAATGAAAGCACCCAGGTCCCTCCAGAACAGCCTGGAAATTCTGCTCACCTCTGTTCCCCCTCTTGCCTCCCAAGAGCTGCCCGTCCTGTGCTGACCGGCAGCACACAACAGAAGGGGGATAGAAGGTGCTCTTTCTTGATGTGTCTCCACTCCTGCCATCTCCCTCCCATACAGGGAATGACAATGACCCCTGGCCAAGGAAGACTCCGCCCTGTCATGTCTTCCAGTGCTGCAGTCACCAAACCAGCAGTCACACTGTCCAACCGTGCGGGCATTCCATTCGGCAGAGATACCAGGAATTCGTGAAGCAGATCTGGGGTAGAGACTAGAAATCTGTGGGTTTTTCTCTTCTTGAGAGAGAGAGAGAGGGAGGGAGAGAATCTCAGGCAGGATCCACGCTCAGTGTGGAACCACACTCAGGGCTCGATCCCATGACCCCAGGATCGCGACCTGAGCAAAAATCAAGAGGCAGATGCTCCACCAGCTGAGCCGACCAGGCGCCCCTAGAAAACTGTTTTTAGGAACCTGCCCTGGGTGTTTTGAGACAGGTTTTTTTTGGCCAAAATGGGAAACATGGCCCTTAAGTCAGCCTGATAAGTGGCTCCAAGACGTCAATATATTTTGGTTCTCAGCCAGGGGTGATTTCGTCCCTCAGGAACATTTGGTAACGTCTAGAGGTATGTTAGGCTGTCCCAGTTTGTGGGACGCTGCTGTCCCTTGGTGGGAGCATCCTGTGATGCAGGTAAGCCTCCAACAATGCACAGGACCGTCCCCCGCAGAGAGTCACCTGCCCCAACATGTCAGTAGTGGGTGGTCCGAGCTGCAGGAGCGACGAGGTGCCCGTCTGTGGACTCTGTGACCTCAAGGAGAGGAGGGAGAAACATCTCAGTGAAACCTAGAAGCCATTCACAGTCCTTTAGACGTCTCCCTGGGAACAGCCGCCACGTTCCCCAAAAGCAGGGACCTAAGACAGGAGTCCAGATCAAAGACTCCGTGAGAAGAGCCTTTGCTGCTGGACCGAACACAGGCTTTGCCAAGCATCAGTGAGGAAGAAGGTACTTTGGACAAATACATTTTCCAAATTCACTGAGATGAACTATTTTAAGCATAATTAAAAAACCCCCATAATCCAGCCTAATTTCACAATTTCTGCCTCTTCAAAATTAGAATGTGGACCGTGATGTAATGTCTGTAGCCTTGATTTATCACATCGTGCACAGCGATGCCCTTGGGAAATAAACCTGCTCTGAATTAAATGGCTTGCGCTCGGCCTTGCCCTGAAACGTGGAAAGCCTCAAGTTTGTGTACTTCTGTCCCGTCCTGGAAGCTTCCGTGGTACATCGCCGACGGTGCCGTGGGTCTTTCTCTGGTTCGAACTCTCTCCGCTGGATTGCAGACGCGGCATTCGAGACAGCTCAGGTCAGTAAAACGCACAGATGATCTTTGCTGGTTTTTTCCGGGCGGTTCCAAGCTTGTTGTCTGCAACCAGACCTGTCTAGACGGGGCCCCTTCGGGGGGACCTTCGGGGGCACAGGCCACACCGGTGTGAGTCAGCGAGTCTCAGCCGGGCGCGCCCCATGCAGGTGCTCCCCTCTTCCTGCTCCCTCCTGCCCCTGTGATGCGGTCAGCTGTCCCTGTGGCTGGTGCACAGAGCCAGTTGTCATTTGGGGTGTGTGGCAGGTTCTGGATCAATGCTCTGGGCTGTGGGTCCCCCTGCACGCTCTTCCCACGGCAGAGCGCTGGACAAGAGGTCCGCCAAACCACACAAGTGCGTTCAGACCTCCGTGTGGACGTGCTCGTGTCCCGGCGGCCAAAGCCCAGAATCGGTGGGGCAGGGAGCTGGCCTTTTCCCGCGGGGGGTGCAGGGGACCGAGTGTTCGTGAAGCAACAACATGACTTCGACGCCACCTCTCCTTTGTTCCGCATCCTTGGTGGAAAATGTCAGAGCCTTTCAGCGGCGTCCACGGCCACGCAGGGAGGCCCTGGGTTTCACGTGTCTCCGAGCAAGGAGGAAATGTTCATCCCGCCGAAAGACGAGCATTTCCCCGGTAACCGTGACTCCAGCCGCAAGCCTACAGTTTGTCTACTTCGGGTTAAGAGACACCAGATTTTTCAAGGATGTTGAGGGGAAGGGAAGAATTTCTGGACCCCGAGTCCTTCCTGGTCTAGTACGAAGCGTCACGGCCGACGGGAAGCCTGGCAGGGACCTCGGCAGCGCGAGCTCTGGGTCCCCCAGGGAGCGAGGGCCCTAGGGCCGCTGGCTCTGCCTGAGTTGTGTCACCTGCAAAGTAAGGGTGGTGATTGGATGGCAGAGGGGACCCCGCCCCGTCTGAGGCCGAATCCTGCCTGCCGTTTCAGTCACGGAGTGAGAGGCGGACTTCGACGGTCACCAAAGCGACACTGTGCCGCCATTTCCAGCAAGAGCTTTCACCAGGGCCTCACGGGAATCTAGAAGATCCAGCCTGCCATTGCGGCAGCTGTGACCCTTACACATCCTTTCTTCCCTTTGTCCTTGGAATCGAGCCCTGAGTGTGGTTCCACACTGAGCATGGATCCTGCCTGTTTCGTGTGTCCGGCCTGCGTGTGTGGCTCCCGAGGGGCCCTGTGCCTGTGCTGACCGCTTGGCCCCGAGGGAAGGAGTCAGGACCCCGCCAATATTGGCCCCTGCGCTCAGCACCCAGGCTTTGCAGCTACCGACTAACTCAGGGGCCCGTTCGACGTTTGTGTTTTATGTTCGTGTTTTATGTTCGTGCCGCTCCCCTCCCCCCACGTGCAGAACTCGAAGTGGTTAGTGGGTGAGGCAGCGTCGCTGCTCGAGGCGCCCGGCTCTCTGGCTCCATGGGGGGGGGGGGTCCCTGTGGCAGCCTGTGGAGCGGATGAGTCCCAGCCGGCTGCTCCTTGACCCCCTGTGGGACCCTGGGGTCACGTGATCTGGCCCAGGCCTCTAAATACGCTCTGCCTGCCGGCCGCGTCGCCGTGAAGCCCCAGCGTGGTGACGGACGCCCAGGGACGTGGCTGAGTCGCGGGGCCTTCTAGTAAACAGTGGCTCTGATCCCGGGCTGCGAGCGCTAAGTGGATGGGTCAATTCCTGCCTGCCCCCCGCCCCAATGAAACAGCTTGTGAGAGCTTGGAGAGAGCTCCCAGAGGTTTCTGCAAGTCTGTCTCCTCCCGGAAGCCTTGTTAGAGACGGCAGGGGGACGGTGGCGAGGACACCCGGCCGTGCCCTCCAGGAAACGGCCACCGATGTGCTTGGCGAGCCCCTTTTCGCGGCAAGGGAGCCTCAGCCCGGATCACGTCTGGATGATCACAGAGGCGCGTGCTCTCCGTCCGCAGGAACGAGCTTCTCCTCGGCTACGCTTCGTGGAGTCGGGAGCGAGTTCGCATCCACTTCCGAAGTCGAGGGGAGTCTCCAAGCACCTGCTCCCGGGCCCAGTTTAACCCAAGTACGAGCCCGACGCCCTTGACATGGAGACAGGGTTCCTATGTGCGCTGGGATCTGCATTCTGCTCCTCAGCTGAGCCCGGCTCCCGGTCTGTGTCCCTCCTCTGGGGGCTCCGTGGGGACCACGCCCCCTCCTGCGGGCCCCCCGCCCCCCGCAGATCTGGAAGGAGCGAAGACCTCCCCCAGCCACCCCTCACCCCACCCTCCGCACAAACGGTGCTTCTGACTGAGGTTCAGATGGTCATTTGCTGCTCCTTCCCCTCCAGTGACCTGTCGCCGCCTCTGGAGCACCTACTGTGCGTGGGGCCCGGGCCAGTCCACAGAGCGGATACCGGAGAACAGGATGAGCCGCCACGGCCGTGGTGTGGAAGGACAAGGCTGTGTGGCACCAGGGGTTACAGTGCCGGCCGGAGGGCTCTGGGGCCGGAAGGGGGGCCTCTCTGTGGGGCAGGGGTGCGAGTTCTGGTCCCGAATGGCAGGATAGACGCCATTCCCACAGAGAGGTCAGGGGAGAGCAGACGCCGAGGCCGGCGTGTGTTCTGTGCAGGATCGGGCACGGCACGGGCGGCAGGAGGGTGGGGGGTGCAGTGTCCCGGGCGGGGCCCCGCAGAGGACCCCGAGGGGGAGGCCACGTGACATGCGCGGGTCTGCTGCCTCGATCTGTACACAGTCCGTAGTGACCTGGGAGGCACACGCGCCCTCCCGGCGTTTCCCAGCTGGCCTTTTGGAAGGCAGCCCCCACAAGGCGGAGGTGGCCGAGACCAAGGGACTCTGCGCTGTCCCCTGTCTCCATGCCTGTGGGGACAGAGTGTGTGCAGGGACAGCCTGGGGCAAGCTGCCCACCGGTCGGGGGAAAGGACGCCTGCTGATGGCTGCTTCTGTCAGCAGAGCCTTTGTGGCCGAGATGGGTGTGTCCGGATGGGAACAGGTGTGTGACGTGTGGTGTGCGTCAGGGGACACGAGCCTCCACGGGGGCCCCTGGGATGGCGGGCGTCAACCCTGGCAGGACGGATGCCCCAAGGTGGCAATGAGTCCCGCTCAGGGCAGTCCTCCTGCCCCACTGAGACCTTACGGGAGAGGCTGGCCGTGGTGCGGAGGCGCCTCCTGGCCGCCCAGCCTGGAAGGGGCAGGCTCCTGCCGTCCGTGCTCCCCCGGCGTTTGCCCAGAGCTGTGCTCCCTCCCAGGCCGAGAAGCGAGGTATCCCGGCTCTTCCCATTCCTTTGCAGTGTGCAAATGTCCCACGGCGTCTCCCTCGCCTGCGGGACCCACAGCGGCCAGGCCCACAGCCCAAGGTCGAGCACTGATCAGCCGCCCTCAGACCTGAGCTTACCTGTTGTTCGCTGTGTCCGTGGGGCAGGTGTGACACAGCCTGCTGACAGCCCCCCAGGCCGGAGCTCTTAGCCGCCAAGAGCCTGCTGTTTCTTACCGCAACCCCCTTCAGCAGCCCCGTGACTTGTCCGTCAGATCTGGGCTTCGGCCTTGAGCCATCTCTCGGGCGCATTTCCTTCAGACGTCTGCAAAGGGCATGCGTCTTAGTGACCGGCAGTCAGCTGATCCTCTACAAGTGGAGCAGAGTCACAATCCACGGAGTGTGCTGAGTCCCGGAGGCGGCCGTCGCCACCCCGACAGCTCCCATGTGTCCGTCCGTGTGTCCTCGCTCCGGCCGCACACGGAGGTCTCTCTCGCCGCATTCGGCGCTGCTCTGCGCCCTTTCTGTGCCCCAGTTCTGCCGGCTGCCGTGCGCCGTAGACCGCGGACCCCCGCGGGCCGGGCCCAGAGCCCCCCCTCCCCGTCTTCGCGGCACCCGTGAGTACGTGCGGCCTCCCGCGGAGCAGGTGCCGCTTCCGCCCAGATCTCATACGATCTTCCGCTTTTTCATTTACTTCTGATCTAAAAAAAATGAGGTGGAAACTGGTTCGTGGTGTAGTTGACAGAAAAGTCGTTATCTGTCATGTTCAGATAGGCCATCCCGCAGTTCCGTAAGTTCTAAGATTCTATCTCTTAAATAAGGTCATTCCCGTTGGACAGATTGTGCCAGCGGCCCAGGCCAGCAGAGTGAGGCGCACGGACACCCTGGGTCAGACTGTGGGGTCGGGAGGCTGATGAGTCGCCCCCGTAGGAAGCCAGATTGCTCACCAGAACTCCCGCGAGAGGGATCTGGGAGACAGCTGGTGGCCTGGCTCGCAGCGGGAGCCGCCTGCCCCTGCGTGGCCACGCTGTGCCCGCCGCTCTCCGCGGGGGGCTTCTTCAAGCCACGGACAGGCCTCCCCACCCCCCCACCCCCCCCACCCCCCCGCTGGGGCAGCTTAGATGCTGGTCGTAAAGCCGCCACTGGGAGTCCTCAAAGGCTGTCACCTCTCTGACGTGCCAGCACAGCGTCATGGGCGCCTGGAATGCGCACTCAGCCTCTTGCGGAGGAGGCCAGTGCTTGCGCGGGCGTCCTTCAGCCCCCGAGGGCGGGTGATGAGAAGTCGGGGATGAGGTTACAGGGTCACCTTCACCCTTCACCCCGGGCGGGCTCTACTGATTCTCCAGTTTGTCTTAGAATCGAGGCACAGCCCGGGCGAGCTGCCCCGATTTTCGGCGCGGGGGGAAAGTGAGGGCGAGGGGACCTGTTTGCCCTCACGGAGGCTCGGCAGGGGTCAGCTGCTCCTGGGGGAGACCATGCCCTCTCGCCCGCGAACGGCATCTGTATGTTTTCGGGGGCCTGTTGCGCAACTATACAATTCTCTTTTCGAGGAAATCTTAGCTTTTGCCTTCCAAACATTTTTCTTGAAGCGGCAGCCTTCCTGACCCTCCCCGCCCCGCACCCCGGCTGTCAGTGCTGCCCTGTGCCCCCGGCTGTGCCCCCGGCACCTGGGCACGTCTGAGCGCTCCTCCAGCACAGTGGCCGGATCTGGGGTGGGGGGTGGCGTGGGCTCTGCCCGTGTGCCCTCCTGGCTCTCGCTCGGCCGCAGCATCCGCCGTGTAGACGCACGGACGCCGAGTGTGTCTGACTGGGAGGAGGCCAGGTGGGGAGCCGGGCAGGTTTTTCTGAATCAAGTCTCAGCAACTTCTTGTGCTCAATTCTGGCCCATCTCAGGTTACTCGGCTTAGTCTCGGCTTCCTTCTGGGCAGCGGAACTCGCGGGCCGCCTGGCGTGTTGTCATGGAGATTTAGCCGCATTCGGACTGTAAGTCACTGAGCTCAGAACCGACCACGGGGTCCCTCCTCCCCGTTTGTTCCTCCTACTCCCTCTGACCAAGACGTGTCTGAGGACAACCTCTGTCCTCAAGCCAGAGCGCAGATTGGGACTCGGTGTGTGTGAACCGACACCCCGCCCTCCCCCCCCCCCCACCTGCCACGTGTGACCCGAGCTCCCCCGCCCCCCAGCCATGGAGGGTCCCCAGGGAACCCTCGTCACGAGGCTGCTGCCTGCGGGGTACGGGCCCCAGAGCGGGCATCGGGTGTGCGGACAGGGGAGCGTCACTGGCCGTAGAACAACGGGCCGCTGAGACACGGAATGTTCTGAAGGTCCGAGGGCTGTCTGTGGAAAAGAAGCATTTCCTTCGCCGCTGTTGAAAATCTTTATGAAACACACACAATTACAGCAATAAAAACAGCTCAGTGGGTACAGTGGGTACTTGTCACATGCTGGCCACACGCTCTGTGCCACGTGCTTTGGATGCAGCGTTTTACGTAGTCTTTGTTCTCGTCCTTTTCCGTGTATGGGGGCTGGTGTCGGGGATGTTCAGGGGGCCGCCGATGTCACGGACGGCGGGCCCTGTGAAGCCCACGCCCCACGCGGTCCTCGCTGACGGGCCGTTCCGGAACCGCGTGGAAACGCCTTGCGTTCCTTCGGGCTGTATTCTGTTCTGCGCGTGTTCTGTTTCGCGTGTTGTAGGAAAGCGGGAGCTGGGGTTTGAGTCCTCTGCGTTTGGACCATTCCGCCAGCGCCGTTTGTTTGTGTCAAGTCCACCCTCCCTACCGCTGGCGGTTCTCGGCTCTTATCACGCTCCGTCCTCAGCTCCACCGGAGTCTGGCTTCTCCTTCTCTGCTCCTGACCCAGCTCTGCTCCTCACCGGCTTCTTCCCGCCTCACTGAGGCCACGGGGGGTGGGGGGGTGCGTTCTGTGTGAAAACTTGTGAGTCGTCCCCACTTACGGAGGCTCAGCCCCGCCTCTGCATCCCCTTCCCACCGCACCCAGAGCAGGACGTGAGGACGCTCTCACTGGCGGGGACATCGTCTCTCTGCCATCCCGCTGGGCACTGAGCACACACAGCTGGGTCACCCGGGGCGGGGGGGACCAGGAATGGGGCCCAGGCCAGCCCGCGGGTGCTCCAGGTCAGGCCCCGGGCCCTCGCCCTCCGACACCTGTTCCCGAGGAGCAGGGGACCTCTGTCCTGCTTACGGAGCCACCCACTGCACCCTGGGAGTGGCATCCTCTCTGTCCTCCCCAGCCTGGGCTGGTCTCGGCGCCCCCTGAGCCGCGGGAACTGAAAACGTCTCGCCACCCTTGGGTCAAACTCCGCCAGCAGCCCGGGACTCCCTCACCAAATACGGAACACTGTCAAGTGTCCTTCCTCTCCCTGGCCTCGCCCCTGCACAACCCTTGGGGTGTGACCCGAACCCAGCTAGGGGGTCCTTCTGGCCTCCGCCCCCATCCCGGGCCGGGGTCTGCTCCCCGCGGTACACACACCAGATGGCATTGACACTGCTTTCCCGATTCACACACTCCCGTGCGGCTCCTTTTTCTTTAAAACCTCAAGTCCTCGACCTGAGTTCCAGACCTCCTCACACGGGTGGGAGGTTCGCACCGGAGGCCCTGCGGCTGCTGCCTCCCCCTGCGGGCACTTTCCTCCCCGATCGAGCCTGGACGCTGCCCATCGGGCTCTGCAAGGCGGCACCACGGACTGGGGCTCTGCGCTCCTGGGTCTGCGTTCTCGGTCCGCACCGTCTTCTCCCCGTCCTCGGACCCGGTGTCTGCAGGTGCACGCGGGGCCCTGGCTTTTGTACCGTCCCCTCCCCGCTTTGTACATCTTCTCCCTCGTGTGTACCGTCTTCTTCCCCATCTGTACTGTCTTCCCCGGGGCTGCAGCCCTGCAGCCGATTCCCATCAGGCAGGAGCCCAGCGTGAGGCGGATAAACGTCGGGTCTGGGGCGCCATCTTGGGTGGAGTCCCTTTGGTGCCACATGTCAAGGAGAAGATCTTGGCGAGGTCTGGGCAGAGCTGGAACCCACCGGATGTGCCTGTTTTCATTTTCTTTGCAGTTGCTCAGTTTTCCCCCGAAGCTCATGGGCACCGAGGGCTGGTGAGGAGACACCCGGGGGCTCCGGGTCAGTGCCGCTGTTTGCTCAGGCCCCTGGAGCCCCACCGTCTCCTCACGACCCCTGAGGGCTCCCTGGGGCTTCGCGTGTGCTGGGAACCGCCCCAGAGCTGCTTCCGGGAAGAGCTCGCGAAGGCAGAAATTGGATTTGGGGGTGCTCTCCTGTCTGGAACGGGATCGTGGACGGCTCTGTCTGTAAAACACACACAAAAACATCCGTGTGGGTTCAGGAGGACGGTCCTGCTGATAGTCTGGGCCGGTCTGACGTATCTGGGAGCCTTCTGCAGGTTTCTGAGAAACGCTAACAAAACCGAACGAGTCTTTCTTGGTTTCCGAGTACGTCTGAGGCCCCCGAACCGAATTATCGAATCTGGTCTTCTGATGATTCCACACCTTCAGGAATGCAGTTACACGGGAACCCGAGGTCTCGCTGGCTGGCAAAGTGGCACCAAAACATTTCTGCTTCTGCGCTGCTCCTTAGACGCCACGGTGATGAAGGCAGCTCTTCTTCAGACTCACGGTGGAAATCGTCATTCCCTACGATCACCTCCACTCCGCGCACTCTCCTGCCTTCCCCAGCCTCGTGCGGGCTCTCTGCCGGAAGGCGTGAAGGCCGGAGGGGCAGAGGCGAACGGCCGTCTATGGCAGCGTGACCTGTGAGGTGGGGGGTGGGAGCGCGTCCGGCCGGGACGGGCCCTCACGTGCGTGAACGGGGACAGGCTCCAGGGAGCCCACAGCAGTCACACTTAGAGCTACCCGGGAGCCGTGCTGAATTTGCTTCTGGTTCGCTTGGACGGCGTCGGAGAGAACGATGATGCTGACAGTCGCCGGGGGCTTACTCTTCTAAGCACGCGGGTGTGTCAGCCCACTCGGTGGCCCCTTCGTGGATGAGAGGACGGACGCAGATGGTGGCTCGTTCCAGGTTACACGGACAAGGAGGACCTGGCATCCGATGGCCAGCATCCTGTCTCCAGGGCCTGCTGCTTCTCAGTGAGGCCTGGCTGTCCGGGTGGGGTACCGAAGCCCCCTGCAGAGGCCCTCCGCCCACTCGTCGTCCCTTCATTCCCTCGGGACACGGGCTGCTCACTTCCCACCATCCAGGCTTTGTGCGAACGCTCGCTCTGGGATGGAAGGGGACGGGGAGGCGCGGCGGGCGTGGAGGGCCCTGGGAGGACTTGCCGACTTCTGGGAGGGGCTTCTGGATGCGAGAGTGAAGGTGGCCGGGGGCTGAGGGCATCGCAGCGGCCGGGCCGGCAGAGCAGAGTGGGCACAGGGGCAGGGTGGCCAACTGGCTTTGAGAATCGGCGGGAGACTTGCCCGGCCACCTTCATGTCCCCGGGGAAGGTCAGGCCGTTGCCCCGCCTGAAACTCCTCGTCGCGTCTGCTGTTTGCTGTGTGGCTCCCCTTCTCTGCGCCTTGCCTCAACAGCCAGCCCTGGTCCGGAGGTCTGTCCTGGGGCCACCGGAGGCTGCTGTCACTGCCCGTGAGCCGATGGTCCCTGACGGCGAAGGCCCGCTGTCCCGCAGACACGGCCGTGTGGAAACCCACCTCTGTGTCTCGTGAGAACCTCTGCGAGCCTCCCCTGAGCGTCCTCCTGGCCGGGCCAGCTCGAGCCACCCTGTGAGGGACCGTCCCCACAGGGCCCCTTCCCGCCTGTCACACAGATCTCCCCTGGGAGCACCTCATCAACCGTCACCTGCACACGGACCTCTTCGTCCAGGATGGCTTCTCCACAGCCGGCCTGTGAGCATCTGGGCACTCAGGAGCTGTCGGGAAGCAGTGGGCGGTTGGATGAAGGGATCAACAAGTGAGCCAGCTGTTTCCGGGTGTGGAGAGAGCCAGCCGTGGGGTGGAGGACAGTCCCACCACGTGGCTACGGTGTGGCCTTCTGAACATGGCTGGAGAGGTGAGCACACAGGACGTGCCCTGCGTGGAGGTTCTCCTGACCACCGTCCTGCCCGCGCCTCTCAAGTACCAGGACGAGGAGGGGCTTCTGGACGCGGTCAGGATAGAGAAGCACCGTGTCCTACGTTCCTCTTCAGATAGCCCCAAATGTCGAGACTTTGCATATAAAACTCGGATCAGGATTGCATTAAATATGCACGCTTTCAAAATTCAATTTCTCTGAAACTATTTGGTCACAGAACCCTTTCTTCACTTAACACTCATTGATGGTCATCGTAAGTGACATTCCGTGTGACACGCCCAGCAAGAGCTTGTTTACAGACAGACTCACGGGGGAGGGACGTCTGGTTTGAGGGCTGGTGTGGGGTCGACTCACGAGGGGCCACGCCAGGGCCTCTGCGGGGATGTTCAGAGCATTCGTTGTAGGTAAAGTCATTTTTAGCAAGAGAATGATGACAAATTTATTTTCCATTTAACAACTGAACTGTGTAATTGTTACAGATTATAATTTTTTTTCAACAGGACGGGGCATGGCTGGAAATTAAGCAGATTCTCTGAACAACCGAACCTAATGAATCCTGCAAAGGCTGAACTGTAAGTAGGAACGTCTGGAACCGTAGCAGATTTCGTGTCAGCGAATGAACGGTGTCGGGGTATTAATTATGCGATCGTGGGCGGAATGTGGGGCAGAGAAGTGACCGGGCCTCTGCAGCAACACGACATCCCTCGGGAGCTCTTTGCACGGCCCCCTGCGGGCTGCGGCAGAGACGGGTGAGTGAACGTCCCGGGGCCCAGAGTCCTGCTGCTGGACCAGGCCTGGCCCCCAAACCAGTGCCCTCCTGCGGGGGCGCCTTCTCCCGGTGCTAAGTGGGGAGAAAGTGCAGGCGTGGGCCACTGCGTCCGAGGGCCGCTGCGACCGACCGCCGCGTCCCTGGCTCAGTGAGCCCCCACGTGCGAGCGCCCGGCCCCAGGCCCCCAGCAGCCCTGCGGGAAGGCGCGGTGGTGAGTGACACAGTCCCCCACCCTGGAGAGTTCGAGGTCCGGCGGGGAGGCAGGTGTGCGAGGAACAGTAACCGCGGGACGGCTCTGCGAGTGCCTGGCCGCGGCGTGGGGAGGCACCCAGTCCTTGGCTCCAAGTGGAGGAAGGTTGTGCCAACCCCGATTTGGCCGATGCCCCTGTTTGGCTCTTTTTCGCTCCTGACCGAGTTCCGCGACTTTTTGCCCCACGCTCACCATTCTCCCTCCAGGGTGCAGGACACTAAAGACACAGGAACGAGTGTGAAATGTGACGTCGCGTCTCTCCCAAGAGACCCTGCGGTCCTCAAAGGAGGGTCACACGCCTCCCAGTAAAAAGGTGAGTTAGGGAAATTCTGAGTTGGAGACGGGCACCTGGCCTCCTGGGGGGGCGGGGAGAGGGGGATTCAGGGAGAGCTTCCTGGAGGTGGTGGCCAGGCAGGGGGTGAGGTCTAGGAACAGCTGGCTGGATGAGGGGCAGAGGCTGGGAGACAGGACAGTCCCACACTGTGGATGTACATGCCGGCAGCAGTGACCGTGGGACACAGAGAAGGACCATCAGGGTGGCCGTGCGGCGAGAAGGTGCTCCAGGGGGGAGGGCAGGGTCAGCCCGTGGAGGGCTTGGTGGACCGTGATGAGAAGTGTCCATTTTGCTCTGTAGGCAAAGGGTGTTTGTTAGAGAAGAAATCTGGCTTTGCCATTTGAGGATGAGCTAAGCAGGCAAATTCAGACGTGGGCATTCCTCGGGTGGACAGAGTGGTCCAGGGGCGAGGACGCAGCGGTGGGGCTGAGAGGCCGGCAGGACAGTGAGCTGGTGTCTCTGTGGCACCATCAGACCGACCGCGGGACCTGGCCCCTGAGACGCATTGCCCCCCCCCCCCCGCCCCGTTCCTCGTCTGTCTGCGTGACCACAAGTCCGTGCACACATCCGTGTGGCCCATGGGCTTTGTCGGCCCTCTTCGAAGTCACCCCGTAGGGACAGGCGGGACCCGACCGTGGGTCTGCGCGGCTGCCACGCCCACAGTCTTCACCCTGCGTCCCGCTGTCCCCTCCCATGTCATAACATAGCCTGGTGTCTGCCTGTCACACAGCTCCCCCAGGACCCTTCAACACTCATTACATGCGGGGTGACAAGGCGTGTGAGCCCACGAATGAGTGAGTCGATGAATTCGGGAAACAGCTCTGCTTCTTGGCAAAATTTCTAAGCCACCAGGGTGCCGAGACTGACATAACAGTAAAGGGCGCTGGCTGCGCACAGAGCTGGCACTCGGGTCCCGGCAGCCCCACGGGGGTCCCGGGCGACGCCTGCTGAAGAGGGAGGCCGAGCGGCTCACCTGGTCAGGAGGCGCCCGGCGGGACTTGGACCCAGGGCCCTGCCCCCGGGTCTGGTGGGCTCTTCCCAGAGCCGGGCTCGGCCCACGGCAGAGGCAAAGGCGAGACCGCCAGGGCGAGCACACGCCCGGCCGTGGGTGGCCCGGGGAGGGGCCTGCACAGGCAGGTTCCGGTTTCCAGGATGTTTTTCTGGGTTTGCCTGCGTCTGCTTACGTCCTCTGTGAGCATTCGGGCGCTGGCCCCTGTGCAAAGTCAGACGGCCGCCCGGAAGCCCCTCCTCCAGGTTAGCTGGGGTCGTTTGCACGCCCCACCGCAAAGAGCCCTCACACCCGTGCTTTGATCTTGCAGTTTTCAAGGCCCGCCCATCTCCCCAGCTTCCCTACGCCTCTTTTCCTGCGAGGTTTCCTGGCACAAAACTGGATCCCCCAGCACAGAGCCCGGGCGTTTCCAGGGACATTCTCAGGAAAAGCTGCCGTATGATGAAGTAACGCTCGTGTCTCCTGGGCATCCTTGGGCCCAGAGTTTACTTTGACATCACGTGGGCCTGTTTCAAGAAGAAGAAAGAGCCTCTGTAAGATAGGAAGACCCTAGTTACCGAGGAAGAAGGGGGTTTCGCAAAAGCCCGTGATGTCAAGCGCAGGGCCCTGACCTTGCCCTGCAAACCTGGGAGGGAGGTGGCTTGTTTTTCTGTCGCACGTGGGCTCTATCCCGCTGCCGTCGCAGGACCCTCGCCGCGTCCAGACCGAGAGGCCCGAGTGCGGGTCTCAGGAGCCCCGAACGCTGCGGCGGGACCCGGGGAAGGTCCTGGTGGGAAGGGGGTCTGAGGTGCTTTGTGAGGACAAAGGAGAGGATCTGTCGGGTTCAAGGGAGGACTTTGAAGGTTCAGGCTTAACCTTGAACGTGAACCAGCTCAGAGGTAGGAGCAGGAAGAGAGGAATCTGGGGAGGAAACTTCAAGGGAGAAGGTGCATGGAAGGGCCCGGAGGTTTCGGAGCATGGCGGGCCCGGGACCAGGGGAAGGCGGGGCTGGGATTACATCCCCACACAGGTGGGGTCAGACCAGCACGGGCCCCTCGTCCACACTGAGGTGATGCTTGCACATGGAAATAAACCCGATGAAAGACTGATTTTCTTCCTGGCCGCACCCTCCCCACCCCTCACCCCTGCAGCGGTAACCAGCGACCCCGACGGCTTAACTTGCGGGGGCCCTGCTTCTCCGTTTCTCACACGCAGGCAGGCTCGCCCTGCGGCCACACAATCATACGGCCCGGCTTGTGTGCATCCGACTTCAACCCCAGACCCTTTCTCGTCCACACGCCGTTTGGGGGCCCGCGCTCCGGGCGCCCCTGCTCGGTCCCCAGACGGGCTTCAGGCTGCACTTCCACTCGTCGCCACCGGAGGCACTGCATCGGCCACGGGTGCCACGAGGGGGTGTGACCTGTGGCCTGCCTGAGTCAGCCAGCGCGTGGGGCACCGACGCCTCGCACTTGGGCTGCAACTGCCTCCGTGGCCACGCCGCGCGGGAGCTGTGCTGGCTGCCTCTAGGCGTCAAGATTCTGCCTGGACGCCAGCTGCGGCTGTCACTTCCTGGCCGAGCGTCACTGAGCAGCTTTCCTCCTCCACCCCGTCCCCCGCTCCTCGGCCGCTCCCAATGAGAACACACAGAAAGTGCTTAGTGGTGAACCCGCTCCGGGCACAAAGGGGCGAATGTTTGCTGTTGACTGTCGTTGACGTAACGGGAATGCGGTCCCTGTCCCCCAGGAGCCGCGGCCAGGAGGAAGCCTGCGGTTAAAAAGAAAAATGCCATGCGGTCTGATGAGTCAGCTGAAGACCAGAAAGAGGAGCAGAGGCCCGGAGGCCGGGTGGGCCGGGAGGGGCGGGCTAGGCACAGGGCACTTGCACAGGCCTGCCCTCCGCCCCCATCACAGCCGGGGAGGGGGCAGCGGTCGGGGCCGGGTGACCGGAGTGTCCTCTCCAGCTCTCACTGCACACCTGCTGTGGGGCGTGCACCCCGAGGCCGTAAAAGGCCTAGATGCCATTGCAACGTTGGGGGTTTTCGTCCCGTTGGGGGCCGTGAGGGCTGCAGGGACCCTCTCCGACCGACACGTCTTCTCTTGCTCGTGTTGCTAAGACATCGAAGAACAAGGAAGGAGAAAGGGGAAAACAAAACACAAGGTGGGCAGGGGTCGTGGGTCTGGGCACGCGCTGGGCACGACGGGAGCCGGGGACCTTGGGAGTCAGAGTGTGCTCCGGAGAGCGGGGGCTTTGCTCTTGCCTCCTGCTCTGCACTTGTCTGTGGCTCCCGCCGGACACCGGGCCCAGTCTTGCTCCTTCCCTGCTTGCTGCCAGCCGCGGGCCGAGTCCTGCCGGAACACAGTGGACGTCAAGGACCGGCGTCCTGGGGACCCGCTCATGCCGGTGACCTTGCTGGCTCGTTACCATTCTTTCCGACGGCAGAGGTACCCTCACGTGACCGTGACATCTGAAGCAGGGCTACAGAATAAGTAGACCAGATGTCTTTAGACCCATTTTACAGATTGGGAAGGTGAGATTGAAAGACACATAGTCTCGCGTGTTCTTCCCACTGAGAAAACGACACAGCCAGCACTCGGCTGATGCTTGACTTGAATTCCGTGGTTTCCCATGATTCCCCACTTAAAATAATTCTGCAAAGCATCATGTGCTACTTGGCATTTCGTCGCATTAAACGCAGATCTGGCTGCTATCGTGGGGTAGACGCATGTCAACTAGAGATCTATCAGAAGCTCCCATTGTCTAGCAATAACGAGACATTTCCATCAAGCGGTATTTGAGGCTGCCCTCTACTTGTAGGAGAAAGAGGCACATCATGTGATCACGGACGTATCTTGAGTCCCACATCAGTCCGGTCCAGTGTCAGCTTCTGGGGTTAGGCGAACCCCGTTCTGCACTTCAGTGGCGGCCCCGGAGCAGGGACGGTCAAAACACAGGAGCAAATCCACGCAGGACGCGCTGTCAGTAGATGCGCAGCTCCGTTGGCCCACAGCTATCGGTGTGCCGGGGAGAGACGGTTTTTAAGCAAAAATGTGCAAAGTGATGATTCCACCGTGCCTTTAGTTCCTGTAAAATGGTCCCGTCTGGGCTCATTCAGACTTCAAGATGAGCAAAGGTTGTCTGGAAAGTGTTTCCTTTCCCACAATGTCAGAAAATAAGACAGAGCTTGGGATAACATGGGCCCACATGTAAACTCTCGAGCTTTGGTTATTTAAAAATAACGACCCTTAAATACACATTCGTTTATGTCTGTTTTTTGGGGAGATTGTGCTGGACACTCAGACGCGGTGGTGGGGGGGAACTGGTCTAACATGGGCCTGTCGTCAGGGCAGTTAAACCCTGGGGGACAAAGGATGGTTTTACATAATAACAGCAACGACAGGATGTGATGGCAGGTGGCGATGTTATGATGCAGGACTCTGCAGGTGCTCCAAGGAAGCCCTCCGGGGCGGGACAGGCTCAGGGAAGGTGTGCTCAAGCAGCACGTTGGAAGATGCAGGGGCCAGTGCTAAGCAGTGGAGGCAGAGTGAGCAAGTGCGGAGTCTGCCGGTGCAGGCATGCGTGTGTGCGCGTGTGTATGCATGTGTGTGCACGAGTGTGTTCACTTGTGTGCACACGCGCAAATGTATGCAGATGTGTGCACAACTATGTACACGGGTACAGTGATGCACATGTGTGCACACACGTGTGTACGAACCGTGTACGTGTGGGCACACGTGTGTGCAAATGTGCATGCATGCGTGCGGGCGTGTGCACGTGTACATCCATACACATGCGCCACACGTGTTAATGTGTGTAAAACATGCAAGTGTATGCACGTACACATGCATTGTGCGTGCAGATGTGTGTGCGCAAACGTGTGTGGCTGCACACCTGCACATGTGTGCAAACGCGTGCGTGTGTGAATCTGTGTGCAAATGTACGCATGTGCGACTATGCACATGCACGTGTGTGTCCACGTGTGCATGTGCACCTGAATTGTGTACGCGCGTGTGTGCAGATGTGCATGTGCGAGGGTGCACACGCGTGTGAGAGGCGATGGGGAAGGGGCTTTTGCCGCTCTCAGGGCTTGGCTGGAGTCAAACTCCTAGAGACACAGTAGAGTCTCCACAATCTGTGCCCCGCGGGGGCAGAGAGCGCGGGTGGGGGTGTGTTTATTTGCGCCTGTAGAGGGAGAGCGGGCGGAGCTGGGGAGCTGGGAGGAGAAACTGGGTCACGGAGGTTGGGCCAGGGCACCCCGTATTAAAGCGCGAGCACGGGCTTTATTCCGCTCTCGGCGGGGAGCTGCTGGGAGGTTCTGAGCAATGAAGCAAACAGAACATAATTATGTTCTAAAGCCTGCCAGCCTCCTATAGCGATGCTTCCGTGGTTTCTCTCGAGGTCAGAGTCTGTGTCTCCTGTCCCTTCTGACCGAGGACAGGCCTTGTCCCCACCCGGGGCCTGCGGCCACCGGCACTGCTGCAGCCAACGCTCCTCTCCCTGTGGGTCCCCCATCTCCAGTTCTGCCCAGTTGGAGCCCTGATTAATGAGAGCCGCTAATTAGAGCGCTGTATTCCCAGTGTTCTGGACGTGGCTGGAAGCCAAGCTTGGAGGAGTCAGATTCACTGTCAGAACTGACGGGGAGAGCCGGGGCCGCCCCGAGGGAGGACCACAGGCCCACGCCTGCCGTCATCTGCCCCTTCCCGCCCGCCAGCCGCCTGCACACCCGCTGTGCCCGGGCCTGACGTTTCCTGTCCGCCCTCCCTGGCCTCTCCTTCCTGCATCCTTGCCGTGGTGCGAGGGCCAAGGCTCTCTGCGCACGGACAGTGACGTGGGGGCAGGGAGGCCTGCAGAAAGACACAGGCTGTCGTGGCCCTTGGTGACCCTGGTCCTCGGGAGCTCACCGTGGACTGTGGTTCTCAGCCTCGGCTGCTTGTTAGAGCCATCCAGAAAGCCCCCAGATCCCCGTTATCCAGGCCGCACTGAGAGCAGGTGAATTGGGGTCTCTGGGTGGGAAGCCAGGGCCCAGAATGGTGACCACAGCGCACAGGCCAAGCTGGGCTGCTGCCTGAGAGAGGGGTCTGTGCCCGTCCCTGCACACATGTGTGGGAACGAGGCGGCCCCAGGGACCACCGGCGTCGGCCTGACCTATCACCCCCAGAGCCACCTGCCCATTTGCTGACATTTTAAGGGGCTCAGGCTTTCACCCTAACACCCTTCCTGGACACAGGAAATTCCCACCAGCACAAGAATTTTCTTCATTCCTTCACTCGTTGGTTCATTCATTCCACAAACATCTGTTTAGCACAGGCCGCCCGTCCCGTGCTGTGAGAGTTCAAACAACCAAAATGCTGGAGACATGTCCCCACAGACACGCGGGGAGGGGACAGGTGCATGGGCCTGTAACTCCGGCCCAAGGGGCTGTGCTGTGAAAGAGAACGTGAGGCCCAGGGCGGGGTGTGTGGAGAGGGAAGCAGTTACCGGGGAGGGGAGCCCAGGGAGGGGAGGCCCGGCTGCTGCTTTGGAGCCAGACCTCCCACCCTGCCCGACAGAAGCAGGACCTGGCCATGCAGGCTGGCCGTGCAGGGAGGGGAGGCCCGGCTGCTGCTTTGGAGCCAGACCTCCCACCCTGCCCGACAGAAGCAGGACCTGGCCATGCAGGCTGGCCGTGCAGGGGCATGTGGGCCGGGACCCGGGTGTGGACGGGAGCAGGGCCGGAGTCGGGCTGAGGACGTGGGGGCCGGGCCCCGGGTGTGGACGGGAGCAGGGCCGGAGTCGGGCTGAGGACGTGGGGGCCGGGACCCGGGTGTGGACGGGAGCAGGGCCGGAGTCGGGCTGAGGGACGTGGGGGCCGGGCCCCGGGTGTGGACGGGAGCAGGACCCGGGTGTGGACGGGAGCAGGGCCGGAGTCGGGCTGAGGACGTGGGGGCCGGGCCCCGGGTGTGGACGGGAGCAGGGCCGGAGTCGGGCTGAGGACGTGGGGGCCGGGCCCCGGGTGTGGACGGGAACAGGACCCGGGTGTGGACGGGAGCAGGGCCGGAGTCGGGCTGAGGGACGTGGGGGCCGGGACCCAGGTGTGGACGGGAGCAGGGCCGGAGTCGGGCTGAGGGACGTGGGGGCCGGGCCCCGGGTGTGGACGGGAGCAGGACCCGGGTGTGGACGGGAGCAGGGCCGGAGTCGGGCTGAGGACGTGGGGGCCGGGACCCGGGTGTGGACGGGAGCAGGACCCGGGTGTGGACGGGAGCAGGGCCGGAGTCGGGCTGAGGACGTGGGGGCCGGGACCCGGGTGTGGACGGGAGCAGGACCCGGGTGTGGACGGGAGCAGGGCCGGAGTTGGGCTGAGGACGTGGGGGCCGGGACCCAGGTGTGGACGGGAGCAGGACCCGGGTGTGGACGGGAGCAGGGCCGGAGTCGGGCTGAGGACGTGGGGGCCGGGACCCGGGTGTGGACGGGAGCAGGGCCGGAGTCGGGCTGAGGGACGTGGGGGCCGGGACCCGGGTGTGGACGGGAGCAGGACCCGGGTGTGGACGGGAGCAGGGCCGGAGTCGGGCTGAGGGACGTGGGGGCCGGGACCCGGGTGTGGACGGGAGCAGGGCCGGAGTCGGGCTGAGGGACGTGGGGGCCGGGCCCCGGGTGTGGACGGGAGCAGGGCCGGAGTCGGGCTGAGGGACGTGGGGGCCGGGCCCCGGGTGTGGACGGGAGCAGGGCCGGAGTCGGGCTGAGGGACGTGGGGGCCGGGACCCAGGTGTGGACGGGAGCAGGGCCGGAGTCGGGCTGAGGGACGTGGGGGCCGGGACCCGGGTGTGGACGGGAGCAGGACCCGGGTGTGGACGGGAGCAGGGCCGGAGTCGGGCTGAGGACGTGGGGGCCGGGACCCGGGTGTGGACGGGAGCAGGACCCGGGTGTGGACGGGAGCAGGGCCGGAGTCGGGCTGAGGACGTGGGGGCCGGGCCCCGGGTGTGGACGGGAGCAGGGCCGGAGCCGGGCTGAGGGACGTACGGGCTGTGCCCACAGAGTGCAGGCAAGTCTCACATCCCTGTGGAGGACGGTGTGACGCAGAGGTTGGGCACGCAGGACCCGTGCTGGGGTGGGGGAGGGCCTGGCTGCCAGCCGCTCACCCAGGAGGAGGAGCCCCACAGGCCAGGAGTGGTGTCCTGTGGGGGGAAACCGAGGCTCAGAAGAGCTCCTGACTTGTCACAGCTGCGGCTGAGCCAGGGATCAGGGACTAGCCCAAGAAGAAGCACCCCCGACGCCAGGCAGACAGAAACCCCCCATCCAGAAGGACCTCTGACCCGGGAACCAAAAGAAAGGTCATCTCAGCTACCTGCTGAGGCTCCCTGGGCTGGGACACAGCAGACCCTCCCAGCCCTGTCCCGGCTGAGCCCCCGGAGTCTGATGAGGGGAGTCGGCCATCTGGAGCCTTCACTTCTTGACCTGTAAAACAGAAAGATGAAAACAAACAAATGTAGCTCCTCGGGTTATGTTAAAGGCTGAGTGAAAAGGGTTAAGCCCAGACTGGCACACCATAGGCACTCAATACGTGCTGACTCATGGAGAGATACATTAGGCCGGCAGATCACCAGCGCTGCTGAGGAGCAGAGGGTTCTTGACGGCATCCCGTGTGTGGACGCTCTCGGGAGCCATTCTGCAGCCTTCTCAGGGTCTCAGCCCCGTGGGTGGGACTCAGTTCCAGGGCCACGTGCCTCCCCTGCTGGAAGAGGGGCTGGCGAGGCCCAGAGGACCGACCCTAGAACCCGGGCCTGAGGCCCACTTGAACACCACCCCCTGGACATGAACACTTGTCCCTCAGGAGCCCGGCCCGCGGCCAGGGTGGTCGTGAGCCGCACGTACTCCAAGGGGAACTGAGGAAGGAGGGTGTCGCTGGGGTGCTTGTCACTGTCAGATGACACTCCTTTCCTGCAGCCTCTGGGCCGAAGCCAAAGTCCATGCAACCTCCTTCTAACCCTCACCTTGGGGCCCTCCCTTCCTCCGTGCAGGCCACAGGGCGGACACTTGACCTTGGGGCCCTCCCTTCCTCCGTGCAGGTCACAAGGCGGACACTTGACCTTGGGGCCCTCCCCTTCCTCCGTGCAGGTCACAGGGCGGGCACTTGACCTTGGGGCCCTCCCCTTCCTCCATGCAGGTCACAGGGCGGGCATTTGACCTTGGGGTCCTCCCCTTCCTCCGTGCAGGTCACAGGGCGGACACTTGACCTTGGGGCCCTCCCTTCCTCCGTGCAGGTCACAGGGTGGGCATTTGACCTTGGGGCCCTCCCCTTCCTCCATGCAGGTCACAGGGCGGGCATTTGACCTTGGGGTCCTCCCCTTCCTCCGTGCAGGTCACAGGGCGGACACTTGACCTTGGGGCCCTCCTTTCCTCCGTTCAGGCCACAAGGCAGACACTTGACCTTGGGGCCCTCCCTTCCTCCGTGCAGGCCACAGGGCGGACACTTGACCTTGGGGCCCCCCCTTCCTCCGTGCAGGTCACAGGGCGGGCATTTGACCTTGGGGCCCTCCCCTTCCTCCATGCAGGTCACAGGGCGAGCATTTGACCTTGGGGCCCTCCCCTTCCTCCGTTCAGGCCACAAGGCGGACACTTGACCTTGCAGCCCTCCCCTTCCTCCGTGCAGGCCACAAGGCGGACACTTGACCTTGGGGTCCTCCCCTTCCTCCGTGCAGGTCACAGGGCGGACACTTGACCTTGGGGCCCTCCGTTCCTCTGTGCAGGTCACAGGGCGGGCACTTGACTTTGGGGCCCTCCGTTCCTCCGTGCAGGTCACAGGGCGGGCATTTGACCTTGGGGCCCTCCCCTTCCTCCGTGCGGGTCACAAAGGCAGTCGCCTGACCTTTGACTGCACAATCACCACCAGTCACAACTAACAATTTCCTCAAGTCTGATCATTTTAACTGAGGGGGAAGGCTGGGCCCAGCGGCAGACCAGAAACCGCCAGTGGGACACCCCAGAGAGTGACTGTAGTCCTGTCTGACGGGGGTTCTCTTTGCATAAAACAGACTCCCACAAACTCCCACCGGGGCCTTGTCTCAGGACCGGGATGTGCTGGCGAATCCTTTCCTGGGACTGAAAACTTGCTAGGAGGCGGGGGCCTGGGGCTCCTAGGCTCCAGCCCCTTTTGTCGGTGTGGGGCTGAGGCTCAGACGGGGGCGGCGTCGACCCACAGCCGACAGAGCCCCAGGCCCGGCCCCTGCAGGACGAGCGTCGGCGGCCCCCGCGGGGGCCGGTGGGTCTGATAAATGAGCCGCGCCGTGGGGAGAAATGGGTTCATGTATCATGTCACCGGCTATCGGCATTCCCATTGCGGGGACAAAGACGGAGGAAGTCTCAGGGGCCCTTCTGGCTTCGACTGTCGGAGGGACCTGCCCACGTCCTGCCCGCTCCTCCTTCCCGGAAGCCCCCCTCAGCCGCAGGGTCCAGGGCCTGTGGTCTGTGTGAGCACTTCCCCAGGAGGCTCCGGGAGGGCCCTGCAGGAGGCTCACCACGTGACTCACTAAGATAGGAGTTAGTGCCCCAGGGGCCCACGCCAGGGGGGCACAGGGTTCTGTCCGCAAGGACGTTCAGGGCAGGCGTTGGGGGCATGGGGCCCGGGCAGGGGTGCTCAGGGGAGTGGCCGCCGGCCCCACACTGCTAGGCTCAGAGCAAACCTGACTTCTCATACCACTGGCAGGGGGAGCCTGGCCGCCGCCCCACGGAGGCCGAAGGGCCCTCCACCCACCGCATCGGCCCCTGCCACTGGGGGCTCTCGGAGGGGCTGCGTGTGGCCTGGCCCGGGGGTGCCGATCCCCTCGTGGTCTGGACAGCCCTTCCAGGTCTGGCCCGTGCCACAAACACTCCACAGCTACCATTCTCTGGACCCTGCACGTGGACAGAGCCCCCCTGGACCCACCCCTTCCCGTCCTGCCTCCCGGCTCAGCTCTGCTTCGCCAAAGTCCCCCGGCCTCTACCGCCTTCCGGGTGGATACTTGGGTCCAGCGCTTGAGGCCGGCCGCCTCCAGCCGGGAACCCCAGCTCCAGCTCTCAAGTAGCCGGTTAACCACCCGTGGCGACGGTAACCTTTCCACGGCGGCGCTCCGTAATTATATTTAGAGTGCCCACTCTCCGTCAGGCAGTACGCTGGCGGCCGAGACGCAGGGTGACGAAGGCACAATTGGTGCCCTCAGAGGCCGGGTGACGGACACGCGTGTGACGAGCACGTGGAGGGCGCTGCCGGTAGCCCTGCCCGGAGGTGCTGAGGAGCCACAGAGGGGCTCCGGTCCCGGACGAGAGCGTCCCGTGAGCTGACGGGTGCTGAAGCGGACACAGAATAAGGGCAGGAGTGAGCTCTGTTCTCAGCAGGAAGGCTGGACGGTAGAAGCGGCGCGATGCCCACGGAGGCCTGGACCGGGTCACCTGCAGGCTGGGGCGCTGGCCGGCCGTGGCGGGGACAGAGCTGAGGGAAGGAGCGAGTGTTCAAGGCCCCAGGGCGTTATGGGGTCCCCACGGACGAAGAGGTCGCTTCTGATTCATCTGCAGGGTCCTACTGGGGCCGCCTTCAAATCAAGGTCAACATGCTGTGTTCAAGGACATGTGAGTCACCACCCTGGTCAGTGTCACCATCATCACCAAGATGGCCTGTTGCAACTGCGTCCCCGTGGGTCTCCCTGCTTCAACTTTACGCACTCGGTGTTGTCTCCACCAGCGCTCAGGGTGACCCTAGAAACAAAGGTAGACCTGTCACTCCTCTGTCGGATGCCTTCCAAGGGCCCGTGTGTTACTCAGTGAACACAAAATAAGTCCTCAAGCCCATAGTCCTGCCCAGTGTGGACCCTCCACTGCCAGACCTCATCTATGCCTCTTCTGGTCTTTCTTCCAGCAAGGAGAGTCGCCTGCTGTCCTTGAACGCATCTGGTTACTCCCACGGGGACTGGCTCTCCAGCAAGCACGGTCACCTTCTGTCCTTGAACATATCTGGTTACTCTCATGGGGCCTGCTTTCCAGCAAGAACAGTCACCTGCTGTCCTTGAACACAGCAGGTCACAACTCCCATGGGGCCTCTGCGTTGGACCTGCAGATGTTGTGACCTGCCCCTTCCCCCCTCCCGGACTTGGAGTAGACGGTGCCTTCCCTGTCTTGCAGCCCGCCCATGGGAGTCCCGCCACCCTCGCTGGCTTGACTTCCTCCACAGAACCCAGAACCTTCTGTGGCCGAGCGGCTGTGAGTGTTCCCGCCTCCCAGTGTTCACGTCCGGGCCTGACCCCCGCTCTGGTTGTGGGCAGGACCTGCGCTTGCTTCCACGTGCAGAATGTGCCGGAGGTGCTGGCTGGCTGCTCTGTCATCACCACGCCTTACAGCACGTAAGACTGTACATGTCAGCAAAGTCACTTCGGTGTCCTGCCTTCCACTGTTTGCTTGGAATAACCAAGTCGTGTGGAAACAGAAGGAAAAGCTGCCAGAGCGTGAGCGAGAGAGAGGTTGGGGATTTCTCCCCAGTTGGGCTTCCGGATGAGAACACGGCCTGGCCCCCGCCTGAGTGAGCCGGACGGCAGACCCCGCTCAGCTACGCCCCGACTCCTGGGCGCGGAAACCGCCGGGCAGTGCGTTGTCCCGAGCCCCCGCGTGTGGCGCCACAGAGCCAGCATACCTAACATTTATCGCGTGCGTCCTCCCCACAGGGTGGGCCGCAGACGCTGGGGGGCTTCTGTCCCTGGGCTCGCCTGTCCCTCCCGGCCCTACCCGCAGACGCAGCTCTGGGAATGTCTGCTGAGTGAAGCGGCACGTCGTTGCTTGTGTGCGGACGAGGCGTGGGCAAGCAGAGGCGGTTTGATCCTCGAAGTACAGAATGTTTCTGCTCTGCAGGCAGAGAGGCGACTTCTCACGTGACTTAGTTTCTCTGTAACCTCACCGAAAAGCATCTTCCTTCCTCAGTTAGAGCGGAGTGGGGTAGCTGCAGGGGAGCTGGCCCCTGACTTTAGAGGTGAGGGAAGGACCCGTCCGGGGTCATGCAGCTGGTACGTGAGGCAGTGAGTATCCCATGCAGAAGACGGAACGAGACAGAGACCCGGCCACCCGCGTCCCCAAAGGAAAATCAAATCAGCTACATTTTCTCCTTGTTCTCCAACCAAACATCCACCTTCTCTACTTGATGACATTTGATACTTTATTTTACAGCAAGTAAGCCCGTGGACATATTACAAATACGATTTTGAGCCGCATGTTGAAATTATACGGGCTGAGCTGGCTTAATATTTAATGGTCTATGTCTAATCAGATCACAGCTTCGGTCCACAGTTCAAGGGGTACTGCCTTTCAGGCAACGCGTTCACCACGAGTTGTTTTCTAGGTATTTCCATAGACATTCGGTGCAGTGTTAGCATCTGAAATAAGCTTCTGTGTTGTCAGAGGAGGAGTTAGCCACACACAGGCTTGGTCTTCGTTCTTGTCCGTTCCTATTATCCTGGAGAGAAGACGCTTATGTTTGCTTTTCGTCAGGTAATTTGGGAAAATTGCCCTTAATGTACAGTCCTTTCTCCCGCTTCCCCCAAGATGTACAGTGTTTGCTACCGGTGACAGGGCTGGATTAAAGATGTCGCCCAGATTCTGGCATCTATATGGACACGTGCAGGCCTGTGACCTGTTCCCACTCTCTTCCTGAGCCCGCAGGACAGCGAGCTAAGATGCGCATATTGAGTGCGTCCCCCGTGCATTTGCCCTGCCTGGGGGACCCCTGCTGAGCCTTACAATCCGGGACACAGGCCGTCAGGGAGGCTGATGGGCATTGGCGTGGACCTGGCCCCTGGCCTCGGGCCCTCAGGTGCTGCCCGGCCCCGCGGCCTTCTCGCCTCC
Source organism: Prionailurus viverrinus (assembly GCF_022837055.1). Taxonomy (NCBI): domain Eukaryota; kingdom Metazoa; phylum Chordata; class Mammalia; order Carnivora; family Felidae; genus Prionailurus; species Prionailurus viverrinus. The sequence continues at coordinate 780,328 of NW_025927604.1, forward strand.
CCTGGCCTCGTGCTCTCCTTCTAGCCCCAGCTTCATGGGACTCACCCCGGTGGCATTTTGTGCCTTTGGGCCTGACGTATCTCTGCACGGGCTCTGGGCACGTGTCCCCGTTCGTCCAACCTGGCCCTGATCTAACGCCCGAGCCCTCTTACGTCCTCACACACGAGACCCGATGGCAGCCCGTCCCTTACACGTGCTCTGTTCCATTCGATCCAAAGTGTCGTGGGGGCGGTGCTACGGTTGGGGTTGGTTCAGCAGACCTCACACCCCTTTCTCTCTAGGCAACAGGGTGCTGACCACAGATGGTTGCTTGATCTACATCCGTGAACCACCGTGCTTGTATCCTTGGTGACAGTGGCTCTCTAGCTGGGCTCGGGACCCGGCGACGGCTAATTACAAGTCTTGTGGGACTGATACATGGAGACCAGGAGGGGGAAAGTGCTATTTTCCACGGGGTCTCTGAGTGTGGAGAAGCGGGCAGCTCGCTGGTGGTGGAGGCAGAGGGGGCTGTGGTGACAGCAAGGGGACCCGCCAGTCGCCTGGGGCATCTTGTCCCACATTCTGCACTTTCGCGGGCCATGCTGGTGGCCCTCGGTTGTAGAAATCACTGCGCGCTGCTCTTCTGGCATACTTTGGTGCAGGTGCCTGCTGCCCGTGACTGAAAGTGTCCTAGGGCACCATTGTCCCCGTGTCGCTGTGAGGCTCTCCAGCACGCTGAAGCCACGTAGCTATTGTGAAACAGGCACGTGCTTCTCCTCTGACTCCCAGACCAGGCGCTTCCCACGAAGAGTGGCCCGTCCTTCCCCTGTGGTCCGGTCCACAAGGAGGAAGAGAGGACTTGCCCAGAGGAGCCGGGGCAGGGGACTCTGTTCCTAGATGTGTCCCTGTCCTCCAGCAGCTCCCGCCTGTGGGAGGGGGGTCAGCAGCAGTGGGGTGATCGCTGTGCACTTGTCGTGAGGAGGCTGTGAAGGAAGACCCGGGAGGGGGCCTGTTACCCTTTCCTTGTCATCCCCACTGGGGAAGTGGGTCCCTGGAGGGTCCTGGAGGGGCTTGTAAGATGACAAGCCAGAGATGCCTGGGGAAGGGGGCGTGGGGTCTTCTGGATCCTCTGGCTCTGCGCGTACCCTCCCTTCTGGAAGCTAAGAGGCAGCTCTGGCCATGGCCAGAAAATCCTCGCGGCTGGCATGCAGTCGGCTGGCCGGACCCCAGCGCCCCCTCCCTGCCCCAGCGCTCTGAAGGTGGCTTCAGTTAGAATGGGGGCGGGGCTGCTCTGGACTCTGCCCCCCAGCTCTGAGGGACCGTGGTCCGAGCTGCTGTGGCTGCCTCCGGATTTAGGGTTACGTGGAGCCGTACCCCAGCTTCCCTCCAGCGTTCTGCACCGATTAGCAGTCACCCAGCACTTGCTTTTACAACTTTTTATTTTGAAATCGGTTTAATAGTCACCAGACACTGTAAAAATCAGGCCAAGGTTCCTGTGTGCCCCGCACCCAGCTTCGACCGTGCTGATATCTAGCCACAGGACGTTGTCGAGAGCAGGAAATTGATGCTGGCACGGGATGATTAACTCAGGTACGGGCATTGCCAGCAAGGACTCTCAATCACTTTTATGGGGAAATATATTCCTCACCGCTCTCCCAGGTCAGTGTTTGCCAAAGTGCGGGAATGCGGCCCGGCCGTCAGCAGGACGATTTCAGGCGGTGAGAGGCGCTCGCCTGAAATGATATTGAAGCCACGGCAGAGGGAAAGCCCTTCTAGTTTCCCCGGGCTCTCTGATTTGGCAGAGTCTCGCCTGGGGTCTGCGCGGTCTCGAACGCCTCTCTGACACCTGCCATCTTCCCGTTTTAACCAAAGATGGACTTGCTGGCTTCCGGCTCAGTCCTTTGGTAGCGGGACTCTGGCCAGAAACGGTGATACTGTTTTGGCTTTATCAGATTCCTTTTTACATCGGGCAAGAGGCACCAGTTTTGTATTTATGATAATCACATAAAGTTTCTTTTATGATTTTTATGTTGAAGGGGAGCTGATTTAAAGCAGACGTACTGACTAATGGTCCTGGAGCCCTGAGCCGTGCAAGGCAGGGAAGGGGCCGCACTCAGCTGACACTTGGGGTACTTTGCCCCGGTTTGGGCGAAGTTGTTCCCTGTTCCTTTTGTTGAGCGGACCAAGGTGCTGTTGCTGGAGGTGGGTGACCCTGAACCCGCAGGTCCCTGCTGGGAACGCTCTCAACTCCTCAACCTGGTCAAGGGCACGCCACCTTCCCGGGCAGCCCATGTCCAGAGATCCCACCGCCTGGGGTTGTGAAGACCAGGACCCCTGCCCTCCCCCAACTCAGGACAAACCCCAGCTTCAGCGCTCCCCTTGGGGTCGTGCAGGCTGTGGGCAGGATGCAGCAGACAGGGGCAGTCTAGGACAGAGTCGCAGGAGCCGCGAGCTCCCTGCAGAGCTCAGCCCCACCCTGGCTGGCTTGCTGTGCCAGCAAAGGTTCACGCTTCGGAGAACTTGAGCGCCCGGACCCTCCTGAGCCCCTGGGCCTGATGACGGGCCCTTCCTCTCTGGGGAGGGCCAGCGACTCCGCCCTGGCTTGGAGGTGATGCAGAGGCCTCTCCCCCGACAACACGTGCCCAGGGTCTGCCCCAGGGCACCTCCTGGCCACCTGGCTGGCACTAGGTCAGGTGCCACTGAAGCAACAATGCAGGCCAGCTGGAGATGTGCTGGCTGATGGGGAGGACAGGGGACGGGCTGGCTCACGGGGAGGACAGGGGACGGGCTGGCTCATGGGGAGGAATGGGGACAGGCTGGCTGGCTCACAAGGAGGATTGGGGACAGGCTGGCTGATGGGGAGGACAGGGGACAGGCTGGCTGGATCATGGGGAGGAATGGGGACAGGCTGGCTCATGGGGAGGACAGAGGACAGGCTGGCTCACAGGAAGGACTAGGGACAGGCTGGCCCACGGGGAGGACAGGGGACATGCTGGCTGGCTCACAGGGAGGACTGGGGACAGGCTGGCTCATGGGGAGGACTGGGGACAGGCTGGCTCATGGGAAGGACTGGGGACAGGCTGGCTCACGGGGAGGACAGGGGACAGGCTGGCTCACAGGGAGGACAGGGGACAGGCTGGCTCACGGGGAGGACAGGGGACGGGCTGGCTCACGGGGAGGACAGGGGATGGGCTGGCTCATGGGGAGGAATGGGGACAGGCTGGCTGGCTCACAGGGAGGATTGGGGACAGGCTGGCTCACGGGGAGGACTGGGGACAGGCTGTCTGGATCACAGGGAGGACTGGGGACAGGCTGGGTCACGGGGAGGACTGGGGACAGGCTGGCTGGTTCACAGGGAGGATTGGGGACAGGCTGGCTCATGGGGAGGACTGGGGACAGGCTGGCTCACGGGGAGGACTGGGGACAGACTGGCTCATGGGAAGGACTAGGGACAGGCTGGGTCACGGGGAGGAGTAGGGACAGGCTGGCTCACAGGGAGGACAGGGGACAGGCTGGCTCACGGGGAGGACTGGGGACGGGCTGGCTCACGGGGAGGACAGGGGACAGGCTGGCTGGTTCATGGGGAGGACTGGGGACAGGCTGGCTTATGGGGAGGATGGGGGACGGGCTGGCTCACGGGGAGGACTGGGGACGGGCTGGCTGGCTCATGGGGAGGACTGGGGACAGGCTGGCTCATGGGGACGACTGGGGACGGGTTGGCTCACAGGGAGGACTGGGGACGGGCTGGCTGGCTCATGGGGAGGACTGGGCACATGCTGGCTGGCTCACGGGGAGGACTGGGGACAGGCTGGATCATGGGGAGGAATGGGGACAGGCTGGCTGGCTCACGGTGGGGGACAGGGGACAAGCTGGCTCACAGGGAGGACTGGGGATAGGCTAGCTCATGGGGAGGACTGGGGACAGGCTGGGTCACGGGGAGGACAGGAGGACTAAGGCTGTGAGGCTGAACCCAGAGAGCTGTGGTCTGCAGGAGGCCCCCAAGATGCACCTGTCAGTGCAGCCAGAGGGTCCCGCTGCCCTGGAGATGCTCAGTGTGAACCTGCCCCATGGGCCAGGGAAGGCGTGGGTGGGCTGCTCCAGAGACCGCTGTCAGCGGCTGGTGGACCCAGCGCACCTGACGAGTGGCACCGTGGAACCGGCAGCGGGGAGCCTCATGCCGGGCTACCGATGGAGGTGACCAGAGAACATGGTGTCCCCAGGGGCAAGATAGGCGGGTGGGCGGCAAGGCCCGTGGAGCTGACGAATCACCCACACGAGCTATACACGATCATGAGATACAAAAAAAGCGTACGTAAAAATTTTTTAATTTCATTTATTAACTTTGAGAGAGAGAGAGAGAGGGAGACAGAGAATCCCAAGCAGCCTCCACGCTGACAGAACAGAGCCGGACGTGGGGCCCGAACTCATGAACCCGGGAGATCATGACCTGAGCCTGAACCAAAAGTCAGACACTTAATCGACTGAGCCACCCAGGCACCCCAAAATGACGCTTTTTAAGTCATGAAGTTTGGGGGTGACTTGTTACGCAGCAGTAGACAGGGAGCGACTGACTCAGTTCCCCCTGAGCGAAGACACTGGGGCTCTTGGTCCCCCTCCCTCTGGCAGAACTCACGCCCCTTCAGAGAGCAAATGCGGGCTTGGCGGGATCCGGATGAGTCACCACGAGAGCCCGAGGGGCCTACGGTCACCCTCCGCCTGCCGCATCGCGTGCCCGCCAAGGCTGCTGCTGCCGGGAGTCGGCTGAACCCCATCATCTCCGTCGCTCCCGGCACCTGGCTTGGCGTTTTGCCCGCCGCAGGGACTCGTGATTGTGGTGACATGATGACAACAGTGAGCCCAAGTGCCTGCTGGGAAGGAGTGGCTCTGTGCCATGCCGCAGCACAGGGGGACACGGCGCGTCGGGATGTTGGCGGGCCCCGGAGAGTCCACGGAAACAGGGCAGGAGCCAGGCAGTGGGGGTGGAGGGCGCCCGGGGGCCTCAGTCCAGGGCAGGGGATCCCGAGGGCTTGGGAAGGTTGGGGGCGCAGTAACCAGAGGAGCAGGACGGGGAGAAGAGGCGGCGTTGCGGTGAAACCACACAGGGAACCGGGTTTCTAGCGGGCGAAAACACGGCGGGGATGTGCCCCCGGGACACGTGTGGACCTGTCGGTGGCTCGTGGGACGGGGTCCCCTGCAGCCGGCATGGGCATTGCGTTGTGGAAACCGGGGTCAGGTGTCGCCCTTGCTGCGTGCGCTGAGCCCGCTTCCTCTGGCCTTGGGGCCGCGACAGGGCGCAGATCTGGAGTTGGAGGAACACCGTTTCGTCGTCAAGGTGCTGGTGGAGCCTGTGCTGCTGGCGGCTGGCGGGCGGAAGGAAAAGGCTCCGTTTTCCCGCAAAACCAAAATAAATTCCGCTCTATTTTTTAAACCTATAATTTCAGGTCAGTTTTAAGTTACAGAGAGATTGAGCCCGAAGTTCAGGGATTCGCACACACAGTCCCCGCCCCCCTCAGTTCCCCTGTCGTCTGCGTCCTGGTGCGTGTGGTGACCTTCTAACGGCCCGAGTGACGCTGTGCGTTATCACTAAGTCCCCGCTTCACCCTCGGGCTCTGTGCCTTGTACGCTCGTGGGTTTGGGCAAATGCGCAGGGGCACGTAGCACCGTCACGGGGTCGCACGGACCGTGTCCACCGCCCTAAACATCCACGTGCCACACCTGTTCATCCCTCCCCCGCAGCCGCTGGCGACCTCTCACCTGCTGTCTCCATAGCTTTACCGTTTCCAGGACATCGTGTGGTCGGGCTCACACCGCGTGTGGCCTTTTCAGAGTGGCTTCTTTCCCTGGACGATGTGTATTTAAGGTTCCTCCGCATCTTTTCCTTGCCCCAGGTAATTTTATCAGTGAGCATGTTACTAAGGCCTCGTGTTTTAGGAGCTGATGCCTAAGTTATCGTGTTGGGGCAGGGCCTCGCCAGGCCCGTTCCCGGGAAGGAGCGGGAGTCCCTGACCCTCGCACGTGCCTGGCGGTCCCCTATCCCGGACCTCCCGCCCCTCCATCCTGCGCCCTCTTCCCAGCTGCTTCCGTCCGCTGGCTCTCGGCAGGTGATGGGTGTCTGCAGCCCTCAGGGCACCCGCGTGCGCCCCGATGCCCAGCTGCAGCCGCCTGGCTCACCGCTCCCTCGAAAGGGCAGCCCGGACCTGGAGCGATCGAGGAGCACCCGGGGGACCGGTTCTGTGCATTGTAGTTAGGAGAGTCCAGAAGATTTCTTGTTTCTATGGTGACATTTTCCGGGTGAACAGGACGAGTCGGTGGATGGTTTTCCTCAGGTAGATTCTTGTGTCTCCGTGTCGAGCCTCCCCTCTCTTTGCTCGTCTTCTCCTCAGGCGTCCCTTCTTTGCTGTGTCACCGAATCAATCTGCTGCCTCCTAGAGACCTTGCTCACGACGCCTCCCCCGCGGACGTGCGGGGGTTCGCGGCCCGCTGTTAGTTTGAATCTCTGAGCACGTTTCCTCTTAAGGACTATTAAATGGGTAGCATAGCGTGTCTTCTGGAACCTGATGTTTACGTGAGATGATGTCTGCAGAGCTGAGCTGTGGGCCTGGACAGTCTGTTCCCTTCACGCCTCTCTTACCCCACGAGGCCGACTTAGTTGACCACAGGGGTGCCCGCGTGTGGCTGGCAACTCAGGCCACGTAAAGGTGGCTAACTGTTCGACGTCCACCCTGAAGATGCCGCCCACCCCCCCCCCACACACACACCAGCACATACATACTCACACGCGAAACGCACACACAGTAACACACACATAATAACACACACGCAAACACACAAAACATACAACACGTATTCTCACACACACACATAAATACAAAAACGCACAAAACAGACCATAACACACACACACTCGCTAATAAAGGACCACAGTGTCACAAGCCGATTCCGTCCCCAGGAGGCAGAACTGCCCAAGCCCCATGCGGCTTCAGGACGAGGAATCCCCGGACTCACAGACGTTCAGCAGGAAGGGGACCCGTGTGCTGTCCTGGCTGGCGTCCAAGGTGCAGGATCAGAGGCCTGAGTTTGGAGTGGCTTCCAGGACCCGAGTGGGGCCGGAGGCCATGTGGCCACGGGGTCGCTAAACCCTCTGCCTGGCAGAGTCAGACCCTGGGTCGCAAGCCCAGGCTCCTGCCCGCGGTGAACGCCTCGCCAAAACTGCGATGAGCGGGTGGTTGGGAGGCTCAGGGTCCTCGGTGCAGCTCGAGGACACTGGCGTCAGGTCCTGGGAACGCCCCACCCGGCCCAAACCCGCAAGCCGGGTGGTGCCCGTGGGCCAGGGACAGTGAGCCCCATCCGTCCTCATCACGGCCTTCTGGGGGCAGTGGTGTTCCCTCCCCCCAGGCAGAGAAACCCCCCCCCCCCCCCCCCCCCGGAGCTCAGCAGACAAGGCCGGGGAGGACGGCGGGGATATTGTGGCAACGGCTGGCTTCGTGTGTGCCCTGCAGAGTGGCAGCGGGGGGCCACCGAGACCTGGGCTCCGGGCCGTCAGCCTCCCCCCCCGGTGACGGCACACCGCTCTCCCCGAGTCTCCACGTGGCTTGCTCTGCACCCCAGCTGGGTGCTCACGGCTGGGTATGGGCCCCCCTCCCCCCGCCTCGCCTCGTGCTCCCGTCAGGGCATCCCCCGCTGCCCCAGCCCCCGAGCCGGGGGGTGGCGCCTGCAGGCAGGCGGGGCTCTGGCTGATCTGGGGGACGCTGGCTGTCCCTGCACGACTCACCCGAGGAGGAAGCTTTGCATGGCGGTCCTGCCTGCGGCGGAGCAGACCCCGCATTGGCGGACCTCAGCTAACTGGGCTGCGCCCCCGCACGGGGGTTTCGGCTGAAGTGGCGGGTGCTGTCATCCGTGGCAAGGGCAGTGCGGCCACCGAGCCGCAGTCGGGGGTCCCAGGTGCGCCTGGCACAGCGACAAAGGCTCCAGCCCCTTCCCTCACCGGGGCTGCGTGCCAGGCCCTCTGCGCATTGCCCGACCCCTCCCCACAGAAACCCCGCCGGTCGTTCCCTCTTGCAAACGAGGAGATGGGGACTGAGAGGCTGACCGGTGTCACTGGCTGGGACGTCCCACGGCCCCGGCTGCCTCCAGGACCAGCGTGGATGGAGGCCCCATGGTGGAGCAGCTCACACAGCTGTTCTTGCCCTGGCTCCTCACCCAGGGGTGACTTCTGTCCCCTCCTCCTGAGATGAGGCTCCCCGTGGATTCGCCGGGGCCTGTCACACCCACCTGTGACTCTCTGGAAGGCGAGAATGAATACTCGTTTTAAGTATGACAACTGGGCGCGCATTGCGTATCTTGTGCGTGTGAGGTCCTTTCTCGGCGCCTCGGTCGTACGTTCTTTATTCATCACGACGCCTTTCACACACACACACACACACACACACACGCCTGCCCCTGTCTTAAGATGAGGGTGTTGTGCTCTTGAGAGGCTTGGTGATTCACCGAATGTCAAAGCTAGTGAAAGGCAGAGTCATATCCAAAACATTTGTTTCACTGGAAAATCTGAGGCAATTCTTGGTCAGCTTATTTATTCACCGATTCTTCCGAGAAGCCCGTGCCGTGCCCTGGGGGAGAGAGTGTGCGGCCCGCACGTCCGTGCCGGCGGCTGGCTGACGGCTCCAGGGCCTCCTTTCACACAGACACACGCTCGTGGGTTATGGCACCAGGAGCCGCAGACACAACAGCCGGTCTGGGGAGAATCAGGCCGGGCATTGCCGGGCAGCGCCGCTCTGGTGACACCACGAGGTCTCCCCTCTTTGGTCATCCTACCCGTCACTGACCCCCCCTTGGTGAGTCCCCAGGAGGCGTGGCTCTAGTTTGCTCCCGCAGAAACGGCTCACTCTAGCCCCGAGGCCGGAGGTATGTAGGGACGCGGGAGGTGAGGAAAGAGCTCCGTGGTCAGAGCTGGGACGGCGGGAGCCACAAAATGACAGAGCATATTGGACCGCGACCACAAGCACAGAGCATCTTCCCGCCGGCTCATAAGGGTCTCCACGCCACGATGAGCGGGCGAGAGGCGGGGGACAGAGAGTCTCTCGTGCCGGGGAATCCAGGTCGAGGCAGACAGTCCGCCGTGGAGGAGGGCAGCAGGTGTGTCCTAAGAGGACAGGCCGCAAAGCGGGGACAGGGTGACTTCACACTGGGGACGGCTGACCCTCACCTCAGCCAGGTGGCCAGGCCCACCCTAAGGGGTTTGTCGCGCTGGCTGTGGGTGCCCCGGACAGACGGGAAGGAAGAGCCGCTTCCCAGTCTGATCGTGAGAGAAACATCAGACAAATCCCCACCGCGGGAAATGTTACAAAAACACCTGACCGGTACACTCCAACACATGAGGGCCGCCAGTGACAGGAACAGGGGGGTTCTGAGAAACTGCCGCTGTCCGGGGAGCCTCGGGCGCCAGGACAGACGCCGTGGAATCCGAGATGGGGACTGAGAACGAGAAACTAAGGAAATACGAGGGAGCCTATTGCACACGATACCGTATCAATATCGGTCCATTAACTGTGACAAATGTCCTACACTGCTCTGAGAGGGCCGTACAGGGCACAACGTGGGGGTCAGGGCTCTGGGAACGTCCTGCAGCTTCTTCACAACGTTTCAGTAAATCTGGAACTATTTTGAAAGATTCTCTTTAAAGTTTATTTACTTTTGAGAGAGAGAGAGAGAGAGAGAGAGACAGAGCATGAGCAAGGGAGGGGCAGAGAGAGAGGGAGACAGAATCCGAAGCGGGCTCCAGGCTCCGAGCCGTCAGCACAGAGCCCGACGCGGGGCTCCAACTCACAAGCCACGAAATCATGACCCGAGCCGAAGTCGGACGCTCCGCCGACTGAGCCACCCAGGCGCCCCTCAGCGTGTGTTTTAATAGAATCGACTTCTACTTCTCCTGAAGTCGTAAGCTCTGGGGGCCGTAAGAGGAATAGGACCCACAATAGAGTCAAATAAGAGGAAACGTGTGAGATGTGCGGTTAGACGGTGCAGAGGGGAGCGTCCACGAAGCGACTTGGGGGCTGAGCGGTGTGGACGCTCACGTGCCCTGCGGACCCAGTCGTCACTCCCCGCCGGAAACTCCCCAGCGCCCTGAGGAGCTGTGGACGCGGGGGGACAGCAGTCCCGTGGTCCAAAGGGAGGGCTCGGGGGTCGTCTGTGCGAGCCCCCTGGCCCGGCACTCACTCCACCCGCGGGGTCAGCATCTCGCAGCGGCTTCCGAGACCGAGGAACTTGCAAAGGCCACCTGCAACCCCTAGCTGGCATCGACGGGCTTTTCTCTGGACCAGGGACAGCCTCGGGAACGGGGACGGGAGGAGTCGGACAGTAGAAAGGCGAGAGAGGGATGAAGGCACAGACCTCCAGAACAGGCCCGAGGGGGAAGGCGCGTTCTTTCTTCCAGAGCGGCAGCTCTCGGCTCCGGAATCCAGACACCGGGACCTTCTAGCTGTCAGGCAAGACCTCCGCTGCGGGCAGAAGGGCCGGAGGCCTCGCGGCCACACGCTGTTTGTGTTCACCTGCCGCTGTCCAGTCCACACTGCCAGAGGCTACTGCTCGCTGCGTCCTGAGCCGTGTAACCGGGGCTCCCCGACCACTGCGGAGCCGTGAGCCATTTAGGGAGCTGTGAGGTCAGCCCCTGATGCAGTAGGATTTCTTCCGCCCCCCTTCCCGCCCCTCTGTGCCCAGGAGAGCTCCAGCTGAGAACATTCCAGCCTCGGTTCTACTGCGGGTGCTGCGATTGCCACCATCAGGCAGATTCCTCTCGAGTCTCGCCACTGCGCCCAGCCGGCTCCCCGACCACAGTCCGTGTTTCACCACCTCCTCTTATCCCGCGTGCTCCAGAGGCCGAGCTGACTCCGTTCGTCCCAAGCGCTTGTCCCCTGGTCCTTCCGTCGCCACCCACGGCAGAGAGGCCTCGGGGAGCCTTGCAGGTACGAAGGGAACGTTCCTGTGGGCGGGGCCTTCTTCCAGACAGTCGGGGAGGCGGGCAGAAGGGAGCCCACACCGCCGGAGTGCCCGCCTGTGATGGGCTTTGCTGATGCTCATCAGACCCTGAGAAAGAGCGGGCTTATTGCCCCTTGGAGGAGAAACCGAGGCTCGCTGGGACTAGCCTCCACCAACATCCACACAGCGAGGGGCCCGGGGATGCCGGTTCCGCCATCACTGACATCGTCTACACCGGCGTATCTCCAGTGGTGTTGGTGCGGTGGGGATATCGGAGCCGTACACCCCGGCGTACTCGCTTTGGGCGGAACCCTCGAGGAAAGAAGTCGTGCCGAACTTTCTCCAAGGAGACTGATGTAGGAGGGCACAGCAAAGAGTAGTGGGCAAGCCGCCGATGGAAATAAGAACAGGGTTCCTTGTCTGTTGTGCTAAGAGGGGTCCTCCCCTCTTAATTCACGCAATAATAGCCAACATATCTGCTGAGCTTTTATCAGATGTCAGCGGTTGCCTTAGGAGCTGGGGACTCTTCCCTCGTTGGGCCAGTATTCTCGGGGGGAGACAGACATTGAACACGCAATTATGGTCAGCGTGTGAGTGGCACTGAGGCCGGGTCTGGAAAAGGGATTCCTACCTTGCCTGCTAAGGGGGAATGGCGGGGGCTAACCTGTGAGAAGGGCTGGGGTTCGGGTGGGGTGCGGCCCAGAAGGGACAGGCACGCACAGAATGTGTACCAAGGCTCCGAGCGGGAAGGAGAGAGACAAGGTGGGCGGCAGGCGGACAAGTCGGGGAGCAGAGGCAGGACTTGAGGGCGCCGACGGCAGGCCCGTCCCCGACGCCCCACCCTTCCTGGTAGCTGCAGCCTTCCCCCTTCTGACTTGTGGAGCTGGAACCCCGCCCCTGCGCCCCCGTGCCCCTGAATCCGCGCTGGCCTTGTGCTGAGCGTGACAATAGCTGTTCTGAACCTACCTCTCAACAGGCCGGTGCGATTTTCCTGTCTCTCTGCCCTCCTCCACTCCACCCCAGCCCTGTGGTGGAGGCCAGGCAGAGGCCCATGCGTACAAGCCACAGCCACCCTAGACCAGCCCGCCCCCGCGTGACCCCCCGGCTGACACAAATTCGGGTGTGAGCGCAGCCGGGATCGGCCGAGCCTAGGCCCCCTGAGAAGACCCACGCGGCTACTCAGACTCACTGTCCGTGTAGACTGTGAATTTTGGAGTGGGTTCTTCGGCCGCAAATGTTGTGTCGCCCTCACAGAGAAGTTGGGGCAGTGGGCAGTACAGGTCACAGTACGAATTGTGTATTTGACCCTGAGGGCAACGGGAAGGCAGTGAAGGACTTTATGCAAGGAAGTGATGTGATTAGGCTGGCATTCTAGAAAGATGATTTTCTGAGAAGTCAGAGAACCACAGCTGAGTGTTGATCCCATTCTCCACAAGTAACGTCACTGTATGTCTCCGGGAAGCAGTGCCTCACCTCTCGTCCCCGTGAGCTGCTAAGGGTTCGGCAGCCACGTCTGATAAATCTCTCCAGGTCTTAGATCCTTGAGCTTTTGGGTTGTTCTGGATCAGAGGCTAAAAGCAAGGCCTGAGATCCCACAAAATCAATTAATATTCACTAACCCATTCAGCGTACCACACCATCCATCCACCCATCCATCTCTATTCACCCCTCCTCCCTCCCTCCCTTCCCTCCTCTCTCCCTTCTCTCCTCCCTCCCCCCTCCTTTCCCTCCTCCTTCCCTCCTTCCTTCCTTTCCTCCCTCCCTCCCTTCCTCCTTCCCTCCCTCCTCCTCCCTCCCTCTCTTCCTTTCTTCCTTTCTTCCTTCCTTTCCTCCTTCCCTCCCTTCCTCCCTCCTCCCCCTTCCTTCCTTCCTTCCTTCCACCCATCCACTCACTCACCCACCCAACATGTCTCCTTTCACTGAGAAGAACCCTTTTATGTGTCCAGCTAAGTGCAATTCCCATGTTGTTCTTTAGACCCCACTTCCCTCACCTCCTCAGAGACATTTTCCAGACACTCTCTCCTCTAACTCCTTTGCTGTCATTTCTCCTCGCTTGTTTTGTTTCCAATAAAAGAGAAACAGTATTTGTTTCTTTTCCTTTAAAGAAACTCCCTTGACTTTTCTCTGTCTTCCAGCCAACACCCCGTTGACGCAGTTCCCTTGAAAGAGCTGTGCATGCTCGTTACCTCTCATTCTCCCGTCCCCTACATCATGAGGAAAATGATTCTGGTCTGTCTTGAATCCTAGATCAGTAGTTACACACGTTAGCTATTCAGTGAGTATTTATTGAATGGATAAGAGAATGGACACGTGTACGTTGCCAAGCACCCGCCATGTAACAGAGTCAAAGTTGCCAGGTTGTCCTTACCTGGCAGTACATTCACCAGTCCTCGAGGCGGGGCGGCAGGGTCCACACGGCCACGTGTGGGGTGGAGAGCCCCGAACACTCGTGGTGCCGAAAAGTACGCCGGGATTTGCTGTAGGAAGTGAGTTCGGCATCCTCTCCTTCCCTCACTTTGCAGAGGAAGTGAGGGGGGCTAGATGTGGTCTCCTCACTCGGCACCCACTTTGTGCCAAGGACGTGTTCAGACATTTGAAAGATGCAGGCTTGTTAAGAAATGTGGGCCCTGCTCCTAATCAGGGCAGGAGGAAGTCAGTGACTTCCCCGTCCTCAGGAGGAGAGCTCGGGCCCCGGGACCATATCCAGCCACCCGCTGGCCTCTTGGCTCCCTGCTCTTTTCCCCGGTTCCTCCTTGTGCCTCATCCTGACCTGTCAGCATCTATGCAGATCGGTTTTCAAACGCACGTTGTCGGGAGCTCCAAGCCCCCAACCCAGGCTAGAACCACGCGGAATATTTAATTGCTTCTCTGGTGGCTCCTGCTGAGCCCTGTCCAGGTCAAGGTCGGTTCTGAGACTGCTGGGTTCTTTAATAATCACTGCCTTTACAGTCTTCTCCAAGGGTTCAAAAGGAGGCTCAATTTTTGTCCCATTAATATTAATCCGTTTGCTGTGGGGGCTTGTTCTGATGACATATTTTCTTGTTAAATATTCATCGCCAGAGCAAGCGGTGTGGTGCAGACTAACCGTCACTGGGGAGGATTGGAGCAAATCGCCATTAGCTGCTATTGACAATCGTCCCCCATGTGTCTCCCTGCCCTTTGAGCGACATCCTCCCTGCCGGTCCGTGTGCGTCCTGGTCCTCCTCGATTGTCCTTGACTTCCCCTTGGACGTGCCACTGGCCAGCTCGGGCTGCACAAAGACCCGCAATCCAGGACTTACCGCCTCCTGTGGTCCACACCTGTCTGTTGGCTTTGCAAACAATGCACGGTTCAGGTGGGAGGGGTTTCATAGCTCAAACCCTCATCTCACAGATGAGAAAGTGAGACTCCGAGGCATGGAGGGAATTTAGCGAAGTCACCTGGTAACTAGGGCGGGGCCGGGAGAACCCCTGTCCCACAGGAGGCTCCTCATTCGCAAAATCAAAACCAGAAATCTACACCCTGTAGACAGTTTGTTGTCGCCCGACGGTCAGATCCCCACAGGGTAGTTAGAGTCAACTAGCTCACCAAAGTCATTTCAGGCAGCACTCACTCAGCAGAGCTGGACTGACGGCCTCCAGGATTTGCCGTGCCGCTGTGGGCAAGCTTGGGGAGCACCGATGTGAGCACCGCACACAACCACAGAAGGACCACCAACACAGGGACCAGCAGGCATGCGAGGCTCTTCGCCAGCCTTAAGACGCTGCAGCTCCCTTCCCGTTGGTTCTGGGTTTGTTTCCGCGAGAGCAGGACTCTACTGTCCGCCTCCCCGGACCCAAACTAGTAGGAGGCTCAGCTGTGGAGACCTGGGAGAACTTTCTCTCCCTCCTTGGGAGCAGACTGGATGTTTTGGTGCAAGGGGTCTCTTAGCCTGGAGACCCTGCCCACTGCCGTTCTTACTTTCCATCTAAAGCCTCCTGTTTGGTCATGTTTGTTTCAGTTGGCTTGTCCTTTCCTCCAGACTGAGGCGAAGGGGCCTGTGGGGCCAGGGGCCTCCTGGGGTGTGCACGGGGAACTCAGCCCGGCCCACATGTCTGCACTTGGGTCTCTCCCTCCGTCTCTGACCACACACATCCCTGCATCCTGGGGCCACGGCAGCTGAGACCCGCTCTGTGACCACCAGTGGGCTACCTTCAAGTACCTTCTGCCGCTCCTACTGTTGAAGCCGCATTGCAAGAGGTCCATGCCCCCCAGGCCTAAAGCAAAAAACAAACAAAAAAACCCTGTGATGTTTGAGCTGGTTCTAAATGACCTCTTCTCATGGCTCAAGTTCCGTTTCCTCAAGGATTATGAGCGATTGCTCTAGGAGTTTTTCTCATGGAGCTTCTGGGGTTAGTAGCTGTGCCCGGAGGCAAAACGCTGTCTCTACCAGATGGGGAGGGAAGGACTGAGCATATGACATTTCGCTATTTGATTTCTAAAAATGGGCTCTATTTGTGGGGTCTGCGATGGCTGTGCAGGGTCTAGGCGGACGGCTCTTTAAATGCCCTTGCCGAGCTCTGTCCGTCTGGTGGTCTTTGCTTCCTCCGGGCCTTTCCCTGTCTGTGCACACGTACGGGCGAGTTTCCGGCGTGTGCACACATTCTCTGCTGCCCTCGGTGGCTGGCCCAGGACACAAACGGAAGAGCGTGCCCAGTGATGGAGCGTGTCCAGGTGGCCCCGATGTCAGCTGTGACTTTCTCTCTCCAGACTGTAATTTCACTGGCGCTTACCTCCTAAATCAGATCAGGCTACTTCCTGGAGTCCCCCTCCTGACTGGGCACTTAACACTCAGGTGACAGTGGCTCCCTCAACCCCCAGGGCCGGCTCGCTGGCTGCGCTCTCTGATTATTACAAATTACAACGGCAGCCATTTGCTGAGCACTTACTATGTTCCAGGCATTCTCCAGAATGTTATCGTAGCAGAGAATTGTTTCCCCAACAAAATACAAACCACAATTACTTTAAAACTCGTACAGACACGTGATGGTCTCTTTTTCTTAAACGGCAGTAAAAGCCCAAATGCGAGTGTACAGCTCAGAGGGTTAAGTACACTCATGTCGTGGTGTCACTAACGTCTGGAACGTTCCATCTCTTGCAAAATGAAACCGTTCCCGCCGAGCAGCAGCCTCCGGCTCCCCCGCAGCCCCACCCCCCCATTCTACTTGCTGCTTTGACGAACTGGACGACTCTTACGCACCTCATGTGAAGGCATCACACAGTTTTGCCTTTTTGCCGATTTATCTCACTTAGCACAATGACTCGAGGTTTGTCGGTGGGGTAGCATGTGCTAGGACCTCCCCCCATTTGATGGCTGAAACTGTTCCATTTTGTACGGAGACACCGCGTTTTGCTGAGGCAGTCGCCTGTCCTCGGAAACCTGGGGTGCGTCCACATCTTGGCCGTTGTGGATGGTGCCGCTACCAACATTGTTCTGGAAGTATCTCTTTGAGGTCTTGTGTTCCATTTGGGGGGATATCTACCAAGAAGTAGAATTTCTGGATCATATGCTGACGCCACCTTTGCATTTTTGATCAATTTCTAGACGGTTTCCACAGAGGCCGGACTGTTTTCTGCTTCCTACCAACAGAGCATAAGGTTCTCCTTTACCCACATCTTCGCCAACCCTGTTATTTTGTGTGATTGATTTTTACAGCAGCCGTCCAGTGGGCGTGAGGTGCGCACGGGCACCTTCCTCTGCGTGGGCGTGCTGAGAGCGGCTCACCTGTGGCAGGAACGGGGCCAGCACGGAAGCAGGTCTGCAGGTGGGAACTGGCCGTCACTGCACCGGAGGCTCAGGGGGCGAAAACCCAGCGCTTGATGGGAGGGACAAAGGGAGGCCGGAGAAGCTCGGCTCAGCTCCAGTCATTTAAATAACTTGCTTGTAGTTGGGATTGAAAGCTGATGCCTATAATTTCCCCTTATACCACACTGACCATCTGTACGAGTTTTAAAGTAATTGTGGTTTGTATTTTGCATACTTTAATCAGTGCATCCATGAGTGTAGACTTTCGAAACAAGGGACTTCCTTCTTCACTGGGGCGGGGATTGCAGACTGCTCTTGGATAATGGCACTGCCACGGGTGTTTGTAAAGCCCTTGAGACGTGGTCTACAGGCACGGCCATGCCATCACCTCTGCTCCCCATGGGCTTGGCGTGATATCATGGAGACCCTGGGGACACCAGAGTCCGTGGGGGTGAGTACAGGGAGGAGAAAGGTGTCTGCAGGGTGGAGGCCATACTGTCGGGGCCCGTGAGGACCTGTGATGAGCTGATGAGCTGTCTTGGGCATGTGTGGCCTACAGTTGTTCCGGGGGTCCCTCCCGTATGATGGGGGGACAGTGAGGGGGACCAAGGCAGAAGCATGTCACTGCTCGTTGGGAATGAGATCCCGTGTGGAGAGCATCTTGGCACACAGCTGATTCTGGGTTTGTATGAGCTAGAAAAGGCACCGAGCTGGTGGGGATCCTTGGGTTCTTATCCCAGTGCTGACATCAACCAGTTGTGTGCCCTGAACCAATGACTCAAGTCCTGCCATGTGGAGGCAGCCCCACGGCCCCGGGTCTCTCGAGGGAGTAACATCACACTGAGTGGCACTCAGCACAGCGTCGGGCATGCAAGCGGGTGACCAACCTGGGTCACCATCATTGTCCCCATCTACACCCTTCCAGTCACGTGTCCTGGCTTTACTTTTAACACAACAGGTGCGACCCAACCCCTCAGCGTCTCAGTCTCAACCTGTGTGGAATCCTGGCTGTGGAATGGTCTGTAGGGACGCTTCCCAGCTTCATACTCGGTTTTGTTTTATGAGAAATTATTCACCAATCCGTCCGAATTAAATGGAGTTTTGCGATTAGCTTCTTATTGTTGCTGTCATGAAGGAATCGGGGGTTTTGTTTTCCTTTCATCGTTTTTGTGTGTCATGGTATCCCGCAATGGATTTGCCGTTTACTCTCGGGGAGTGAGGCAAAGTGAAGGAAGCTAATGACATACTTTGTAGCCACCCATCGGCAGAACCTCACGATACGTCACGATGATGCCCCGCCTCTCACTGAGACAAGGACCGTTGAGATGCCATGTTAGTTGTGCTCCTACAGACCCCTGGTGGGGGGTGCTGGGCGGGGCGTCAAGTGTGGGGAAGATGTGGTCGGTCCATCCCCCTGCCCGTCTGCACTTATGGACACACGCGTGTCATCTGCTGGCTGAATGGACGTGTTGGAGGCATTTATTTGTACAATTATGACCCTTACCCTTGCAAAGCAGTTTACGTGATAGAAAATACCTCTCCGTTGATTTGCCCACGAACTTAGGAATTCGTGGACACAAGAACGCCACCTGTGTTCTTTATAAATGAGGAAACTAAGGCTCAGGAAGACCGAATCTTGCCCAGGCTGGTGCAGCTCTCGTCTGGTGGGACCAGGACTCACACCCGGGGCCTTGGATCTCACGCTGGATTCTCTCCACACCCAGAAGAGGGTTCTGAAACCCAGGGGACAAGAGAAAGCTGTCCTTCATCTCTCCCAGGCCGCGTGGGCGCATCTTCTCCATCTGTGTGGAATGTCACACGTGTCACCTTGTCTTTCGGGGCCGTAGACGCTTGCTGAGTCTGCTCGTCGTTCCCCGGCGTCTTACTGGAGCGCGTGGCCCCTCGCGCAGCCCCTCCATCCCCTCACACATCACAGCAGCCCTCGCTGCTGCCGTGTGACCCGGCCACCGGCCCAGCACTCGCTCTGTTAGGAGAACGTGTTCCCGAGCCGTGGGCTCCACACGCCACCCTCACAGCCCGGTGCTGCGCTCCTGCCCTCTGTCACCTGTCTCCCATGCTCGTTTCTTTCGCTGCCATCAGCCTGGCCATCTTTCCAGCATTGTGTGTGGCCCCGTGCAGTCAGGCGGACAAAACGGCTGGACACGAGAGCCCGCGGGAAGTCCAAACGGCCCAAGGACCCCTCCGGGGCCGACAGCACAGCTGGGGTCTCTGCCGACTGCTCCGGGGCCCCTCGGCTCCTACTTTGGGTCTCAGCTGTGTCGTTCAAGGCTGAGGTCACCGAATGCGGGTGCCCTGTGCCACAGTCGCTACGGTGCCCTGACCTGACCACCAGAGAAACTGATTGTCAGTGGGGCAGCCCGTGGACGCACGTCATGTGACATCGGCCGTGAGGACCGGGTCCTCCAGTAGCACGTGAGGAAGGCGAGGGTGTGGGGAAAGGTCTGGAAAGGGCCCTCCGGCTTCATGCACTGCTTGCTGTCTGTGGACACCACGTCGTCGGCTTTCTGAGCATCTGTAGGATGCATCACCGTGGTTCCCACTTCACAGATGAAGCAGATGCGGCTCCGAGACAGAAGCAGCCGGCCAAGCTCACACAGCTCGATGAGGAGGGCCGCCGCGACCCCGCTGCGGAGCCCCCCCCCCTTGCCACCCCTGCCGCCCACTGCCTGCCTGGAATGTCCCGACGAGGAGCAAGTCAAGCCTGCTCCAGAGCCGACACATCGGGGAGCGAGGCCAGCCCACGGGTGAAGGGAGCGAGGCACTGGTGAGGCAGGGCGGCCCTGCGTGTCCTCCCGGGAGAGATGGCAGGCTTTAGCGCACACGTCTGCACGCGTCTGAGAGCGGCCTCCAGTCCTGGCGCCTGCTGGGCAGGAGAGCCGGGGCAGAACGGCAGGACCCCTCCATCCAACAGGTGCCACACTTTGTTCTGTGGCGGAGGCTGGAGGTGGGTTTGCTTGTTGGAAAGCGGTGTGTGTGTGGGGGTTCACTCCCGGCCCCCCTTGGAAGGAGCAGCTCCTTCCCACGAGGCTCATAGCTGGTGCCTTCGATTGGGTCCCCAGGCCTATGAGCCATCCTGGCAGAGGCAATGTGGGGGCTGCTCTGTGCCCGGGAGTGCCCAGCTCCTGAAGTTCCCCACTTCCTGGAGAGGGCAGGGAGGGGTGGGGGGGCACCCTCCAGGGCTGGTGGCTGGGGAGGGCTGAAGCAGGGCACAGGCACCTCGTGTCACTCTCCCACGGGGCCAGGAGGGGTGCCCTAGAAGCAGGAGTGTCCGTGCCAGGCTGCTGGAGGAGAACGCGGGCGCCAGGAAAGCTCTTTCCTCAAAGATGTTCAAGGAATTCTGGACGCTGGGAGGCCAGAGCTGGGGAGCCCCGGCTGCCTTACGGTGACCTGCTCTTCAGGTGGGGACACGAGGCCCAGAGAGAGTGACCTAGGACAGTGGTGTAGAGGCGTGGTGCTGTCTCAGGCCACGGGGACACGAGGACCAGAGCAGCCCCCCCAGGGCTGGGGCAGGAGGATCTCATAGCAGGGAGGGGCCCAGGGAGGCGAGGACAAGAGGCAGCCGTGACCCTGCCCCGGAGCCAAAGCCGGTGGACTTTGAGCGGGACCTTCGGGAGCGGGAGAGCTTGGCGGGCACAGCGTGCATCCCGGTCACGGGCTGAGTCTGTGCTCGGAGATCCTCCTACAGGGACTCGCTTCCCACCGGTCGGGCGCTGCGAGACCAGCCCCGGCGGGACCCAGGCACGCGGACCAGGTGTGGCATCAGCATACCGGCAAGTGGGGAGAACGGTCAGGACCGCTGGGAACCGGCGCACACGTGGGCGTGGGATGCTCGCGCGATGTACTTGCGTGTGGGCTGCGTGTCTAGCGTGTGTTGTGTGGGTGTGGCCATGAGCGTGAAGGTGCTGTGCGTGCGTGTGTTTGCGTGTTGGCCGCGGTGAGCACCCTGGGGGTCTCTCTCCCCCGACAGGGGCCGTGGCTGGGAGCACAGGCCGTGGGGGCGGCCGGCCCCAAAGTGGTGGGTTTATCTCGGTGCACAGCTGCCCGGGAGGCAGACTCTCGAGGAGATCGTTCACATTCCCCCTCCCTCCTCCTCTCTTACCCTGAGGTCTGCAGGTGCGGCTCGGGGGTCTGCCCCCAGCCAGGCCCAGCGCCTGCTGGCAGCCGGGGAACGAGGTGCAGCCTGGTCGGGGCGTGGGGCCGGGGCCTCGGGGGCATGGAGACGGTGTGAACTGGGCCAAGAGGCAGTAGGTCCAAAGTGCTCTTGGGTAACAACAGACCAGCGGCTGCAGGGTGTCCTGTGGACACGGGCCAGGGCCCTAGGGAGGCAGGGAAGGCGTGCCCATCCAACCCCAGAGTCGCCAATGGCCCTGCCTGTCCGGAGGCATGAAGGCACTCGGCATGGACGGGGAGCCCCCACAGAAACGAGAGCAGTAAGGAGGAGGGAGACAGAGGGGGTCTGGGGAGGGTGGGCCCAGCCTGGGGCCAGCAGGGTGTCCCGGGGACGTGAGTGTGAGCTCCAGGGGTCCCAGCATCCCCAGCGTCCCTACAGCTCCTCACCTTAGAGGGGGAGATGGGAGCGGCGTGGACTGGAGGTGACTGTTCTGTGGCCATGTTCACCCACATGAGCTCAGTGGCTGCTGACAATGTCTAGTGTGGCAGGCGTGGGTTGTTATGTTTTATAGATGACAGAGCAGAGTCTGGGAGGGATCGAGGGACCTTCCAAGACGACACAGCCGGTGGGAAGGGCACGTGCCTGGCTTGCAGTTCATCTTCCTGAACCAGAGACGGGCTTTGTGAGTCCTCAACGGCACAGAGAACACAGACACGGCCCCTTTGTGGTCTCTACCTGCACCCGAGCACCATGCTTCACTTTTCCTGTAGTTGTGCCATTAGGGCGTTAGTTCAGGGTGGAAACGCCATGACGCACTCCACGTGGAATTGCGGGCAGTCCGTGAGGCACACGGCAGCCTGTGCCGTGGGCGGGATGCCGCCCCGAGTCCCAGGGGCCAGAGCCTCCGGCCTGAGCCCCGGCGCCCTGCACAGCCTCCCTCTTGTCTCTCTCCCTCCTCCTCGGTCTGTCTCTCCTTCCTTTCTCCCTCCTTCTCTCTCCCTCTCCCTCTTTCCCCCGCCTTCCCTCCCTCTCTCCCTCCTGCTCTTTCACTCTCTCAATACCGGGAAAAATAGCCCTCTGACCACAGCAATGGTGTGGATCAGTGCTTGCCAACTGCAGCAGGCTTCATAACCGTCAGGACGAGCCCGGCCGATGGGGAGCCCAGGGCCATGGGGGCAGACGTCCTGCTTTGGGGAAGGCTCAGGTGTCCAGGCCCAGGAAGGGCTCTGTCTGTGGCTGCGACATCCCTTTGGGAGTGGCAGGTGATGTGTCAGGAGAGCTCGTCCCCACCCCGCTGACCGCCGGGACGCAGGACTCTTTGTCAGGAAGCATCTCTTACCTGAGCACACGGAGCCCCGTGTGGACATGCCCCTCATGGAAACCACACTGACCTCCGAGTTAGATGTGTCTGCGTTGGAAACCTAACCCTCCCCTCATTCATAGCCGCTTGATCTTGGGAAGGTTATTACACATTTATAAACCACAGCTCATTTTAGTTGAAGTTAATACCTATTTTCCACAATTCTTTTTCCTCAAGTACTACAGGGGCAAAGTCTTTTCGGGGATGTGATTTAGAACTATTAACACTTTCCCATAAGTTCATGAATGCACAATTGCAAATTAATTTGCGGGTGACAGTGGGAGCTGGCTAAGGACCTCTGTGGCGTCACATCTATCCCAGGACTTTCCACGGTCTGTTCCTCCATTGAGATGTTCTCCTGCTGCACGCCCAGTGCTGTGTGCTTTCCCTGGACCATCTTGCTGGGTACTCTGGCAGGTCAGGAGAGCAGATATGCTTTGACTCAAGGAAGTCTTAAAGGACAGGTGGTCGTTGGGACTGGGAACTCTGGGCAGGTGCTCGTGTCTGCAGGACTTTGGTGGTAAATCATGGTGAATCATGAATCCATTTCTGTGAAGCTTGGGAATACAGGCATGGTATCAGCAATGGGGACACGGAATCTAAGCCAATCTGGAAGACAGAGATTGGTCGTGTAACAAGACATTAGCTGGAACTTGGTGAGAAGCTGGATGGAGAGCCCTGCTTATAAGCAGATGTTTTATGGGGGCCCAGAGCAGTAATCCTTAATCCAGTTACCCAGGAACGTCACTGGAAATCTTTAAAAAATCCCAATGTCCAAGTTGCAATCAAGAACAACTAAACCAAGATTTCTGGGGGTGAGACACTGGTGTCAGTATTTTTTAGCTCCCTTCGGGAACCCACTCTGTAGCTAATGATGCAGAAGGTGTGTGTGTGTGTGGGGGGAGGTGTGGGTCCAGGTGGGGAAGGTGCGGGGGAGGGGGGGGGAGTGTGGGTCCAGGTGGGGAAGGTGCAGGGGGGAGGTCAGTCAAGGTGGAGGCACACTACACACCCGCACTGGCGAGCTGGCCCTGGCCAAGGAGCCGCCCCCATACTCCTTTCCCCAGCTGCACAAACGATTGTTGTCCAGCGCCTGTGCTGTCTTTCTCGCTGTGTGGATCTGTCACCTTCTCCTCCTGGCTGAGAGCCTCCACAGGAAGACAGCAGAACAGAGGCCACAGGCCTTCCCGGCTATCCCCATATCGATGGCACATTCCTACCTCCAGCAATAAAGAAAAGACAGAGAGGGGCGTGATACACAGTAAAGTTTGACCACCATCTCTTTTCCTGCTTTGGCAAACACTTATTGGGCACCTACTGTGTTCCCAGCTCTGTCCCAGATGCCAGGTGTGCAGTGATGGTAAGTCGTCCAGGTGTCTCCTCCACCGTATCTGACTTCAGCCACACATACTGCCACCCAAAATGATATGACAGCATCCATATGGGCTTTTCTGTCTCCATGCTTCCTCCCTTTCACGCCACTGTCCTCCCCCAAACTGGGTGTGGTCTCTCCACATGTCCCTCATCACCTCAAGGCCGTCCCAGGGCCCCCAGGATCTACTCTTCAGTCTCTTGTGGGACCGATGATGCCCCTGTTCATTCGAACCTCACTGGCTTCCCTGTTCAGCTCTGTGGCTCACACCCATCCACACTCCATGGAAAGCACAGCCAATTGTCCCCAGTCCCATCCCTGACCTCCAGGAACTGCTCTGCTGCCCCCTCACCTGCTCTGAGTTCTCCAAGACCCTGCTCTTCGGTTGCCCGCTTGTACCTCCCACTCCCGGGAGGAAGGAAGTAACCAGACGTGTCGCCTTCCTCCTGTGTCTCAATGCCCAGTAGTGCCTGCTCCCTGTAAAAGACTTTAACAGAGGTAATGGCAGCATGCATTAGTTAGTTACAATATATGAAGTCTGTATTTTTAAACAGTGACACGGTTTACTCGAAAATAGGTAAGTTCTCTGGGTCCCTCTTTCCCCATCTTGAACAGGAGACAGGGACACTCGCTCAGCGCACGGTGAGACGCGAAGCCCAAGAGTCAGTACCTCGGACAGCGCCCGCCTGCCAGGCACTTGGGTAATGGTTGGTCCCGCCCTGGTTGCCCTACCTCACTCCACACAGGACTCAAAGGTTATCTTCGACCTCTGTGTTCACTCTGTGGAGTGGACCAAGTCCACGGGGAGCAAAGATCTGAGCTCCAGCCACGCTGTTGGCCTCAGGCAAATGTTAGAGTCTCCACGCGTGAGATTGTTTATGGGGACCGCAGTGACACCTGCTCCTCCCTCCTCACAGAAGCAAGGTAGGAAGAGGCAGAGAATGTGCTTAGGAACACGGAAAGCCCTCTGCCAGTGTCAGCAGCCATCACTTCAGCACGGTAGCCTCTTGGGTAATCTTGAAATCGGTGCTTTACATTAATGACATCTTGGTTCTTTCCTCTAGATCATTAAGAAAAGTGGCAAGTGCAGCCTGGTGTGCTACCAATGCATGTGGCAGGGAGGCCACTCCCATGCCAGCCAGGAGCACATCCTCTGCTTGGAGCACTGTGGCCAGTCACAGTTCACGACACTGTATTTATTTTAAATACAATTACAATCAGCTTCAGGGAAACTCTGACACTTTGTTAGGGTCAAAATATGTCTTCTTTATGGCTATTCATCCCATTGCTTAATGCTGTTCGGGGAATGCTTCATTCGTCAGCATCAAGAGGTGGCAAGGTGTGTACTAAATTAATTTTGCAGATAACTGAAGTTTACCACGTTGAGAAGCAAAACTTAAACACACACACACACATTTTGAATTATGAATTGAAATATCTCTAAAATGGGCAGCACACTTTCTCGTATACAGAGCATGAGAAATGTAATTTAACCATTCACTGATGGTCATAAATATCGATGATTCCACCTTATAAAACAGAGATACTTTTAGTGGCCCTGAGACTGTGTTAGGCTATTTTCCCCTACACTAAAAGGCCTAGACATCTCATGATTTCAAAGTTATCAATAGGATCTATCTTTCTTCTCTCACGACCATCTGTTGGCTGTTTGGGGGTGGTAAGTTCACGGGTGATTTGTTTTCTTTTCAAATAAAAATATGTAGTGTTTGCACATTTCTTTAGTGGAAAAATATCTATCTTAAATATGTGTTAACAAAGGTACAAATAGTATCGTCCAGGAAAACAGCCAGGAGTGATTTTGGTGGTGGAAGGTCAGCAGTGGGAGGAGTGTGGGGCAGGAAAGGCTTCCGTGAAGAGGTCACACCAGAGGATGACAAGATGTTGAGACGCCAAAGCTAGGGGCGAATTCCTCCAAGAGAGGATAATGCGATTAAGCCCCAGGGTCACAGTCCTCGTGGGTTTCTGAGCCACGAAGACAAATCTCCAATCCTGGCTCTGCAACCTCTTCTGTTTGACCTTGGACCAGACTCACCTTGCGAACGGCAGCCGGTGCTGGCGGGCTGCACCATGCCAGCGAGAGCGGGATCACACTGGCCGAGAGCCTGGACGGTTCAGGGTCCAAGGCCTTGAGAGTCACTGCAGCCTCCCCCAAAATGCTAATCAAGGTGAGGACACTGCAAGTAATCTGTGGCTCAAATAATTGTTTTAAGTCTCGGGAACGTGACAGGCGCTCATGCTGTCGAAGACGAGAAAGTTTCCATATCTTTCACTTCTGTCCTCAAGGTTTCAAAATTACCGTTTTTCATACCTTCTAAATTTTTGGTAAATGACATGCCATTATTTCAATAACTCGATACTTTATCATTTAAAGTGTGGTTTTGGTTTCTTTACTGTTTCCCTGCTACAAGTGAGCAGAAACTTCCTGAGCAAGTGCACTGATTGCCTCTCCCGTCCCGATCCCCCGTCTTTCTCCCAGGGCCTGCCTCCCTCGCTGCCGTAGCCTGCTGGGCTCTCCTGTTACCTCTGAGTTTCCTCAGGAAGTATCTGACATCGGATATACTGATGTCAGATTATCTCCTGGGTTCATGTTAATATTCTCGATGGGATACCTCTTGATTATTACAACCCAAACTTTACTGACATATTTTTCTGCTGATGTTTATAGAGGAAAACTTTATATTTAGGTACCCCAAACTCAGTGTTTGGGAAAAGTCTCCCATTACATTCAAATCACACACAGATGCTTTCCACCGGGCGTAGACTTTGTTTCTCACGAAGCTATTGGTGTCATGAGACTTTGTGTCACTGCGCACAGAGTCCTGCCTGCTGATGGCCACGGTCATCCTGTGGGGACGCAGAAGACCCGAGTAAACATTTTGCACGCTGGTATGTTTGCTTGTTACTTATAAAGAAAAGTTTTGTTGTGTTTTACTTTCATTTGAAGAAATCAACCAGGGGTTTTTGATCAAGTAACATTTTTTTTTTCAATTTAAAATAATGGGAAAGAAACTTTGGGTTAGTGTTTTCACACAAACCATGATTTTCAGAAAATAATCACTACCGCAAAGTGGGAAACGTCTGTATCTGATTGCACCATGTATCGGCCAGGATAAGCCAGGCTCCTGATGGTTTAAGTGAGGAAGGTTGCACGTGACTCACACTTTATGTCTACCACAGGTCACTGGAGAGAGGAGGCTCGGCCTCTTGGAATCACCTAGGGTCTACGATTTTGTAGCTGTGCCGTGTCTAAGAAGGCTGTACAAGCTTTCTTCCAAACTGGGCACTATTTCACTCAGCTTCTGCTGTTCAACAAACCACGGCATAACTTTAGGGTTTTCGAACAACAATTGATTATTTCTCATGGTTTCTTCTAGGTTGGATCACGAGTCTGTGTTCATCTGGAGGATGAACTGAGCTGGGATGAAAGTCACAGTGGCCCCGGGCATGCGTCTGCAGTAGATTCTGTGTGTTGATGGCAGGGACTCCCTCCTCCTCCATCTGGTCTGTCTTCCTTCTTCCTCACCTCGCCGGGGCTAGCCTGGATGACTTCATGGCATGGCAGCTGGGGCATCGGGAGCGGGAGAAGAAGCCCTAGAATCAGGAGCACACACAGCATCACTTCTGCCACTTTCTCTTGGCCTAATCAAGTGGCACGTCCAGCCCAGATTAAAGAGCGGTTCACCTCTTGACAAGAAGTCTTCAGAAAACGCGTCTGTGTCTTCCAGGCAGTCCTGGGGCACGTGTGCGAGTGACCAGTCTGCCAGGATCGCAGGTGTGGGCCAGCGACGCTCTGGCCGCCTGAGACTTGGGGTCACCCTAAACCCTGAGACAGCAGAGGCTTTTGTACTGGGTTTTCTGCTCTTCAGACCCGCACAACTACAACTTGGAAACAGAAAGACTGGATGCCACCCCTGGAGAGTTTTATTTTTCCTTGTTTTGTTCTGTTTTTCCAATTTGTTTAGTTGGTTAGATTTGCTATTTAAGTGATACCACGTTTCACTAAAGATAATTGGAAATGCTAGAGCCTACCTACACAAAGCCAATTTGGAAAGGTGCATAACTGCCATCATTCTGGACCCTAACCCCCTCCCCTCGAAGCTGAGCTGGTTTTACACGCCCCAAATACCCTCCTTTAACCCTCGTTGGCCACCCTTCTCCTTCTCCTGGCAAAGTCCTCGTGTATCAGGGGCTGGCCCTCTGGCCACACAGCACCTGTGCTCCCGAGCCTGGATGCAGGACACTGAGAAAGCAGTCGGGCTGCTTACTGAGTCTGTGACTTTGGAGTCCCTGTGGTCAGTCTCCTCAAAGGATAATGTGTTTAATGGTCTCAGTTCTGCTTGCTGCATAGGGCAATTATGAATTCAAATGACAGCCGTGGAACCCTCTGGAAAAATACATTAATTTATAGTATCTATTGAGATTCATAATAAAAATGCAAAAATTGTCCCTGACCTGGAATAGAACTTCTAATTTGACATGCGGATGTCTCTCTTTTGGGGCTTCTCTTTTTCTTTAACACCTGTGTGTTCTCTTTTAACATTTCACCATCGAACTCTGCGTGGATCGATCTAATGGAGGGGAGACTGACACACGGGGAGCTGAGGGCTTTGGATCCCTCCCTCCCAGCTGCTTGGCCGGCACTGGCTCCTCACCCCAGAGTTTCTTACTAAAGATGGCGGCAGGCCACCAGCGGCACGGGATCCCACGATTAAGATTTTACGTGCTCCCCCCTCATCACATCCCTGCCGCAAACATTGGTCTGATTCTTGACAAAGTTGGAGGGCTGGGCTGGCATTCGATGCTTCTGAGAGTCCTCGTGGTGGCACCGTGTCCATCAGGAAGGAGGTCGTGGTAGGTGGTGGACAGTCTAACCATGGAGAGGGGTCAGAGTGACAGGGCAGAGGGAACAGCCGGACAGCACACGCTTTCTCGATAAGGCACGAACAAGGCACTGGAGGGCCAAGAAAACCCCGGTGTGACGACCGCGTTCTGAAGCCGTGCCCGACTCCACCTTTCTTGGCAGAGCTCCACCACGCATGCTCTGGGAGGTCCCGCTGCTCCCTCGAAATCTCATTTTCTTGGTTCCTCTTATCACAGAGGTGACAGGGTGACATTTAGAAAATCCTTCAAAATTCTAAGGCGAAACCAGAAGGGAAAGACTGTAGGTTAAAACCGTCATTTCCAGAGTGCTGGGTTTTCATCTGAAGGAACCGCACACCCAAAGCCATGAGGGGAGACAGGCAATGAGCAACAGACATGATATACGGTGTCCCCTCCTAACCCGCGGAGAGATGTGTCAAGACCCCAGTGGCTGCCCCGAGCTGTAGACGAACCGAACCCGGTATTCGCTGTCTTTTCTCCTCTACATGCATACCTATGGCAACGCTTAATTTATAAGATAGACACAGTAAAAGACTGACAACAATGACGCGTGAGAAAATGAAACAATTATAACAGCATGCTGTGATCAAAGTTACATGGGTGTAGGTCTCTCTCAAAATATCTCGTCGTTTTCGTTTCGTTCTCTCCTGGGTCTTGCGACGACGTGAGATGATAAGACGCCCATGTGATGAGAGGGAGTGAGGTGGGTGACCAGACATTGTGATGGAGCATTAGGCTCTTTTTGACCTTGTTTAAAACATTTTTTTAATGTTTATTTATTTTTAAGAGAGAGAGAGAGAGAGAGAGGGACAGAGCGTGAGCGGGGGAGGGTCAGAGAGAGAGGGAGACACAGAATCCGAAGAGGCTCCAGGCTCCGAGTTGTCAGCATAGAGCCCGATGCGGGGCTCGAACTCACAAACCGCGAGATCACGACCTGAGCCGAAGTCGGACGCTCAACCCACTGAGCCCCCCAGGAGCCCCTCTTTTTCACCTTCTGACAACACGTCAGAAGGAGGACCAGGGTCGGCCACAGGTACCAGAACTGAGGAAAGTGACACCATGGAGAGTGAAGCTGTGGGTAAGGGGGCTACTGTAGGGCATTAGAAGCTACTTTCTGGGGAAATAAAAAGAGAAGGTTGAGTGGGGACCGGGTTTAGAAGTGCCGGGCGGTGTGTGCGATTCGATGTCACATTGACCTGTCAGAGGAAGCAGCTCTATGACGTCATCTGAGCCAAATGACCTTGGCAATGAGGGTGAGGAGCACCCCTGGGAGGAGTGGATGCATGTGTAAGGTTATGTGTGTCTGTACATGTGTGTATAAGCTTGTGTGTATACAGATACATGTGGGTGTGGCTGCATGAGTGTAAGCACATGTATGTATATGTATGTGCACGTATAAGCACATATGCATATAGGTACATGTGGGTCACGTGTTCATGTGTGCGTGTGTGCAAGTATGCACGTGTACATGTACATGCATGTGTGTATGTGTGTGCATGTGTGTTTATGGATGTGAGTATACATGTGTGTGGGTATGTGTGCATGTGTGTGCACATGACTGTGTGTGCACATGTATGTGCACACGAGTGTGTGCGCACATGGGCATGTGTGCATGTGTATGGATGTGTGTATGTTTACATACGCACATGAATGTGTGCACACGTGCCAGTGAGTGTGCACATGAGTGTGCGTGTGCAAGGGTGTGTACGAGTGTGCGTGTGTGTGCATGTGTGTGCACACGAATGTATGTGCATGTGTGTGCACATCTATGTGCACACGAGTGTGTGCGCACATGGGCATGTGTGCATGTGTATGGATGCGTGTATGTTTACATACGCACATGAATGTGTGCACACACGCCAGTGAGTGTGCACATGAGCGTGCACGTGCAAGGGTGTGTATGAGTGTGCGTGTGTGTGAGCGTATGCACGTGCATGTGTGTGTGCGTGTGCGCCAAGGCAGGGACACGGTTTAATTCTCACTCCTTGGGGACACGTGGAAATCTGGCCTCCTGCTTGTCGTGGAGAGGCTCAGGGAAACGTTTGCTCCTCACCAAGCCTCCCTAGCTGCCTCTCCTCCCTTCAGACCATCTTGCTGTCGAGCTGGTCATTGCAGTAATTCTCTGCATTACAGCTGTTACTTTCCCATTAGATTCTGAGCGCCTCGAGAGCAGGGATCTCGCCTTTCAACCCCACGTCCCTCGGATACCAAGCACACCCACTGCCGGAACGTCACTGCTCTTTGGCCACAGAGTTCACGGGCGAACAAAAGACGCACTGTGTGTGTTGAAATCTGTGTTTCCCGTCAGTGTTTGGTCAGCGGCCGGACAGCCACCTGGAAGGGACATCCCGATGGGGGTTCTGGTGCTGGTGTCAGTGGTGGCGAACTTGAGTGAACCCCTCTGCGGTCATTTGGCGCTGGCCAGCCCCACCTCGCCACGCCACGCTGGGGACGTACAGAAGTGAGGCCCGGTGTGCTGTAAACGGGGATTCACAAGCCTGGGGTTTGTAAGCAGGGAGCTTAACCGCCGTTCGAACAGCTCACACTCGAGGCACGTGTAGGATTGCTTGGAAGGGAAGGGCTGGAGGCAGAGACACTCTTCAGGGTGTTATTTTTCTGGTCACTTCCTATTTTGTTTCCAAACAAGGACATGCATGGCTGTGCTCCTGGAAAGGGCACTGCTAATAATTATGCCAGAACAATAGTCATAAATGTGGATTGTCAAAGGAAAACAAAAGATGTCAACTCAAGCGACTGCAGGGGCAGGAGGAATGGGCCGCACGCATCTGGAGGAGGGACAGGAAGTCCTGTCCTCAGCACTCGATGACTGGACAGAAGGGGCCCAGCACGGAACGATGCCCATGTGTCTGCCCCCATCACAGGGGCAGACGCAACCCCAAGTCAAAAATCTGGAGAGCAGAGCATGAGTGAGGGGCAAAGAGCAGGGAGTGGTGTGGAGGGGGAAAGGTGTGCACCTGGGGGCCCTGTCCCGGGCCAGAGGTAGCCACGCAGGGTGGCCGGCGTGGAGGTGGCAGGGTTAGACCCAAGAGGAAAGGTGGGGGGTGTGGGGAGGGGCATCTGGGGCTGTGAACAGCCGGGCAGCAGGCCTGCTGTGGGTGCCCAGGATGAAGGGAAGGGAAGGAGGAGACTCCGCGGGGAATGCTTGTCTGCGTGTCTCCTGCAAACCAGGGGCCCACTATCCACACCCCAAGAGACGTCGAGTGCATGTGTGCAAAATTACTGCAGTCCTGCGTTCGGGTTTTCCAGAGAGGTGCAAACAGTGCCCACTTCCGACCCACCACGCACCTGGCAGCATTTCCGTCCCCGTCTTGCCCGATCCCTCCAGATCCCGAAGCTTCGTCGGCGAACCCCTCGTGGGCCAATCACACCCCCCGTGCCCGCCCTGCAGGGGTTACCCACTATTTCGGGGACTGACCGAGACCGTCTGCCGACAGGAGGGAGGTGAGGTCACAGAATCTGCTTCGGAAGCCCGGGAGGGGGGAAGCTGCAAACACTACTGGGTCCTGTCCGCCCCTCATGCAGGGAGGCCTGGGAACGCAGACTCGGAGACAGAATCCCAACAGCCACCGCATCAGGAAGGGCCCGCGGTCTAGTGGATTTGGCGTCCGTGGGGCCAGGGGTGACCTCCTCCGTGTTTGGATGGAATGGAAGGCTGGGCTCAGAAGCTCAGCTTAAACCAGAAAGGGATAGAGGACGGTTGCTACGGACGACAGCCTTGTGTTGACGGGTGTTGTTTGTACAAGAGAGACCAGACAGCGCTTTTAGGAGGGCCGTGAAGGGCAGGTCGAGAGGACAAGTCTGAAGACCCAGGAGCTGACTCGCACCGCAAGGCCCCCTTGTGTCACAAACACAACCTTCCCTGTCCCCAAGGAGCTTGCGAAAGTTGCAGGGCTGTGTGGACAGCTGGGTGCACGGGAAGGTATCGGGGTCCCGTTGAAAGTGGGGATGCCCTTCTGCCGTATCTCCCTCAAAGTCTGACCCACGCTCCCGAGGGGAATCCCAACAGGCAACATGACACTTCTCTTTCTGGTCTTGGGTTGATGAGGACTCTTCTCCCCACCTCTGCCAAGGAGGAAGGAAGCCATGGCTGGGAGGGCCATCTCCTTGGATGAGCCCTCGACGTGTGCATGAAAGGGAGGGGGTCTGGATGGGAGCCGGGTGCTCGGGTGGTGGGACAGCGCCCCCCAGGCCCCCTGCCCTAGGGCCCCTGCCAGGACTTACTTGAGGCGCTGCGATGGCAGGCCGGGAATCGCCCCCCAAGAGTATCCCTTCTTGCTCCCACATGCTATTTAACTTTCTCCAGCACGACTCTGGGGACACTTACAGTCGCTTCCAGCCAAGAGAGGAAATCCACAGCAAATCCAGTTTTCCATGCTTCGCGTCCGATTTGAAACGGCGGCTTCGCAAGTGAAGCCCCCCGTGGAGGTGGAGGGTGCCAGGGGTCCCCCCGACACCCGCAGACGGCAGGGCCTCTGCCAGCCCCGGCCCCTGCTTCCCACCCCCACCCCGGAGGAGGAGGAGGAGGAGGTCTGGGTGCCTCAGTGAAGGGAGCTGCCCAGACCCGTTAAGGGAGAGCAGCTCGTCGGGGGGGGGGGGGGGGGGGGGGGCTTGAGCCGTGGGGCAGGCGGGGGCGCGGTAAGAGCAGGGCGGGGCCTGGAGGCACCCACCGTGCAGGCGCTTATCGCGGCCACTGCGCAAGCCAAGCGAAAGCATGAGGGCGTGGCTTGGGAGGAAACGGGGAGACGAGGCAGAGAGGCGGGGCTTCTGAGGCCGAGGCCGGTGGAGAAGGCGAGGCGCTCACAGGTCCGCCGGGGCGTCCACGCGGTGCCAAGCTGCCCCTCCGCTGATGCCCGGTGCGCCCCTCACTGCGCTGCCGATGGCGCGGAGGTGCTGGGGGGGCAGGGCTGGGACTTGCCCAAGACTCGCAGTCCGTCGAGTGTCCCCTGACCCCAGCTGCCCAGCTCCCTGCCGGCGACCCTCAGGGCCCACAGCAGATGCATGATAGAAACGAAGACACGTTAAGGGACACTTAGTTGACGGTGCATTTAGGAATGTGTGCATGGGGTGGAAGGGATTGTGCTTTACTGACCACCAGCTGGTCAAGGCAGGTGGTTACCAGGGGACATCCGGCCAGGGGCAGGGGACAAATCCTCCCCCCCTTATACCCCTCTGTCATTGTATCTCCTTGCAGGGCTCTGCATAGTCCAACCCAAGGAGTAGAGAACAAGAGAGCCGTCCACGCAGCTCATGAAGTGGCCTCGCGGGCTGACAGCAGGCGGGGAGGTCACGGTGCTGGGGGGCCGAGGGAGACCCGGGCTCAGACCCGCATGTGAGCCTGCTCTGCCACCAGAGCAACCGGGTGGCGGGTCCTTGTCGTCTCTGCATGATGTGCCTGAGGCCACATAGCGCGTCAGCGGTGGACTTGGTCCTTGATCGGATTCCAAAGACCTCGTGAGCATCATGTGTGCAGTTTCACGTGCACGCGGTTGGTTGTGTACGCACGTGTGCACGCACTCAGGCAGGTACTTCGTACACAGACAGCCCGTGGGCTCGTCCCCGTAGGAGCGGCACCCCCGGGCTGGAATCGGGCTTCATTCACCCCTGTCTCCAAAGTACTGAGTGCATTGTAGACGCTCCATCGACCTCTTAGCCCAGAATTTTGTCCAGAGCCCATTCTAAAAAGATGAGGGGACTTCCTCCTCTGATTGTGGAGCCTTCCAGAAAGAGAAGAGACGATGATGGACTTATCTGTGAATATTTCCCCTCCCTCCACGCTGGTATTTTCTTCACGTGATGAAAAAAAAAAATGGTGCCTAAATTAGCATCTGAAAATGTGTGGCAGGGGTGAAAAACGGGGCTGCCAAGAGTAACCTCCATAGCAACCCCCGTTCGGGTCCCGGCGCACCTGCCCTTCCAGGGGTGAGGGGGGACGAGAGGCGTCCTCCGTGAGACATCATCTCAGCGCTGGCAAGGCCAGGCCTCCTGATGACCTCCTTTCTTCCCAGAAACAGTGTGACCGTCCTGTGAAAGATGCCGGGGATGTTCCCGGCAGTCCCTCCCCTGGGCGCCTGCTGCGGCTGGCAGGCAAATCGATTGGTCCGGCAGCCCTCCCGTTGGAGACACAGAGCGGAGCTGACATCTTCCAGGGAAGCCCCAGAGCTTCGAGCCTGGGCACCTGGGTCTGTTCAACACGCAGCAACAGGCGGGCTCCGGGAGTGCTGTCAGCTGAGCAGTGAAAAGGGACAAGCAGTTGTGTCAAAAATGACACGCCGGCTTCTGCTGGTCTTGCAAAGCAGATCTGCGGTGATGTGACCGCGGCTGACAGCCAGCAACACAAGTGGCTGGTTTCTGTACTGGATTGAAACCCATCCAGCCCCCTGCGTTCGCAGCAGTGACTTCCAATGCGAATTCTCAGCAAGCCAGGCATGAAATATATTCACAGACGCTACCCAGTTAGGGCCCTTTGGAGTTATTTGAGGTACCTGTGATGAAAACATCTGTGCCACTTGCTTTTGTGCATTTTTGTTCCCTTGGTTTCAATTACGCAGTCGAAGAATCTTTGGGGGAGAGAGAGAGAGAGAGAGTTTGCTGATGTAGTTCTTTTCCTTTTTGATGAAAGAAGGTTTCTGGTCAGATGTCTGAATAGGGGAAACAGAAGGAGGGAGAGGCAGACTTTCATTCTCTGCACTGACTAGGGACGCATTCTGCTCGATGCAAATGAGGTTGTTCTAAAAACATCTCCCGGTGTCCTGCCAAGCTGCCTGGGGTCACTTAACCATTCTCTCCGCATGACAGATAGAGGGTGAGTTTACCGAGATCACATCTGTGAACATAAGTAATTGATAGGGATGCCTGCAGCACAAGGCGTGGGAGGAGGCTGCCGACATGGAAGGAAACACTGTCCAAGGCTGTGCGTGCACGTGTGCGGGTGGGCGCAGGTGTGCGCACACGCATGTGAGTCTGGGTGCGGGTTGTGCACGTGCACACGCGTGTGTGTGCAGGTGTGTGCAGAGGTGCGTGCACGCTCTAGCACATGGGTGTGTTTATGTGTGTGCGGAGGTGCGTGCACGCTCTAGCACGTGGGGGTGTGTGCAGGTGTGTGCACATGCATGTGTGTGCATGTGTGCATGTGCGCGCACACATGAGTCTGCGTGTGCATGTGCACACACATGTGTGCAGGTGTGTGCACATGTGTGTGCATGCTCTAGCACATAGGTATGTGTATGTGTGTGCAGATGTGCGTGCGCACTCTAGCACATGGGTGTGTTTATGTGTGTGCAGAGGTGCGTGCACGCTCTAGCACATGGGTGTGTGTGCAGGTGTGCGCACGTGCATGTGTGTGTGCATGTGTGTATGTGCACACACACATGTGAGTCTGGGTGTGTGCATGTGCACACATGTGTGCACGTGTGCGTGCACGCTCTAGCACATGGGTGTGTGTGTGCATGAGATTTCCCATTTACTCTTTACCCATCTTTGTAGCACCACAGACTCGAGGAGTCTCGTCGCCCGCCGCCGTGGATTTCTCTGCTGTCTCACGGGGAAGGTGTGCCACGCACGGCGTGCTGAGGGAGACTCGGAGAGGGGCCGCGGGTCACGCCAGGACCGGCGAGCCTGGGGTGTGGGCGCTCTGCTGTCCTGGGAACTGTGGCTGGAGAAAGCCCTTCATCCTTCCCGCCCTCAGGAGCCGCTGCTCCCGGTGATGATGGTGGGTGCTCTCACCTCCCCGGGATGCAGGTGTCGCCGAGGCATCTGTCCCGTGCTCTACAGCCCTCTCCGCGGTGGGTGCAGAGTGCGCGGTTGGCTCTGCCGTGTGCAGACACGCCCTTGCACACCCTCAGCTCTCAAGTGTGACAGCTGATGGCTTTGTAAGGAACACCCATCGGTTCCCGGGATGGCCTCAGACGTGTCGTGATGGTGGAAAATGCAGGGAAGTTCTGCTCCCTCCCGCTCCCACAGTGACAAAGGCAGCAGACGGGATGCGGGGAGGCCAGAGGTACCCACTCTGGGAATCCTGGAAGCCCTGGGTCCCGCGCAGCCCCTGCGGTGTGAGCGCACACTGGGGACGGCGCACGGCTGCCCCACTGCTGGGGAAAGGCTCTGTTTTATCCCAACCTTCATGGAGCAGCACAGCTGGGGCCAGGCACGGCCACCAGACCGCTGTCCCCAGTCACAGACGCACTCTTCCTTCTCTCTGCCCGCTGGTGTCCTCCCGAACTGGCTGGCTTCCAGCCGCCCCCCTGCCCCGCCTGCCCCGCTCTGCACCGGGTCCCCGCACCCCTTGCCCTCTGGCTGCTGTCCCGGCCGCCCGCGGGCAGCACGGGTGGGCTCACAGCGGGAGAGGGGCGCGTGTCGCATGTGACTCTGATATCCCTGCTGCCGTGCTTCCCGCCGCTGCCGCACCGCGCACTGGCCCTCCGCGTCTGGAGGCCGCGGTCCTGGGCGCCGAGGGCCGGGCTGGCTTCCTCAGGGTGAGGGGGCTTGCCTGGCCTTTTCCGGCTTTGGGCGGCCTCCTGCGCTCCTTGGCTTGTGGGCCTTCCCTCCCTTCGAAGCCAGCAGGGCCTTCAGATCTCCGTCCCGCCCTCTCGGCCTGTCGCCTCTGCTCCCACCTCACACCTCCTCTTTTCACTCACATCTGCTGCTCATCTCCTCCAAGGACCTTGTGGTTGTGGCCGGGCCCCAGGTGTTCCTAGACCTCCTTTCGTGTCACCATCCCTGACCCGATCACATCTGCAAAGTCCCTGTTGCCCCCAAGGTACCAAACTCACAAGCTCCGAGGACTCAGACGTGGACTGCGGGGTCCTTTGCTGAACTTGCAGCCCCGCCCGTCTGCTCTGGTGACAGTTCAGGTCCCCACCCCCACTAGCCCGGGCACTTGACTCTCCCACTCCGCCTGTGCCTCTGGATGGGATCCTCTCACTAAGGGCTCCTCAAACGACCCGTGTCTGGGACACAGGACACAGGACGGTCCTCGTGACAGCACACAGCAAGGCACCCCCCGACGGCATCCTCTTGTCTGAGTTCAGGCCCTGAGCTATGTCCTCCTGTCTTTTCCTCTCAAAATTCCCCTGCAGGGATTCCCCCGGATGGCTGCCCACCTTTGCCCAAAACGCACGCTTGAGAAACTCAGAGACTATGGCAGAGACAGACGCCCCACACCCGTGGACGGAACCCCGCGGCACTCTGGCCCTCC
This sequence comes from Prionailurus viverrinus, assembly GCF_022837055.1. Taxonomy (NCBI): domain Eukaryota; kingdom Metazoa; phylum Chordata; class Mammalia; order Carnivora; family Felidae; genus Prionailurus; species Prionailurus viverrinus. The sequence continues at coordinate 818,023 of NW_025927604.1, forward strand.
CTGCCCACCTGCTGAACTCACTTCCCCACCCCACCCCCCCGCCCCCAGGCCCTGTGAGACCACGACGGCACCGCCAGCCCGTGGTGTCTAATGGGCCATGTGCTCTGTCTCCTCATGAGAGAGCACGTGTGGTCCTGGAAGCAGGCGCCTGACTTGCCCGTCACCGGGTGCTGAGGCCACCGTGGGGCTGACAGTCACACACGGGTGTGTCTGCCTCCTTCCTCCTTCCAGCGCTCAGAGCGTTTTGCCCCAATTAGTTATTCAGCAGCCGCGGCATTTTCTAGGCGTCGCTGTACCCAGTTCACTCCCTTGGACCAGGAAGCACGAGTGGGCGCTGTGCCCCCCGCACCTGCTGAGGGAGGCACCAAGCAGCTGCATAAAGGCTGGAGGGATGGACCTGAAAAGTACCGAAGGCTCCAGATTCTCCTAGGCGCGGCTCCTCGCGGGGCCCCTCCCCTTCTTCCCGCTCCTGCCTCGGGGCTCTCGCTGCTGTCACCTCGCCTGTCTGCAGACGCCTGGGATCTGCTGCTCAGAAGAGACTGTGCGCAGCCAGGGAGGGGGCGCGTTTCCCGCACGAAGACCCGCATTGGGTGCCGGGGGGGATTTCAGGGCAAACAGGGTGGTGCATGGGAGTGACGGGGTGGGTGGCTTCCCCGGCGGGGAGGTCTGTCTGGACCCCTAGGGCCTCCCAAGGGCCTCGGCGCCTTCTCCCCACCTCCCAGGTCTCCAGGCCCCACGCGGCTCCGGCGTCACACGAGGACGTCCTGGGTGGTGTCCACCCGCCTTCCACTCCTGGCGTTGGGAGTCACAGACGCTCGGGGGTGGGGGTGGAGCGAGAGGCCAGCACGCTCAGGGTTGGTGTCCCGGCGGGGCCGGGCGCTCGGCGTGCTGACAAGGGCCCAGCCCGTGGAGCCACCGAGGCTGGGGTTGGTCCCCACCTAGCAGTGCGCAGCCTCAGCCAGTCCTGTGACCTCTCCGTCCTCCAGCCCCCTGACCTGAAGGGTGGGGACGTTGGACCCGGCTCTCCAGGTGCCCAGAGCAGAGCCCAACGCATGGGAATTACTCAAAACACAGGTCGTTTCGCTTCCATATGGGGTACCTGGGTTCAGTTTTGCTCGCTGGATAGGGTTACATGCACAGAAGAAGGGAGGGCCTGGGGAGGGAGGGAGGGATGGCCGTCCGGGTGGTCAAGGCAGCTTGCCCCCGGCCTGCCTGGACACAGCTCCCCGGATTCTCCTACGTGCAGGGTTCGGTAGTTGTGCGTGTGTGTGTGTGTGTGTGTGTGAGAGAGAGAGAGAGAGACAGTTGCACTTCTCAGAGAGGAGCAGATTTGGGGATTTTTTCCACCTAATTATTTCTGCACGGCCGCTGTGTTTCTCTGCTTCCGGCCTTGACCGCATCGTTCGGAGTGTCTTGGGATTGATCCCACCTCGGGCTGAGAAACCTCTGGGAGGAGCCAGTGGGAGCCATGTTAGCCGCCAGCATGGATGGAGGCTGACGTGCTGGGTTGAGGCCCAGCCGGGGAGGCCAGCCGCCCGCGTCCCCGCGGCTGGTGGCCGGCATCGTTCTCGAAGGCTGGGGCCCCGGGACACAGACGGCGAGAGAGCAGGGGTGCCTCCCCCACGCGCCCTCTCACCGCACTTTCTCAGCAGCCCCGTGAGGTGGGTGTCGTCACCTGCCCTCTGCACTGAGGGTGAGCACGGGAGACACGCGTCGGGGCAGGGCTGGCTGTGGCTGGGCCCTGACCGCGGGCCGAGGGCCCCCTCCCCGGACGGGATCGGTGGGGAAGCTTCCGGGCCCGCCGTGCGCAGAGAGGGGACCCGGGGTGTGGGGTTGAAGTCCGCACGCGCCACACGCCCAGGGCCCGCCCGGCTGTGAGCGCTCACCCTCCGCCCGCCCTGCTGTTCCGCTCCTTCTGGGGGGAGGGGGGCATCTGCGGCTGGTGGACAAGTCCGGACGGTCACGGCAGCGGGCAGCGGAGTCAGCTGGCAGCGCGGGGACCCCTCCGGCCGGTGCCGAGGCTGCGTCCTGATGCCAGGCTTGGCCGCACGCCGCCTGAGTGTCCTGGAAGGCTGGCGGCAGCCCCGCCTCGTGGGACGGTTAGAGGCGACTCCAAAGAGCGTGAACAGGAGCTTCTCTCCTGCTCGTGGCCCGGCAGGGGGTGCCATTAGCGTCTCGGGGCTGGGCGAGGGAGGTAGGTGTGGGCGACGCGGGTGCGGGTGTAGGTGTGGGTGACGCCTTTGGGGAGCTCACAGCCGGGGCAGACGGCCCCCCAGAACCGCCCCCGCCGCGCGGAGAACACACCAGAGGCGGACCTGTGCTTCTGCAGCCGCCCAGGGGAGGTTCAGGTGCAGACTCAGTCGTCCGGGGCCCCCACGGCCACGCGGCAGGTGGCGGGAAGTCGGGATCCGGCCTGACGTCGACCGGCTCCGGAGTTCACACCCGCCACCGGCTCGCTGCCTCCTTGGAGAAGAGCAGGCTGCCCGAGGGCGGAGGAAAGGGAGGGAGGGCTCGCCTGGGCTGACGTTTCCCCGTTTCCCCATTTTCTCAGTAAATGTGGCTCCGGGATAAGGAAAACGGGGCATGGGGGGGGGCTGTAATCCCAGAGCGACTTCTAGTTACCTCCATCGGTCCTGAGATACTTAATGTTCCTCCAAAAAGACGGCATCAGAAACATTCCGTGTGCCGGCCATGTGCTCCTGTGAAAAAGAAAACGTACATCTTGGACCTGAGGAGCCACCTTAACAGCAGTGTCCTTTTGGGAAGCTCGGCTGGGCCTCGGTGTGGTCGTGCGTCAGATGGGAGAGCCAGCGATACCCCTCCCTGCTGCGCATCTCAACGGCCGTGAGGTGTGGGCCCAGCGGCCGGAGGCGGTGCGGGTGTCCACAAGCCCTCCAGGCGCGCCCTGGCCAGCAGATGGCCGAGGCTCCCCGACACGGCCAGGGCCCCTCGGCTGTGCCCGGCACGGCCGCCCTGGCTGTCCCGGGAGAGCGCTACCCCTCGGTCGGCCCTTATTTCCAGGGAGGAAAGATTAGAGACAGCAGACGCCTCTAAGTGCAGCTGCGGGGTCCCACGTCTGCAGCTACCGGGCTGGCCTGTCCTAGCATTTGGGCATTTAATAATGCAGAGGAGAGGCTCTTGTCCTATTAATTATTAATCGCCCTTTTTGCATTTCTAAGGGCAGCAGGAGAGGAGCTCTAAGGCGGAAGCAAATGGAACTCAGGAGGAGCGGGGGAGGCAGCCGCCCTCCTCCGGGGCCCTCTGCGGGGAGGCCTGTCAGCTCTTTCTGGTCAGGTCCTCCGAGGAGCCAGGCAGCTGACTCTGTGTGGCCTGCGGGCGTGTTCCTGCAGGTGCACGGGAGCCCCCCACTTCCAAGGCCCTGGGACCGTCCGGCAGAAAGATCAGATGGGCTCCTCCCGCGCGTGTGAGGGCCCCTGCGTACACGGAGACGGGGCGGTGAAGCAATGTCCCATCAGCCAGCCTCGCAGCCCGCGGCCCTCTCTCCTGCCAGCCGCTTCCCGGTCCCGCGCCCACACCCCCAGGAACCCGTTACAACCGGACGAGCAGAGGCAGTTGGGGCCGGTGGGTGTCTCGTCTTGCTGGCAGTCAGCGTCCTTCCTGCCCTCGGATATTCCACTATTATCTTACTAACTCGGCCCCCAGCCTTGGAGAAGAGAACTAAAAACATAATAGTAAAAGGAGAGAAAAGGAAAAGGCAAGAGAGGCGTGCTGTCTCCAGGGCACGTGTTTTGACCGTGTCCTCCCAAACACCAAGCGGGGGCGTCCCTGCGGCTCCTGTTGGAGCCTCCCCGGGGTGCGGGGCTGAGGGCAGGGCCACCAGGCAGGGCAGGGCTGGGGGAGGAAACGAGAGGCCAGCAACCCCGGGGCGGGAGGAGCGGGGAGCTGTCTGTGGGGCGCCGCATCCCCGGTGCCTCCCCCCCGCCCTGCCAGCCGGCAGCACTGAGTCCGGGAAGGGAAGGGGCTCTCGCTCCAGATGTGGGTGCCTGCGCTGCACAGGGCAGGGCCAGGTCCCTCCCCCTGCTCCCGAGTGCGTGCCACGCACACTGCAGCCCGGCCTTCGTCGGCCTCCTCGAGGAGCGTGGTGGGGCCCTAAGTCATCCACCTGGGTGTCCCCGCGGCCCCACGGGGAATGCCAGCCCTCCAGGATCCGGGCCAGCCCGCCTTCCTGCCTCCTGTCCCCCCAGGGGCCCAAGGGAGCTCTGCACTCATGACCTTGTCTCCCGGGCGTGCCGGGCCCAGTATTTGTGTGTGGAGGCCCCCTGGCTTCGAGGTCCTATTAGTCATGGAGGCCCTGCCAGCGCTCCCCTCGGTGAGACCCCCTGACCCCCAGGCAGAGTTAGCCCACCGCGAGCCCGCAATCCAGTCAGTTCCACGCCTGACTCTGCTGTGGTGAGTTTGGTTAGAATTTACCTAATCGTGCCCGCTGTCCTTGCAGGAGTCTGTGCCCCTGCAGGTGCCTCTGGTTCCTTTGTGCGTGGGGGGGTGGGGGACACGAGTACCCGAGTGGCCTGGGAGCCGTCCCTCACCCCTCAGGCGCCTGTACAAAGCGCAAGCCGCACACATCTCTGTGCTTCCCCGAGGTCAGATGGTGGCCTCGGGGCTCTCTGGGCCCAGCACACGGTGGGTGTGCAAGAGCCCGGCGCACGGTGGGTGTGCAAGAGCTGCTTCTGAACAAGCACAGCATGAGGGGCCCCTTCAAGTCTTGGCAGAAACACTTAGAGATCTGTGAACTGCACTTTGGTTTTCTTCTGTTGTTTCTGGGAACATCTGCAGACGATGTTGAGCACGGGAGCCGCACCCCCCCCCCCCCCCCCCAGGAATAACACGGGGACAGCACAGCCACAGACGCCGCCAAGTCCCTCTCCAGGTACAGGGGCCGTGGAAAGACACGGTCACACCTGCAGCACCGATCTCCGCTTGCCCGTTTCCTTCGAGTGCCTGTGGGTCTGCAACACGGAGGACGCTGTGGTCTGGTGCACGCCCGGAACACCCCAAGTGGCTTTGGAGGGGCGGGCGTGGCAACACGGCCAGTGACTCCTTCTCCAGCTTGTAGGGAGACGCTGCACGCAACCAGCGCCTTCCCTGTCTGCGCACATGTGTCTTGCTCCCGTCCTTGTGACTGTCGTGTACACACGCATACACCAGAGAGGGAGAGAGACCAGGGACAGAGCGAGCGAAACCGGGGGACTTGCTGTGAACGGCTGGTTCACAGACCGCTGACCCTGCAGGGCGGGCACCAGGCGGGAGGGCAGGGCAGAGCCCCTGCGGTGGGGCCATCGGAGGCACGGCCCTCCCCTGTCTCCCAAATGCCGGCCTTCCTTGTCCCCCTGAGTCTTTCACATCAGGGGCTCCTCCTGTTTCCCAGCTCCCCTGCGGCCCCACGTCCTCTGTCCCTCCGCTGTCCTCCGTCCACCCAGCAGGGCACGTCTAGGACCTGGTCTGGTCTGCCGTGGGCTCCGGGAAGCCGCCCGAACCTTGGCCTTCCCCACACTCGCCCCGGGGCCCTCCCGCCACCGCTGTCTCTGCTCCCACTGCAAACTGGGATGTTGGCAGGGTGCCAGACTCGGACAAGGCCGAGCAGAGCCTGACGCTTCTCAAGAAGTGTCTTCTGCGGGAAGTGACGCTTGTTCCCTGGGCGATCCCTGACTCATGGTCTCTGGGGCGGGACGAGGACGCTCAGGTCCCAGAGGAAGCCCCAGCAGGAACGGTGGAAGGGCTGTGGTGGGAGCCAGATCTCGGCTGTTTTCTTCATTTTGTTCTTCCTCCTATTCTGTGGTTCTGACTGCCCCTCGTGGGACGCTGAGTCGTCTCTGGGCCGGGGGGTGGGGGCAGACGGGGCGCTCCCCGGGCCGCGGCCACCAGCCTTCCCACTTCCCCTCTTTCAGACAGACGTTGAGTTCATTTCCCTGCTCTGGTGTTTTCTCGTTTTGTCTGATGTTCTTTGTCCTGAAGCACCAGTGACCGTGGAAGGTGGCACAGAGACAGTGGTGCGTCCCCCACGCCCCCCAGGCCTCCCGGTTACCTCCCTTCAGGATGCGTGCCCAGGAGGGCGACCCTCAGGGCAAAAGGGGCCCGGAGGCCAGTCCTGCCGTCAAACAGCCCACCCGGAAAGTGCACGGATTTAGCAGCAGGTGCACGCGAGGGCTGGTTTTCCTTTCTGGGCCGAGAGCGGGTTCTACTCTCCAGACAGAGCACGACACCAGTGTTTCAACCGGTGCACCTCGCTGTGGGGCATCAGAGGCACAGATTGAGTCAGCGAGACCGCAGCCTGTGCCGTGGGCCACGACGCCGATGCCCGAACGGGGCGTCGGTGAGCTTCCTTCCACCGGCAGGCCACCCGAGCGCGGGTGTTGCAGGCAGATGTGCGTAGGCCTATCACGTAGATGTTTGGAGGCCATGAGAACCAAAGACGGTGCACAAAGTGCCGCCAAAGCGGAGAGTCAGCAGAACCTGTCCCTGAGGACTTTCTGCGGCCACTGAGCCCTCCTGGGTGGCAGGTGGGGCCACACGGGGAAGGAGTTCTGGAGTCACAGGGAATCCCGGGAGCCCCCAAAGCCGACGAAAGTGGGTTTCCTTTTGGCAGGTGAAGAGAGGTCAAGTGTGAGGCGGACGAAGCCCCGCTCTGGTGGGAGGCTGCGCACGGCTCTCCTTTCTGGCAGCAGGGGGTGCAGGAGTCCAGAAGGCCCCGGGAGGAGAGTGGCCAGGGAGGAGGCGAAAGGCTGCTCTGGCCTCTCCCCGCAGGCCAGGCTGGGCCACCTCGCGGGTCCCCGTGGCCGAGGAGCAGCACTCTGAGCAGACTGCAGTGGGATTTCCCCAGATGCCTCACGTACGTGTTTGAGTCCCGGTGCCGTCTTCCCCCCATCTCCTCTCTGTTTCTCTTACATAATCTGTCCCTCGGGGACACACGTGTGGGAGGCAGGGGAAGAAGTCCTGCTTTCAAACTGGAGGCGGAGTTGGAAGAAGCCTCAAGGACAGCGACCTTGGCAGGAAAATCTCCAAAGAGCCCGTCTTGTGCACAGCAGTTATGCAGCGGGTAGCTGGATCAAATCACGGGAGTCTGGCCGTTAGAGCATCTTTCCTGCGTGCCCGGCCCACACTGGCTGCCTTATTGGTCCGTTTCCCCACCGGCAGCCACGGTCCGAGGGATACGGACACTGGAGTCCAGCGCTCCACGTTTTCTCCTCTCCACCCTGGTCCTGCCTGGGAGAGAAGGTCAGCGTTTTGGTTTGTAGGGAAAGAAATTCTGGCCCAGAAGGTTAGCGTCACTGTCCCGAGTGGACAGACCTATATCTGGGAAGGAAGGTCAACACGGGCAGGTGTCCAATCCCCAAAGCCCTAAGCATCGATCGCACGGCTTCAGGGTCCCACCGTCTTCTCGAGGGCGTTTCTGAGATGAGGCAGCAGATGCTCAGAGCCATAAAGATGATCACTCACCGTGCGAGCTGAGCTCCACCTGAGTCTCTGCTCCACATATCTGCGTGGGCGGCATCTGTCCGCCAAGAACGGGGCTGCTGTCCCAGCCTGGAGGCACTGGACGCACCCCTCGGTCAAGGGAGGCATCGCTCCCACACACGTTGGAAAAGGACTTTGACAGAAGGCGTCCCAGGCAGGCCCCGCGGCACCTGCCTGTCTGAGGTCAGACACGAAAGGACTCTGAGATCAGGGAGCATGTCGTCCTCGGCTGTTGTTAGGGCAACGCATCCCACAAACGTTTATTGAGCACCTAATCCAGGATGCCCCGGAACCAGCAGCTGTGGGCGCCGAGGACGGGCACAGAGACGCGCCTGCCCACCTGCCAGGGGGCCTTGGGGATGCCGGCTCTTGAGCCACGTCAGGAGGGGTGGGTCAGACCGGAAGAGGGAGTCGCTGTCTCCTGGAGCGATGCGGGAGGACAGGAATGAAAACCCGCCGGGGAGGCCTCAGGACAGACCTGCTCCCGCGGTGCTCACACACAAACTGTAAACAGTGGAGCCCAACGTATGGCATTGAGCCGGTGGGGCCCTTGCTGTCGTGTGGGTGGGGGGCCCTGAGGCCGCTGCAGCACCGTCCTTCCTGGGAGTCCTGTCCCCGCTGTTTACAGGGGAAGTGGCCTCGCTCACACGCACGATGCGTTATCCGGGACGGAGCTCAGGCTTCCTGACTGAGAGCCCTTATTGTGGGGCCTCTGTGGTTCTCCTGCAGGGGCCTGGGGCTCGTGGGGGCAGCACGTCCCCCGCGGCGCCCTGTCCCGGCCTCGGCCCTCCACGCTCCTCGAGTGGCAGCTGGGAGGCGAGAGGCTTTAGGGCCGGGCTCCCTCCATCCGTCGGTGCTGTAGCTGGGCTGAGCCAGGACACCCAGGCTCCCGGAGAGAGCAGCCTGCTCGGGGGGGACCTGGGACAAACAGCAGGGGCTTGCTTCCAGAGGGGGACTCGGCCGAGGGGGGAGCACAGCCTCGGGCGTCAGGATTGCCGCGGGGCAAGGAGGGCTGGTCCCGCATGGCTCCCGGCGCCTGAGCCCCTGCTGGCCGCTGCTGACCACGTGGCCTCCCTTCCTTCCGTGGCCCCTGTGCCAGGCATCCACGGGCGGCGTCACTTAACCCTCAAGTGCCGGAGGGAGACGCTCTGCTGGGCCGGGCCTCCGCGGCTCCAGGTCGGGCTGGGAGGAGGTCCGTCTGACCCTCTTGCGGCAGGACCACGCAGGCTCCTTCCTCTGGCTGGACAGAGCGCGTCTTCTTCCCTGAGAGAAAACGAGGGTCTGACATCCCAGGACACAGACAGGATGCCATTCCTAACCCACGGCAGCCTCTGGGTGGGCTTTTCTCTGCATGGGGCGGCGGGTGAAGGAGGAGGGCACGTGCGGGTCACGGCGCCCCGATCGGGTGGGCAACCTGGGCCACCGGAGGCTCTGCCGGGGCCAGCGGGGCGGGGGAGGGCGCCACGGTCTTGGGGTTTTCGGGCGGCTGGCAGAGGCCCCTGGGGAGGGCTCCCGTCCACACCCAGGTGGCCCTGGCCACCACCTCCCCGCAGTGGGCCGTCAGGGCCGAGGTCCGGCAGGCTGGCCGTCCCACTCTCGGCCGGGGGCTTCACTCCTGCTCCTTCGCCCATCACCCTGCTGCAGGCTTTGCTGTGTCCCTCTCCGGGGGTGCCCTGAGCAGATGGCTGTGCCTTGGAAGTAAAGGGAAGAGCTGAGGCCCCCCACGTGCACGGGCTGCGGCAGGGGCTGGGGGCTGGGGGCCGGGTGCCCTTTTCCCCTGGCTCTCAGAGCGGTCCCTCCCTGTCAGCACAGGTGTCCCATGGGACTCGGGGCCCCCGGCAGAGGGACGCCCTGTTGCTCTCCAAGCCAGGCTCCAGCCGGGTCCCTGGACACCTTGAGGTGCCTGCCCGAGCCCTTACACAGCGCGTGCCAGGGAAACTGACTCAGGGTCCTACCTCCAGTCCTGGAGCGTCGGGGGCAGCTTGACCGGCCAGTTCACGGAAGCTAGTTCCCGCCTCTAGGGTGGCTCAGGTGGGACAAAGCGGTAAGAAAGCCTGGGGCTGTTTTACTGCTTCTACAAGAATGACAGAAGGAGGGGGGTTTCAGGCCCGGCGGCTAGAAGAACACTTATGTAGCAATTCTGAAATGTAAGTGGCACTTTATGCACCGAATCGCAGGAAAACAGCAGCCCCGTCCTGTCCACACACGTTGGGGAAGGAGACGATGAGGGCTGGCCAGGCTGTGAGCTGGTGTCCTGGGGCCGTCAGAACACGTCCCGTGGATGCGCAGTTTACGCGACACTAGCGTGCCGGGCACGTGCTGGGGGCTGGAGGTCGGGGACTGGGGCACTGCTGGGGGGGAGGGGTGCTGGGTCCTCTGTGGCCTCCCTCCCCGGGGGGCACACTCTGTCCTTTCCCGGTGTTTCCATGCAGTCCCTCTGCGTGTGCCTGTGTTCTACCCCCACTCTAACAAGGTCACCAGCTAGATAGGATCGGGGCCACCCTAGTGACCTCGTTTAACCTCCGTCTCCCATCTAAAGACGCCGTCTGCAAATACAGTCCCAGTCACAAGTGCTGGCTCTCAGGGCTCGAACAGGGGAGCCCGGGGGGGGTGGTGCCGCTCAGCCGCAGGAGCCCATGGCGCTGTCCCAGGGCGGTGCCCGCCTCTCGCCTGGAGAACAAGAAGAGGTTCCCTGCACACCGTGCTCTGCTGGGAGAGCGCGGTTCTGGGTCAGAGGATGGAGCGCCAACAGACCTTGCAAGGGGAGGTGCAGGCGGGAAAGGTGAGTGTGTGCGAAGCCCTCACAGCCCCCTGTAGACGCCCGGGTGGGGACGAGGAGGCACAAATCAGGCAGCCCGTGCGCGGTCTGCACGCCCTACGTGCGTCTCTCCCGCAGACGTCATCGAGTCGTGCTGGGCTGGCGGCTCCCGGGGCTGTCGGCAGGAGGAGCCGCGGTGCGGGCAGGGCCTGGCGGCCTCGCCGTCACAGTGGACAAACCCGCTCAGGCACCTGGCGACGCCCGCTCCCTGTCCCTTCCTGGGAGGGCGGCCAGCCACCCACGCCCGGGCAGTTTCTGAAGCGTCAGCGCCCGTCTCTGCTGCTGCAGTGGCTTCTGCGTGACCGTAGCGTCCTCTTGGGAGGCCGTCAGGGTCCCAGGCACGCTGCTTGGGCCGCACCCGCTGGCACCAACCACAAAGCCATCCGCCAATGGCATTTCAAGCCTTTGCCTAAACGGTGGTGGGAGAAGCTGACCCGGGTGCAAGCAGTGCTCAAGGTGAACGCACCTTTGGGGGAGGAGTGGGAGTCAGAAGGCGGACCGCAGGAGAGGGAGCCTGCAGTCAGGACGAACCTGGCCTGTGCGGGGCAGAACGACCCGCCCAGCTGGAGCCCGGCCAGCCGTGCTTGGCACCCCTGGGTTCCCGCCCGCCCGGCCCCGATTGCGGGAGATGTAGGGGGACGCTCCCGAAGGGGGCACGGGGGCCGTGGAGGGTGGGATGCGGGGACCATGCGCCCGAGAGGGATGTGCCTCTGGGTCCTCCTGAGATCAGTAGAGACAGCGTGGGCACCCCGCGTCTGGCCCCTGTGCACGGGGCCTGGGTGCCAGGCGTGAGAGTGCAGCAGTGTGCCCGCTAGAGCACCGGCCAGAACAGGAGGAGCCCCGGGGTCACCCCCAACATCGCCGGATCGGGAGCCCAGGCGGGAGCGTGCTTTAGAGGCAAAGTTACGGAGGAGCTCCGAGGCCAGGCCTGCAAGACATCCCTTCCCCGAGCGCTGGTCGGAGGGGCTGGAGCCCAGAAGGGACACGTCCGGCCTGGCCTGCCTCTGAGAGCCCTGCCCCGCCTGAGGAGAAACGTCGATTATGCGGGAGCCCAGGAGGCTGGAGATGTCACCCCAGGGAGCCCGACGGGCAGGAGACCGTGTCCCCGAACACAGAAATGGCTGGCAGGGCTCCGTGCCAAGTCGCGTGCCCTGGGATGGTCGCCGTGGGCAGGACTGGCCGGCCCCTGCCCCCCAGCCCCCCTAGCTGGTGTCACCAGGGAAATCAGGTTACATCAGTTTTGCATCAGGTGTGTTCAGAGGTAATTAATTCCCTTTTCCAAACGCTATGGAGACGGGTCACACGGGGTCCTGGTGAGGCCTCTGCCCTACGCAGGGTACGGCCCACCCCCGGGGCTCAGTCCACCGGCGGCCGTGTTGATTCCAGCATCACTGCATGGGACACGCAGACAGGAGACCCACCCGGCGGTGGACCACACAGTGGGGTCACAGGCGCTGTCAGCACATCCTCACGCCTGATCCAGAGGTCACGGGGCGAGGCGGGGGAGTGGCCGGGAAGCAGGTAATGAGTGGCCCCGGCTGGCGGGACGGCTTCCCTGGGGAGGCCGCGGTGTTTCCCGGGCCGCGGGAGCAGACGAGGCGAAGACAGAACATGCGCCAGGGAACCACTCCATGCCGGCAGGGGGACGTCCGAAGGTCCACCCGCGCCGTCTCTGGTTTATGGCGAGGCCCGGGCAACGGAGGGAGGGCGTGCAGCCTGGCGGCGGTGGGGCATATCTGGAAGCAGCCTCGGATGTCCCCCATTCTCCCTGCGCTGTTCCCACGGGGACACCCTGTTCCGCGAGACCCCAGTGTACCGTCTTCAGGGACCGCGTGGAGAACGTCCACGAGCTTCACGCGCAGAGGAAGTCTTTGTCTAAACAGTGCCTCGCCTTTTTTTCACTCCAAGAGGGGAGGCTCCGGAACCTGAACGTGAATGCAGCAGGAGAAAGTGCGGCACCGACCCAGCGGCCCGCTGGGAGAGGCTGTGCCGCGTGTGGTCGCCATGGGGCCAGCCGCAAGCACGGTCCTTCGGGAGGCCTGTGCTCCTTCGTGTCTCCGTCTACACAGAGGGGCCGAGAGGGCGAAAGTTGGGGGTGGGGGGGCTCCACCCCACAGAAGGGCAGGATGAAGAATCTCCCCAGGCCGGGACGGGCACCCGGCAGGGGCGGAAGCCCTCTGACCTGGGGCTGGGGGTGTTTGTACGTGAGGGCTGCTGACGAGAGGGCTTCTCGGAGGAGGGGACGGGTGAGGAACACTTGGTAAAGCTGTTCTCAGCTGTCGAGCTGCCTGCCTGTGGTGATGTGTCAGCCAGACGGGGCCGCAGGTGCCCAGAAACCTGCCCAGACGGTACTTTGGGGGTCTGGGAGGGCATCTCTGGAGAAGAGTGGGATTTGTTTGTTTTTAATGTGAAATTTATTGTCAAATTGGTTTGCATACAGCACCCAGTGCTCATCCCAACAGGTGCCCTCCTCAATGCCCCTCACCCACCCTCCCCTCCCTCCTGCCCCCCATCAACCCTCAGTTTGTTCTTAGTTTTTAAGAGTCTCTTATGGTTTGCCTCCCTCCCTAACTTTTTTTCCCCTTCCCCTCCCCCATGGTCTTCTGTTAAGTTTCTCAAGATCCACATATGAGTGAAAACATATGATATCTGTCCTTCTCTGCCTGACTTATTTCACTCGGCATAAGACCCTCCAGTTCCATCCACATTGCTGCAAATGGCAGGATTTCATTCTTTCTCCTTGCCACGTAGTACTCCATTGTGTATATAAACCACAATTTCTTTATCCATTCGTCAGTTGATGGGCATTTAGGCTCTTTCCGTACTTTGGCTATTGGTGAAAGTGCTGCTATAAACATTGGGGTGCAAGTGCCCATATGCATCAGCACTCCTGTATCCCTTGGGTCAATTCCTAGCAGGGCTATTGCTGGCTCATAGGGTAGATCTATTTTTAATTTTTTGAGGAACCTGGAGGATAGTGATATTTGAGTTATCGCAAGTAAAGCACAGGGCCCTCCCAGCATGGGTGGGCCTCACCCGATCCATTGAAGGCCAGATGGGAACGGAACACTGACCCAAGGGCGGGTGAGGAGCGCTTCTCGGCCGGCCCGTCTTCGAGGAGGGGCACGTCTTCTGTTCAGAGAATGCAGATTGGCCACGGGCTCTCCTGGGTCTCCAGCTTGCTGACTGCAAATCTGGGACTCCTCGGCCTCCATAACCTGGGAGTCAGTTCCTGATAATCCCTCTGTGTATGGATGCACGCACACACACACGCACGCACACACACACACGCGCGCACACACACACGCACACACGTGCACACGCACACGCACACGCCTCCTATTGGGTCTGTTTCTCCAGACACTACTGCTGTCTAACAAACCACCCCACAGTTAGTGGCTTCAAACAACACACACTTCTTGTCTCACAGCGTCTATGGCTCTTAGCTGGCGCTCCTGCTCAGGGTCTCAGAGCTGCAGTCAAGACCTGGCCAGGCTGCATTTCCTTTGGGAGCTCATCTGTGCGCGAGCCCACTCCCAAGGCCGCTCAGCGTGCTGGCAGAGTCCCTTTCCTTGTGTCTGAGGGGCAGTAACCCAGCTTCTGGCTGTCAGCTGGAAGCCATCCTCTGCGATCAGATGTCCTCTGTGGCTCCCGGAAGTTGTCTGTAGCCACTAGAGGTCATTTGCAGCCGTTAGACATCACGCATAGCTCCTAGAGGTCATTGTGGCTCCTAGGGGTCAACCATGGCTCCTGGACATCACCATAGCTCTTAAAGGTCACTGTGGCTCTTAGAGATCATTTGTGGCCACTAGAGATCACCCACAGCTCCTAGAGGTCATGGAACTTCTAGAGGTCATCCATAGCTCCTAGGGATGGTCCTAACTCCTAGGGGCAGTCCTCAGCTCCTAGTGGTTGTTCCCAGCTCCTAGGGTTTGTCCCCAGCTGCTAGGGTTTTTCCCCAGCTCCTAGTGGTTGTCCCTAAATCCTAGGGTTTTTCCCCAGCTCCTAGGGGCCGTCCCCAGCTCCTCACGTGAACTCTCCCCACAATTCAGCAAGCAGCAGGGTCACCTGCAGAGCACCTGCCAAAAAGAAGCCTCACACAGGTGCTGTGGTCACAGAAGCTTCTCCCCCATTGTGGGGGAGGTCACAGGTCCCTCCACACTCTCAGAAGAGGGGCCTCCCAGGACATGTCTGTCCACCGATGACACAAAGTGTCCATCCATAGGATGGACAGTCCTGAGGCTCACCCGGGGTCACCTAGGTCACATGATTATGTTTTAAGTTGCAATAATATATTTCAAGACTTCGAGTTTCTCTTGAGTTTGACTCCTAAAAAATTTAATCTCCTCTCACCTCAACGGTTTATTCTTGTCAGCTGTGTTGCTTTAATTTACTGACACTTGTCCCATGGTGCTTCCTCATCCCTCAGGTCAGAAATTTTCCCAGAGATCCTTCTGTGGGCTCTGCCCTCCCACGCTCCCGCCCCAGCGATGGCAGCATTCGTGCCACACGCTCCCCGAGAACCCGAGTTCTGTGTCCCAAGCGGGAAGCAGGGCCTCCTCTGGCGGGTGTCCTGGGGGGCCAGGCCCGTGAGCTTCAGTGGTCAGGACAGCACGAGCCACGAGCACTCGGCCGTGGCTGGTGTGGACTCCATACCAAACGGCATCATCAGAAACGCACGTGCACGTGGACGTGCAGAGCAGACTCGTAGGGACGGTCTGTCACTCTCTCTGCTCTGGGCGGCCCCCCTCCCGGCCAGTCCCCTCCCAGGTGCCACGCTGTCCCCTCACGTGCCACCGCAGCTCGTGCCGGGCCCCGTGGCGGGAGGGTTTCCGTGTGCTCGCTCTCCCACGTGAACAGCACCCGAGACCAGAACTGGCCCCAGGCCCCAAGCGCTTGGGCTCCTTCTTTTTCCGGAAGGGACCCTGCCCACCTGGTCTGGCCCCGGGGCCTCCCCCGGGGCTGCCTGACTCCCTCCCTCGCTTTGCTGAGCTCACCGATGTGCGGGATGACGGTGAAGGCAGCAGGGCACCCCCGGCAGATGTGCCCCCTCACCGGGTGAGGCGGTGACCCCCACGTCCCAGTCTCCAGCTCCGGGGGGTCTCCTGTGGCCTCCAGCTCCCCCACTCGCTGCGCCCCTGGGCTGCATCATAACGTCTTCGTGTGAATCTCCTCTTGCGATCAGACGGCTTGGCTGACAACCTCCTTCGCGTGTGTATCTGTGTTTACACTCCTGTCGCTCTGTCGGGGTGCATTCGTACAATTGGCGGGTGCTGCTTTCCTTACACTCGCCTGTTTCTGGGGGTCCCCTGCCCCCAAGCCCCGGCTCCGCGGCTCCGTCCTGTTCACTTCCAGCCCCCGCCTCAGGCCTCCCCTGATCCCCGCGGAAGGGGTCTTGCTCCTCGGCGGGTCCGTGACCACGCGTTGGACACTCACGTCCTGTGTCGCTTTGACCTTGCACCACAGTGGTTTCCACCTGCACCAGCTTCCCTGACACGGTCCCAGCTCACGTTCGGCTTCGCGTGCTCGCACGGGTCAGCAAGGGGAACCTGTCACCGGGTGAGAAGCTGTGTTCCAGCCTCCGACCCCCACGGCAGCCGGCCGGCGCCTGACCCTAGGTTTCCCCAGGTGGAAAATGGGACCTAACACCTGCTTCGAGAGTGGCGAGCTCCGTTGCAAGAAACTGCCAGCACAGTGTGCAGCACGTTGTGAGAACCCGGGAAATACAGCCGCTGCCCCCGTTGTCATTGGCAGTAGTAGGGACAGACGTCTGTTAAGTGACTGAGTGCGAAGAAACTCCTTAAGGAAGGAGAACTGCAAACGAAGAGGGAGAGAACAAACCAAACCCCAGCTCTTAGAAAGGTCTGTGTTCCCAAGGCAGCCGCGTCCTCTGCCAGCCCCCTGGGGAGTCCGTCACAAGTCTTCGGAGGTCCCTCGTCGTGGCTGCTCCCCTAAGAAGGAGCGTGAGTCCAAGGCTTTTGGGGGCAGCGGTTAGAGATTTTAGGGTCTCAAAAATAAGAATTAGAAATTTCCCAAAGTTTTAAGTGGAGAAGGAGGTATCTCTCTGTGCGTTTCGGTTCAAGTCTGGGCCGGAACGGTACTGATTCACCTGCATTTTCTCGGGACCGTCCCCTTCAGTGCGCGCAGTGGCACGGCTGATGTACACGCGGTCACGCAGCCGTGCTTACGGGACCGCTTCTCCCCGCCCAGGGGGTCCCCACGTGCGTCCACACCGCGTTCACGACCCGCGCGAAGCCCCAGCCGGCCTCCGTCTTCTCACCTCTGCGTCCGGAGCGTCCGCACCCCCTCTCCGTTCCGCATTCCCTCCCCGTTTTCAGAGCCCGAGCCCGGGAGGGGGAGACAGGACCCTGAGGTGCAAGTGGCTTCCAGAAAAGCCGCAGGGCTTGCCGGCCAGGCCTTCCCTGGCTGTGACTCGCTGAGGCTGCTGATGAGGGTGTGAGAAATTCAAGGGCAGGGTCTGCACTTCGCATTCCCAAATTTATTACGGAGGTGGCAGGGGTTGGTGTGCGTGACTCCTCGCACATCTCCAGAAATGAATTTCCTGACATTTTGCTCTTAAACAAAATGTATATGTGTTACCCGTCAAAAGCAGGTGATTTGTACGTTCTGAGATTCACGGGTTCTAGGAGCTGATCTTCAGCAATAATGCTTGATGGGCCATTAGAGACAAGATTTACTTGGTATTTGTCCTTTTTCCAAATCTGCACATTTATTTAAAACAGCGTCCCGGGCTCTCGGTTGAGGAATGGTCTCAGACCCAGCTGCCGCACACCGGCCCCTGCCAAACACCGATGGTTCACAAGGTGAGGGGATCCAGGGAAGGGAAGCCAGTGGAGTGAGAGGTGGGCGAGGGGCCCGTGGCGTTCTGCCGTGCAGAACGTGGTGCGAACACACAGAAAGCAGGTGGAGGATAGAAAAGGGGGCAAAACTCTTCGCGTCCCTCAGTTTGCAGAGCTGTTTGCCTCAGTCCGTCCTCCCCCAGCTGGTGAGTCGCGGGGCGGGCTGCATCCGGTCCAGCGGGACGAAGAAGGAAGCGGGATGAGCGAGGTGTGGTCTAGAGCCCCGTGGACGTGGGCCGGTGGTGACCTTTGAGTCCCACGTGGTCCCCAGTCCCTCCGGGAGCCAGCAGGGAGCCAGTTTGTCCTCCGGGCCGTAGGCACACTGGTAAGTGGGGACTTCCACACCGGGGGAGCGCAGTCTGACGGTCTGGCTGCAGGCTGAGGTCAAAGCCGTGACTTAGTGGCTGGAGGCCCGTGTCTGAGCGGGGCTCTGCTCTGCTAACCCCCAAGTCCCTTCGCTGCTCTGATTCTGTTCTCGTTCCTGGAAGGAAGGGGCTGGGCCAGTCGGCGCCCGAGGGCCTCACAGGCCGTGGAAACTTCTGATTTGTCCTTCCCCCCACCGGCCTCTCCTCCTGGTGCACACACGTTCCCAGCTTGGGGACAGCTGGCTGCCCTGGTTTTCCCCCCTCCCTGCCCGTTCCTCACCCTCCACCGGCCTCTCCTCACCTCTGGGACTAGCGCTTTGGCCGGCCGGGCCCCCCCCCCATCTCCCCAGTTGTGGTGTCGCTCGGACGGGGGCTCCAGGCCCTCCCTCCAGCTCACGCCCAGCCCGAACCCGCCGACCCTCTGTGTATGCTACCACCTGTCCCAGAGCCCTTGGCTTTGTGCCGGGAACCGCCTCCCCGGTGGGGCCGCCTCATCCTTCTGGAGCCTCAGCCCCCGCGGTGACCCCGACTCCTCTCTGTCTGTCACGTGGAACCCGGCGGGACGGGCTTCACCCCATGACCACCCTGGCCGGCTGGGCCCACCGCTGCCTCCGGCCGCATCCCCTTCCACCGTGCTCTGCGCTGCACGCGGCAGAGGGAGTCTCCCCGAAAAGAGGAGTCTGTGATACATCGATGCTCCACGTCCCCAGGTGGTCTGCACTCGGTGTCAACACCCAGCCCCTTGGAGTGGCCCGGAGCCCCTAGCGCTGCGGCCTGCCTTCCTCCCTGACCCCGCCCCCGAGCTCGCGCCCCAGCCCACCTCCCGGGCATCCGCGTGCCTGGCCATCTGCGGGTAGCCCCGCCCCCAGATGTGTCCGCAGCTCTGTCCCCCGCCCCCCGAGGCTTCCCCCCGGGGCACACTGCCGGTGCCCGTTCCGGCGGGTCCCACACCTCAGGCCGGCCCGTGCACCCCTGGTCCTCACCCCTCTACAGCGTCTCCACAGCACGCGTTACCTCGGCACAAACACTGTAGTTTTCCCGTTCGTCTGGTCTGTGCTGCGTATCACAAACCACACAGGGCGGAGTCTTGTCGTGACCACCCACGAATCAGACACGAGGAAAATATCTCGGGCTCTCCGGTTGGCTGATGACGTCGGGTGTGGTG
Organism: Prionailurus viverrinus; assembly: GCF_022837055.1. NCBI lineage: Eukaryota > Metazoa > Chordata > Mammalia > Carnivora > Felidae > Prionailurus > Prionailurus viverrinus. The sequence goes on from NW_025927604.1 coordinate 836,704, forward strand.
ACCGGGCAATGACCACAGCAGGTGACAGGTGCTTGGGGGTGCGGCCGGGGAGGCTCTGGGGACAGATCATCTCCTTGCACCAATGATGGCAGGAGGCCGTGGCGGACAGCGGGGGACAGACCTAAAACCCCTTTATAAGGGGGCCGACCGCCAAGGGCCTGCTGTCCCGGGCAGCTGGCCATGTGGCAGGGAACCCCAGGGAGGGGCCGGGGAGACGCTCACCAGGGTGGAGAGGCCCCTTCCAGCGGGCAGGTCTGGAGGAGGCTGATCTCCACCCTGCTCGCCTGGCAGGATTCTGCTCCGCCCTTCCCGCTGCCTCTCGCAAACCCCCTCTCCGTCCTCTCTCCTTCTCACATGTTGTGCTTGGATTTTTAAATCTGCAGGAGGATGAGGTGTAACAGCTGTCTCCTCAAAGGCTTGCTGTGGATACTGTATGAGGTCACCGGCGAAGCGGGCAGAGGGCTGCCCACGGCCAGTGCCCAGTGAGGGTCGGTGCTCACGTTATCCGGGAACCGGGGGTGTGAATCGCTGGGATCGACTCAGAGCCACAAGCAGATGCTACTGAAGGTCACGGTTGGTATGCAGCATCCGCGGGTGGGAACAGCAGCCCAGGCCCTGAGGGCTGGGAGCTGCGGGGACTCGAGGCCCCAAAAGGCAGGACGGGCAGAGTGTGGCTGGTGAACAGACCCCCCCCCCGCCCCGTGCTGGGCAGACCTGTGGCCTCGGGTCCTGACACGGAGGCCCCTGGAGAAGGAGCGGTGGCCGATCCCTTCGGCTCTCTAGGCTCACTGGTGTGGCTTGAAGAAGATCTGTGTCCTCGTGAGGGCAAGGGTACCTTCTTTGGGGCAATTCCAGATTCCTCTGAGCAAATCTGGTGGTGTTCCTTCCCTAAAGGACGCAAAACCTCAGTGTGGACAGCGACCCACGAAGCCCCTCGGTAGCTTCTCTGGCCCCTCCCCTTGCGTGGCGTCCGTCCGGAGGACAGTTCCCACGGGGAAGAGAAACCACCCAGAGGGGACTCAGGTCACAGTTGGAGGCTGGCCTGCCCTTGGGGCCACTTGTCGGTCAGCTGCACGGAGACACCTCCTCCCTCACTTCTGGGGCGCTGACAGCGCCCAGCACTCGCTGGCCTCCCTCCTGGAGGACGACGAGTGTCCGCATCCCGCGGCAGCTGCAGGCGCTAATAAAGCAATCCGAGGTGGCCCGGATCTTGGTCCTTTGAAGACTTGGTGTGTTTTCTTGTGTGTTTGTTTTAAAGTTTATTTTTATTTATTTTGAGAGACAGCTGGACAGCAAGCAGGGGAGGGGCAGAGAGAGAGACAGAGAGAGAGAGAGAATCCCAAGCAGATTTTGTGGTCAGCATACAGCCCGATGTGGGGCTCGATCCCAAGAACCGTGAGATCGTGACCCGAGCTGAAATCAAGAGTCAGACGCCTAACTGACTGAGCCCCCCAGGCGCCCCTGAAGGCATGGTTTTCTAACTGCCTTGAGGTTCCGGGCGCTGCCTGCGGTGGTCTGACTTAGGTAGGGCCCACACTCTCCCTTAATTCACTGGATGTCCGCCCTCTCGTTCATCACACGGCAACAACCATGTGGTACCCGGACCGCGGCCGGGACCCAGGCACAGCCAGGTTCACCAGGCCGGCAGGGCCGGGCCGCCGCTCTGACGGGCTGAGCCCAAGACAGAGGTCCTGCCTGGGTTGGGATCGGGCCCCGAGCAGCCAGGCCGGTGTGCACCGGGACGGGGGCTGCTGTTCCCGGGACTTCTGTGGCACAGGAGGCCCCGGGCTGTGTGCAGTTAATGTCGTCGAGGAGGGTGCAAGGCTCTTACCTTCCCGCTCACACGCAGGCCGCCGAGGCACGGAGAGCTGCACTTGTAGCTGTGAGGACATTTCAAATCCAAGACCTTGGGCCCCAGAGCTGAGGCTTCCGGCCGCAGTGTGACCGTCCCAGCCCCGGGCCACAGTTATGGAGGGCGTCTTTGGGGCCCGGGCCTTCATTCCACAGCGAGCCTGCTGCGTCAGGACCACCTCGTGCAGCTCTGACGGCTGTCCACCGGCCTCCTCGTGCTTGGGATCAGACCTCAGGGCCGGTCTGAAGAGCACTCAGGAGGGGGTCTGCCGGGAAAGGCTCCGCCCCATCTCCTGGCCTGACTGCGGCCCGGCGCCCCAGGCGGTCCCCGGGGGGTCACCGTGAGCACACTGCCGAGAGGCATGGGGCTTCGTAGGCGAAGACGTTTCCATGCAGCCTCTGCGTCCTGAGAAAGAAAATCGAATGCAGTTCACAGTTTTGCCTTCAGTTCTCCACCGGGGTCAATTAAATACCCACACTTGTCTGAAGCAGGAGAGTATCAGCTAAGACTCTTAACGGCTATTTCCAAGGTCCGGCGGTGGACTGAAACATCCCGAGGTCAGGGCGGCAGCCGTGACCCCTAAGTCGGGCCAGGGCTGGGCCTTCTGGGGGCTGCGGGAGGAGGGATACCTCTGCATGACCGTGCGAGTGGTTATTTTCCACCCGAAACCCAGACGCTTCGATGTGCGTGAACATACCCCACATCTGGGTCTGGGGAGAACGTGGAGCTCTTTTCTTGTTCGGTAAGTAATAGAAAGCTTCTTGTGGCTTTGTTCGGTCTAAAATATGCCATGATCTTTTTGCCAGTGGAGGATAAATTCACGAGGGAAAACGAGAAATGCGGGAGATGCACTTTGAGCACAAAACCCGAAGGGAAGGGAGAGCTCCGTGCGTGCCAGCCGCGTGTCAGGCGGGCTGTGTCAGCTTCCCGCGCTTACCCTGCAGGCATTGGGGGCCTGGCTCCGCCCCGGCACCCCTAACTTCCCCCCACAGTGGGTGCGACTGGTCCAGTGACTGCTTGTGGGGAGCTGCCGTGGGGGGGCTCACGAAGGCCCCAGAGAAACAGCAGAACTCACCCAGCCCCCGCGGGGAGTGGCCGCAGACACTCCCGACAAGCACGGCCCAGATGCACCTGCTCCAGAGCCCAGCAGGGAAGGCACCATGGAGGGGCTCCAGCCACGGGGGGACTACCCTGAGGCTCGCGGGCGAATGCTTAGGAGCCCGGGGCAAGTGAGCATCTGCAGGAAGGCCGGGGACGGTAGAGAGCATGACGAATGCAGGCAGAGGAGGGAATCCAGGGAGACTTCCAGGAGGAGGCCTCATCGTCTGGGCCCTGAAAGGTGGTGGGTTTGGACTCGCCGAGCTAGGGCCTGGCGGCTTTCCCGGGAAGGACTGACCTCTCTGAAAGAGGGATGCACGCACGGCCCCCAGAAAATGTCGGGAGCAGTGAGGTTGGCAGGCCCCCCACCACCGACGGCCCCAAGGCAGTGGGCTGAGTGCCAGCCGGCCGGCCGGCTGGGGCGCTGGCTCGTGAGCCCGGGGCTCTACCTCCCCAGGCGTGGGCGGGTGTGGAAACCGGGAGCTCCTGGCGTGCACACGTCCATGATGGAGCTCAGGACCCATGCTGGGCGCCCTGTGACTGACTGGTCATCCCGTGGCATGTCTGATGCAGGACTCAACAGATATCACAGGGTCCCCCCACCGCCGAGAGCAAGGCAGCCACTCCCGTGGGGACACAGAGGGTAAAACCCCCGAAATCATCCAATGCAGGGAAATGAAGGAGGCGTGGGAGGGCTTTGGGGCAGGAGAAAGTCAGCACAAATTCTGTCCTGAGTGGCCGTTTCAGAGGACAGATGTGAGCCCGCGAGCTGTGTGCATGTGTGTGTGAGTGTTGAGCATGTGGTGTGTGTGTGTGTGTGAGTGTGCGTGTGTGAGGGGTGTGCATATGTGCACGTGCGTGTGTGAGGCGAGGTGCGTGTATCCATGTGCATGTGTGTGTGTGAGCACATGCGTGCCTGCAGGTTCCTCTGCCTTGCACACCTGCCTCCTGGAAATCTGTGTGTTTGGCCAGCTGAGCATGCCCTGCAGCCTCGGGTTCATGTGGGTGCTGGGGGGCCAGGAAGTGGGGGGTGGGACTGGGCTGCGTCCTCCCCCTGCCTGTCCCCCGCTGCCAGGCCCCCCAGTAGGCTTGGAGGGAGAGCGGGCCTGCATCCTGGCATGGCAGGGGGACAATCCCATGACGTGGGGAGTCAGTCCCCCTTCCTTAAGCTCCGAACCCGGGTTTTAGGCGGGAACTCAACTTGGCATCCATGCGTGACGCCCCCAAAGTGAGGGCAGATGTGTAGGATGCGTTCACTGAGAGGACATTTTCATGTGGTGTCTTTGCTTTCCAACAAATGTCGGGTTACGGATCTGAGTTATGCTTTCGTGATCCGAGGGCGGGACGCATTTTCTTCTATTTCCACTGAGAGGAAGTAGAAGTTTTGCCGACACCTCCTGTCTCCCACGTGCCCCGGACACCGGGGAGACGCGGCCGGCGCCCGACCCGCCGGCCGTGGCGGGAGGCCGCCTGCGTGGGGGATTCTGGTGCCAGAGGGCGCGCCGGCTCTGAGCGGCGCTCCTGGGGACACTCCGGGGCTGGCCAGGAGCCCGGCGTAGCCAGGGGACCCTGGGACTCTCTACTTACGGGAACACAGTCAAGTCCCCCCCCGCACACAGCTGCTCCTCTCTTCCCTCCCGGAGACTGAGCTCTGGGAACGGGGGGGGCCGCTTGGAGAAGGAGGGGCTGCCCTTCTTGGGGGCCCCCGGGAGGATCGTGTGGGGAGGAGCGCACAGGCACACTCTGTTAGCACAGGCGGGGCTCAGGGTGGCCTGGAGGTCAGGGGCAGTGGGGGGATGGCCGCAGGAGCTCTAGACGCGGGAGAGAATGGACACGGGTTGTGGTGCGCAGGGAGAGTCCCCGATGGGCCGTTGACACAGTCCCTCCACCCCCGCCGTGCAGTCACATGTCCTCCGAGCTGTCCAGTGGAGGGAAACCAGTCGTCTCCCAAGCTGCTGCTGCTCTTCTCTCACACAGGACTCGTCCCCGGGGGCGAGGGCGGTCTCGTGAACAGAGCCACTCCTGTCCCTGCAACCAGTGTGGCCGCTCAGGGCTGCAGGGACGGCTGGGGCCTGGACCCTGAATCCGCCTGGGACCCTGCAGTCAGGACAGCTAGGGTCGCTGGGGGCAGTGCAGGTGGGGTCACGGGGGGGGGGTGCAGGTGTGGGGGGCCAGCCAGACGTTGTATCAAAGTAAACCAGAGCTTTCAGCCCTCACAGCTGCCAGCGTAGGAATCGGAGCAGCCTGTGGAGTGAGCTCCCCGTCGCCGGCAGAGTCCTGGGGGGCTGAGGGCGGCTTGGGGAAGGGGTAGAGAGGGCTTCCCGAGTCATCCGGAGGGCGACCGGGGCAGCATCTGGGTGAGGCCTTGGTGGGTTTTCTGGGCAGCGGTGGTGACACGGGTCTCACTCTGACCCCTAGGTCGGGAGGCCTCAGGCCTGAGTGTCAGGGCGCACGCTTGCAGTGGACCAAGGCGAGGTCGGGGCGGCGCGGGTTTCGTAGGGCTGCTGTGCCGGGTCAGCACAGAGCTTTCAGCTCCCGACACGAGTTCGCTCCGTCACTGTCCGGAGGACAGGAGCCCCCGATGAGGTGTGGCAGGGCCACAGGCCCTGAGCTGGCTTCCTGCACCTCCAGCTTCTGGGCCTCCGGGCACCCTTGGCTTGTGGCCACACCACCCGGCGCCTGCCCCTGTCATCATGAGGCCGTCTTCCCTCTTCTGTGCGTGGATTTAGGCCCACGCTACATCTTGACAGATTATCTCTTGGGGGACACAACTATCCAATTATCTCTTGGATTATCTCTTGGGGACACAACTCAACCCTTCAGGCTGGCTGTGTGCCACTCCCAGGGGAATTAGTTTGGGGCGGGCAGGAAACCAGGCAGGCACGGCAAATAGGCAAATGACAACTTAACGACGGTGGCTTCTCTGCCACAGTGCCTTCATGGATGTCACGGTCTGTCACCAGACCGGTCCCTTCCTGTGGCCCTAAAGCAGGGCTGGCCCGGCCAGCCACCTGGTCACTCCCGCACGGCTGTGGGAATGACGGCCCAGCTTGTCCCCGGTCTTGTACATGGGTTCTTCATCGTCCGCGTTCCTGCACAGACACTCCTGGCAGGGCCCCCGTGGGACCCCCGTGTGCCAGACGCGGCCGCGGTCCCCGGGACGGCACCGGCCACACTGCTGGGCTCCAGGGCAGTCTCGGGGGCGACCCTGGTGTGGCTGGATGTGTGTCCAGTTCACCCATGAGTGTGTTTCTGGACTCAGGGTGAAGGACCCACCAGTCTTTCCACGGTATTTTATAGACATCGGTTTCTGCGAATCTGAACCAATTTTTCCCGCCATCTTTTATTTTTGGTTCCACTTGTTTTCTTGGTTTTATTTTTTGTTTGTTTGTTTTATTTTGCTGCAAAGTCATATGCTCCCAGGATGTTACTTCCATTTTGAAATGACTATTTGAACTTGAACGTATTAATTGATGTAGTTGTCCAGGCCAGCCGTTGCCACCGAACTCCACCAAGGGCGCCAGCAGCATCCCACAGGCCCTTATTGTCATTCTCCCTGATGTAGACTTAAGATGCCGACGCCCCACAGTCTGCACAGAGGGTCAGGGCTATCTATCATGATGTGCTGGTGCAGGTGAGGACCGGCAGGAGCCAGCCGGAGTGTCTGTACCACAGGGCACGTGACCCGGGGCGCAGCTGGGCAGGGGGTTCGCTAGGACGATCCCGGGAACAATGGCTGTGGTCCAAGGAGCTGTCTGCTCTGTGATCTCGCTGGTCCGTGGACTCCCCTTTGAGGAAGAACAACGTTATTTCCCCCTGAGATGGTGGGAGGACAGGCTCTGAAATTGGAGTGCTTGTTACTTTGGATGTGACTTGTGATCCGGGACCGCTGCAGCCGCGCAGGGAGCAGGCAGGGCTCCCTCAGTTCTGAGCCAGGGCTGTGCGGGGTGGGGGGCGCCCCTGGGGGTGGGGACTGGCTGGGCCCGATGGGCGGGGGCAGGTGCGTTCCCGTGGGGGGGGGGCGGGGGCCCCTAGCATGTGGGGACCCAGCGTGCACGGTGGATTCGGGCCGCACGGGATGCAGCCAGAGTGGGCCCCTCCTTGGCATGTTGGGCAGACACAACAACCCCTCTGAATCACGCTTTCTCCCTCCTCAGTGGGGCAGCTTTGAGGACGAGCGACAGCTCCCTGAACTGAGCGTGTGTTCAAGGGCGCGGGTCGCGTTGGAAAGGGCACAGAGTGGCACGCACACATACGGGAAGAGAGGGGGCTCAGGGAGCAGGTTGTGAGTCCCACCCCCTGGCCTGACTTTGAGCAGAACCCAGGTGGAAGGGTTCTGGGTCAGGGGCCCGGGCCCGTGGGTGGAGCCAGGCCTGGCGCAGAGCTGAGAGCCACCCCCAAGAGGGCTTCATGACAGCGGCGATCTCCTCCAGGCCTGGTGTGCGCAAGCAAGACTGAAAAGCTGACTGAGTCCCCAGAGGCGTCAGAGGCGGCCCCCAGGCAGGGCAGGGAGGCTGGGGGCTGGTGCGCAGGGAGGGCTCTGGGAAGAGCTCGGAGCTCCAGAGCGAGGCTGACGGCCCGCCTGGCCACGCGGGCAGTCAAGGCTCGCGCCCACAGAGGGTCGTGCGGACCCTCTGCAGGTAGGTCCGGGTAGGGTTCCTACCGTATTCCCCACCCTGGCTTTGTGAGCCTACCATCCTGTCTTTTCTCGTCTTTTCTCGCAGTGTCCAAGGTGGTGACAGGACTCACCTCCCACAGAGCGTTAAGTAGCTGCAGAGGTTGGCGGTTTTCCAAGGCAGCGAGGCCTGCAGGGGCCACGGGGAAGGCTGTAGCCATCCTGGTCCGTGGATTTGCAGAGGGAGAGGTGAGCCTTCTCTGGATGCTTCCTCCTACGCACGAGGAGAGTGATGGCCAGCTTCAGAGCCATTTTCTCATCACCTCACACTGAGCCCTGAGAGGCTGTGACCGGCATTTAAAATGCCAAATCCAATCCCACGGGAAACAGACGTGCAGGAGAGACGGCCCCTGGGCCTGGACGCTGGAGGAGACCCCACGGTTTCTCCTCACGTGTTCCCGCTGCTAAGCCGGCACCAAGAGCCCCCCCGTCCAGGGCTCCAGAGTCACCGCCATGCCGCGGCCAAGTCAGGGTCCCTGGGGGTAGCCGCCCGTCTGCGGGTCCCTTTCCTCTGGCAAGGGCGGGTATTTGGAAGATAAATCTGACTGGGGATGTGAACAGATTGTACAAGTGAACGTAATCAGAATGATCAAGATAGTATTAACAGTACTCGCTTTGGGAGTAGGCTTTGTTCTTGTGACCAGGCTGTCACTGCATATTCGTTTCTTAAAAAGCAAGTCTTAGAGGCTAAAGTCTGGGATTGTGATGCCTCCCGCTTTGGTTTTCTTCTTCAACATTACTTTGGCTATTCAGGGTCTTTTGTGGTTCCACACAAATTTTAGGATTGCTTGTTCTAGCTTCGACAAGAATGCCGGTGCAATTTTGGTTGGGATTGCATCGAATGTGTAGATTTCTTTGGGTGGTATTGACATTTTAACAATATTTATTCTTCCAATCCATGAGCACGGAATGTTTTTCCATTTCTTTGTATCTTCTTCTAGTTCCTAAAGAAGCTTTCTCTAGTTTTCAGCATACCGATCTTTTACATCTTCGGTTAGGGTTATTCCTAGGTATTCTATGGTACTATGTGCAATTGTAAATGGGATCAGTTTCTTGATTTCTCTTTCTGTTGCTTCATTATTGGTGTATAAAAATGCAACTGATTTCTGTACATTGATTTTGTACCCTGCGACTTTGCTGAATTCATGTATCAGTTCTAGCAGACTTTTGGTGGAGTCTGTCGGGTTTTCCATGTATAATATCATGTCATCTGCAAAAAGTGAAAGCTTAACTTCATCTTTGCCAGTGTGAACAAATCAGGAGACTATAGATGCTGGCGAGGATATGGAGAAACGGGAACCCTCTTGCACTGTTGGTGGGAATGCAAACTGGTGCAGCCGCTCTGGAAAACAACGTAGAGTTTCCTCAAAAAATTAAAAATAGATCTACCCTATGGCCCAGCAATAACACTGCTAGGAATTCACCCAAGGGATACAGGAGTGCTGATGCAGAGGGGCACATGTACCCCAATGTTTAGAGCAGTGGTTTCAACAGTAGCCAAATTATGGAAAGAGCCTAAATGCCCATCAACTGACGAATGGATAAAGAAGATGTGGTTTATGTACACAATGGAATACTATGTAGCAATGAGAAAGAATGAAATCCTGCCATTTGCAGCAATGTGGATGGAACTGGAGGGTATTATGCTGAGTGAAATAAGTCAGTCAGAGAAGTACAGATACCATATGTTTTCACTCATATGTGGATCTTGAGAAACTTAACAGAAGACCATGGGGGAGGGGAAGGGGAAAAAAAGTTAGGGAGGGAGGCAAACCACAAGAGACTCTTAAAAACTAAGAACAAACGGAGGGTTGATGGGGGCGGGCGAGAGAGGAAAATGGGTGATGGGCATTGAGGAGGTCACCTGTTGGGATGAGCACTGGGTGCTGTATGCAAACCAATTTGACAATACATTATATATATATATATATTTTTTTTTTTAACGTGTATTTAGTTTTGAGACAGAGAGAGACAGAGCATGAATGGGGGAGGGTCAGAGAGAGAGGGAGACACAGAATCCGAAACAGGCTCCAGGCTCTGAGCTGTCCACACAGAGCCCGATGTGGGGATTGAACTCACGAACCGTGAGATTGTGACCTGAGCCGAAGTTGGACGCTTAACTGACTGAGCCACCCAGGCGCCCTGATGATAAATTATATTAAAAAAATAAAAATAAAAATAAAAGCTCCATTCCCCACCCCCCCACCCCACACACACAATAAATAAATAAAATAAAAGGAAGTCTTGTCTCCATCAACACATTCTTCAGTCTTACTTGTGCGTAGCCTGGAAATCACCCTGGGCCGTGAGGAGCGGCTCCCCCGAGCTCCCCACGTCGTGGTCACCTCAGAGGCCCACGTCCCACCCGCCCTCCGCAGCCCAGGGACAGAGCTGCGCCCACACCGCCGGAGGCTCCCGGTTCTCACGGGCCTCGCCCACACCTGCAAGTGATGCTGACCCCAGACAGACTGGGCAGGTGCCCAAGGGCTCCCTCCAGAGCCCCGCACCCTGGCCCTCTCCACCCCTCCCCCCCACACCCCAAGCCGTACCAGGTCACCCCTTGCACCAACGACTCACATAGAAGGGAGCTTTATCCCAGTTTGTGAGGGAAACTTTTCATTGGAAAAGTATACAATCCAGGAGAGATTTGGGAAAATACAAGCAGTAGCTTAGAAAAATCCTATGTGACCCTGTCACCCAGAGTTGACTGTGTGAGCCTTTCCGTGAGCGTGCCCCCTTCTGGTGAACGGAACCAGTGGCTGTAGGGGTGTTCCCGCAATCAGATCACTTTCATTTTTTTTTGCTTTATAACCTCCTTTTATATCTTAAAATGTGCTGGAGTATTTTCCACGTCATTATTAAATAGTCCCTACGACATTATCTTAGTGGCTGCTGAGTGTTCTGCTGGAGAACACGCCCTCCCTCTCGATTTTTCCTTTTACATTTTTCTTCACGGTGTGCACATCTGTCAGACACGTTATGAGGTATTTAATCGCCTCTTGTCTGTGTCCTCAGCCAAAATGGGGCCTCAGCAGGACACGGCATTGCTGGAATGTCTGCTGCTGTATCTCTGGAGCACAGAATACTCCGCAGCACATAATAGACACTCAGCAAACATTTGTTGTGTGAGTGAATGGATGGAACCAGTCTCCCGGGGCAGACAGCTCAAGTGCTGTGCAGTGATCCCCCTGTGCGTGCATCTCTGAGCGTATTTTGCTGTGGACTTAGGGCACGTTCTTCAATGCGCTGTTTCTAGGTAAAAAAAAAGGATGGATATTTATGTACCTCCTGATAAAAATGGCCAAATCAGCCTACGTTCTTACCTTCCTCATAGGAGAGAATTATGTTGTTCACTTCTTCCCAAATACCTGTTTGCATTTTTTCGCGTCTCTGTTCATTTTAAGGACACACTGTACAATGCTTATCTTAATTTGATTAATATGCGTAATGAAACGGGAAATCTTCGCATATGTATTGAGCGTCTACACTTGCAGCCGCCTGTTTATTTTATCAGTGCCTGTGTTTCTTATTTCTTTGTTGGGTTTATTTATTTCTTAAGGATGTTGGTTGGCCTGTTACAGGCAGCACACGTTTTTTGTTTGCCCTTTGTCATTAACTGTCAGGATATTTTACGGCATCACTACGTCTGTGTGCGGTCAGACGCGCCCCTGCCTTTCTCTACGACCGCACAGACACGTTGTTCTGACTCTTGACTGCAGCCCAGCTATGCTAGAGGGGGTCTACGGGTGAGGAGCTCCTCCCTGAATTTAGGACCCGAACGTCCCTGCTGAAAAGAGGGGAGGGGGCCATACATCTTCCTCAGGTCGGACTGAAGTTCGTCCCCGCGGGGGAGACAAGGTACAGCGCACGTTTGTAAGGGCATATTGGACGGGAGCCCTTTGGGGGCCGTGCCTTGGGACCTAACCAGCGGTGAAAAATGAGGAAGGGGAACACTTCAGAGTCAGAAAAGGCCACTCTGTCCTGCACACCTGTCCTCTTAAAATTTATCTTAATCCCCCATTCTGATGTCGTACCATCTGTTGCCACGCCTCCCCTCCCCCGGAATAAGTCAGGGGCCTGAATTAATTTTTTGCTACATTTGCCTCGTCTCTTCATTGGGTCCATATGTTCGCTACCTGCCGTGTAGAGCCATTCCGGCCCCACACCCTCCGCCTTCGCCGCGGCGCCCCGGGTTTCATTTCTCACCTCGGTCCACAAAATACGCTTTATTGTCCTTACTAATTCCTCTGCTGATATCACCTCAAACCCCGTGATGGTTTCAAGGAAACGAGAGCAAATTTTAAAGGTCTCATCCTTTCCCCCCCGTGAAATAAAAAGGGGTAACTTCTACCGGGCTGCGTCCTCCCTGGCTTGTGTCATAGCCACGTCGCACTGGGACAAAGTCTGGATGTTTTCAAAACCCGATCTTGTCACCTGACCCAGTAGCACAGGGAAACACTGGTGGCAACACGGGACCATCAAGGCGGAGGACCTGCGCCGCCCCGGGAGACCCCACACTGTGCAGAGCCGCGTGCCGCTGCTCCTCCCTGGGAACGCGGGGGCCAGAGTGCACTTCGTCTACCTCACTGGGAGATTCTGCGTGGGCGGCAGGAGGGAGAGCCCCACGTGTGACTCCGGCACCTTGTCCCCGGGGAGGCGAGGGCTGGCTTTCCTCCCCCTCTGCGCCCTCACGCCTCTCGTTCGGACCCGCGGCCCCAAGCAACGCCGAGGAGAGCGCGGGGTGGGCGAGCGGCCGTGAAGTGTGCCGGGCGCCGGGCAGCCTGGCATGAGGTTCCGCCGACGGCGCCTCTGTTCCAAGAAACGTGGCTTTGGGTTTTCTAGTTTCGCACCGAAGGGGATGCTCGTTGTCAGACAGGAGGTGGGAAGTCGCGACCCGGCATACGCGACCCGACTTGCCCCCGACATCGAAGTGATGAGGAAGCGTCGCTGAACTCCCCTGCTCTGTGAACTTTCCTTACACTGCCTCGGGAATGACCTTCGGGCGCCAAGTCGGCTGGTTGATCGTCGCAACGGGCAGTGTTTGGCGGGGGCCCCGACTTCACCAACGTCGTCGATATTTGTGGGACAGGGATTGGGCGCTTGGCCTCACTCGGACGCGCGGTGTGCGGTCTGGTTGGGGTGACTGGCAAATGGTCTCGCAGGTGGTTTGCGATGGGAGCTCGGGCCAGACGGTGCAGACGGGCCGCAGCCGCAGACACATCCCCGGTGGCCTGTGCGGCTGGGAAAGGCCCACGCGCGCCAGCCTGCCTCTCCCCGGCTCGCACCCGAGGGCCCCAGGAGGGGGCTGTGTGTCGTCCGGCCAAATCAGGAGGCGGCTCTGCCCTGGAGAGACCCTGCCCGAGTGCGGCCGTCCCATCCCACGGGCACCCCGCTCTCCCTCCGGATTCGTACGCACACTGGCAGAGGGGGCCTGTCATGGGCTCTGGGGTGCCTGGGCCCCGGGCCCTGGAGCTGGGGGCCTCAGGTCAGCTGTACCGCTCACGAGCTCCCCAGCTGGGAGCCCCGAGCTGCGCCCTGACTCCGTCTGCGTGGAGGAGCTCCTGGGAGGACCCGGAAAGACGCGGCACCTGGCGGACCTGAGTGGCGGGTCCCCGAGGCCTCTGCTCCCTTCCCTGCGGGGCCTCGCTCCTTCTGCAGCAGAGGGGTGGGGCCGAGTGCAGTCTGCCGGGCCCCACGCTCACCCACTGCACAGTTACTCCTCCCCCGCGAACGTGCTTCCTGCCAGAGACCAGACCTGCCAGCCCCCACCGAGCCCCAGCCCAGAGGAAGGGCCACGCCGTCCCCGCCTCCACGGGGCCAGCAGGAAGCTGCCCGCCGGCCCTTAGGACATCCTTGCAGGCGACCCTGGCCAGGCCCCAGCGGGACTCTCGCAGGCTGACGTCCCAGGAAGTGGTGCTTCTGGAACGGTCTTTGCAGACCGTGTGTGGGAGGGTGCGTGCGAACACACGGGCGCACACGTGGCTTTCCTACCTGTGCCCAGCCCGGGACTCCTGGCGCCCTCCTCCTTCCCACGAGGCGTCCCGCTCTGCCCTCCCTGTCCTGTCCCCCCAGTCACCGTCCAGGCCCTGGGGGGCGGCTCGGCCCTGTCTCCAAAGCCCCGACGCTGGCCGTTCTCCCGTAGGAGCGTTGGGGCCAAACCAGGGCGGAGCAGGGCAGCCCCAGCGCAAGCCGTGCAGGAGGCCGGCGGTCGCCGGAGCGCCTACCCTTAGCCCCTCTGTGCTCTGCAGGCTCCAATCTCGCGCCTGCCCGGGGCCCACCTCCTGGCACTCCTCG